>NC_067168.1:11045371-11367038 GCF_903995435.1 Acomys russatus | reverse complement strand
GTATTGCTAAAAGTTGGCCAATTTTTTTTTACATACATGCATTAATGTGGAAATATTTGTTGGAAATTTTTTAGTAAATTGATGGTGGCCTTTACTTGATATTCATATTATGTGAAATAGTATAAGAGAAAAGCCATATAAGATCTTCACACACTTTGGTTCGTTTGTTTGTACTTGCCTTTAGAGGAGGAAAAAAAGAAAAGAAAAGATGAGGCATGGAAGAGGATTCTCTAAGGCAATGGAAATACTATGTCAAGCAGTTGAGGAAGTCATCTGGTTCACAGTGAGCTCTCTGGATCCATTCCCAGCCTCCTATTGCCAGAAGATACCTTGTTGCCTGATGTTCTCCTGACAGCCAGCACATTCCCAAAGAAATGTAAATAATTCTGACATCCAACACATCTTGAATGCTTTATAAGAAACAGATATCTGTTAGAACTTCAGATAATTAATTACATATTTTCCATCTATTTTGTGTGGTTTCTTCAAGTTTTTCTTGTCATCTTAATTTTTATATGACTCCTTAGGTGGCAAATTTGTCGAATCACATTTGACCAAAAGGGGCTGTTTGACGGTGGGTACACACAGTTTGTTTCCATGACCTTTTTCATTCTTTTGTTAACTCAGAGTGATACATCTGTAGCTGGCTAATAACCTAGGTCACATCTTTCAGTTGTGATGTTAGAAAGAAAAGAAAACTAAAAGTATACATCATTGATTCATTTTTACAAACATAGTTGCCTTTTGTCTGTATCTTACTCATTTAAAGCAAAGAAATTGGGGCCGGCAAGTGTGCTTAGCGACTTTATTCTCCACAGGGTTTGGGCTATGTATTTACCCTTCTAACTCTAGCAACCTGGGACTCTACAAGCATCAGACTGCATATAGAACTGCTTTAAGCAATGGAATAAATAAATTTGTCCTCTTAGCAACCATCAAGCATAGACAGTTTCCATTTGAACATTCCCAGTCTATCCATGTAAGGGTAGGGGGACCCATCTGGCCTCAACTATACCTAGTACATAAGACAAACTGTGTCCTGTGAGTGAACTTTTTAGAGAAAAGCCCCTGTTTACCATCTGATGCCTATGCCTAAGATTACAATCAAAGGCATTATGGGAAAGAGCATGTGCCTGTCAATCAAATTAGAGAATTACCTTCACTAAGCCACTTAACAAACTCCTCCAGCAAGAGCTGGTGCCTGTGGTGGTTTGAAAGAGAGTGGACCCTATAGGCTCATCTATTTGAGTGCTTGGTCACCAGGGAGTGGAACTGTTTGAAAGGATTACAAGGGGTGGCCTTGTTGGAGGAAGTGTGTCACTGCAGGTGGGCTTTGAGCTTTCAAAAGCCCATGCCAGGCCCAGCATTGCTCCCCCCCCCCTCTCTCTCTCTCTCTCTCTCTCTCTGCCTGTGGATCAAAATACAGCTATCAGCTATTGCTCCAGTGTCCTATGTGCACCCATGCTCCCATCATGCTAATGGACAAAGCCTCTGAAACTGTAAGCAAGCCCCCAGTTAAACGCTTTCTTTCATGAGAGTTGCCTCGGTCACAGTGCAACAGAACACTGACTGAGACAGTGCCTCTGAGGACTCTCTCACTCATGTGGCTTACTATCATTCTTGACCAATCTATACTTATCACTTGTGGACAAAGTTTCCTTGCTGCTTTGTAGTCTCTGTTTACATTTATTATAACTTTTAAAATAAGATACTTAGAACCCAGAAACAATGGAAGGGCCCAGAACCCATTAGTGGTAACAGTACTGTGAAGATGCCAATTAAGTCAAGCACACAGACAGGTGAGGAAAGAATAAGGACATGAAGTGAGGTTGACAGGATCCATAGGATTTCATTGAGTAAATTTGAGTAAGCTGCACCTTTTAGACACATATTTGTATACTAATGCTATAATTTAAGTCCCAGACAAGATATTATCATAATTTATAATTTATATACACATAAATTATATATAACAAATAAGTAGTGGTTCCCATGCTTCTGTTGTGAGAAATATACCTGTTTGAGATACATTCATGAAGGTCTACCATGGAACTGGTCTTTTACTGATCTCCACACCTTTGAATGGTTCTGAGGAGCCCATGGTGCTCCTGTTATCTCTCAAGCAGCTGGAGAAGCCCGGGATAGAGTACAAAAACATGCATATGAATTGAATGCTCCAGATTCAGATCCTAACAGTGTCAAATCGCAAGTCACTGTGCTCCTTTGGGAGACATGGAGAGAGAAGTGTAACCTGCTCTGCCTCTTGTTTATATGGTTTCCTTCAGGAGGATAGCTCCATTATTAAAATGCTACTGTTTTATGACTCTCTGAGCATTACTTAGATCCTATCACTAGTGTTAGGGACATAGGTCACACCTCCAGTCCACTCTCCAAAAGCACCAGAAGAGTTCTCCCATTCTCCTTCAGATTCACTATTCAATCAAAACCAGAATGTTGGGGCAAGCTCATATGCCATAAAATTAGATTTATTAAGAAATAATAAGAAGGGAGGGTTAGAGAGACAGCTCAGTGGTTAAGAGCACTGACTGCTCTTGCAGAGGACCCAGGTTCAATTCTCAGCACCTATATTACAGCTCATCACCATCTGCAACTTTATTTCTAGGGGATCCAATGCCCTCTTCTGACCTCTGGAGGCACCAGGCAGTCAACATTGCAAATACGTACGTACGTACGTACGTACGTACATACATACATACATACATGTGACACCCTTATGTACATAAAATAAAATACTCTTTTAAAAAACAGGGGATGGGAGTGGGCTACATAAGATTTTGGTGGTCCTCAAGTTAAATCTCTTAATGGTTGTTAAGAACCAAACCCTTCCCACTAACATTGTAAGGTAGATTTATGCGGGTATTGTTTTGACTTAAGCATGAGAGGGGAGTTCTGGAAACTCAATGTTATACAGAATTTTGGCACAATTCCTTAACAAAATATAGAAGACATAGTGTGTTCATGGGCAACTTGGTCTTTATTTGGTGGTATCTGCTTTTCTCAGTAGAAAAGTCTGACCCAACCTAAGAAGCTGACCACGGAATTACACAGTCATGAGTCTCAGCATTTAGGAGGTAAAGGAAGGAGAATTAGGAATTCAAGACCACCCTGGACCACAGAACTGCTTCCAGGCCAGCTTGGCCTTCATAACAATCTGTCTCAAAATACTTTTTAAAAATTGAAAGTGTGACATAAGAGACCATGTCCCTGGACTGAAAGTCAGAATATAGCCACCTTCATAATTCTACAGTTTGCTTATTTATTGGTAAGTTGGTTGAGATAGACTCTCACTATGTAGCCTAGGCTGGCCTTGAACTCCTGACCTTACTGCCTCTGCCTCCCAAGAGCTGGTACAAATGGTCAAATACTCCATTTACAGAATAGAAGCGTTGATAATTCTCTGGTTTTCTAACATTATTTTTAATATTAAAATCCTTACTGGTATGGGGGGCGGGGCTGGTGAATGTGGGTGCTGTGTCCATTTGGGCCCAAGTTGTCCCTTTCACTTCCATGGAGCGCGCTTCTGAAAAAGTGCCAGGCTAGACGAGACTCTCCAGTCCTAATTCTATGATTCAATGCTGTTTCCTCACTCCTCTCTGCATGTGTGCAGAACATCTGTTTCACCTCCAACTGGAGAAATGTCAGAGAAAGGGAAACAATGGCACAACAACAGACTTTACCGCTAGGCTGGTTCAAATCTTCCCGCTCTGCCTACCGACTTCACTTTCTGGGACTGGATCATCATAGTAGCTTTGTAGAGTCCAGGCTTTCACTCTGCACTCAGTTGAGGAGGACGGCTTCTCTTGTGAACTTGGCCTTGCCTCTGTTCCCAACCTCTCTGCGTTTGACTTGGCTTGCCTCACCACACCTGCCATTCCACCTTGCAGCTTTAAGATGGCCACTGAAAACCCAGAGCGGTCCCTTGCTCACCATAGGTCTTCCTGGTTAGTCAAAGGGCCATAAGTAGTCTAAGGAATATTCAAAAATGGCCTTTTCCAGGTACGGTAGTATGCACCTGTAATCCTAGCATGTGAGAAACTGAGGCAGGAAGAGCAGGGGGCAGGCCCAGGCTAGCATGGTTTACAAAGTGAGACCCTGTGTTCAAAAAAGTCTTCTTATGCCATCTTGTAGCAGTCTCTGAAATGGTTTGGTAAGCTCACAGATAAAGAGACTGGGATGAGGAGTCTCATTAATATTTCCCCTCTTCCCTTCCCCCCCCCCCAGCCTTTGGCATTTCCTAGCTAACCAACCATGACCCCCACGGCATGCATTCTTCCTCCCTTCCCCCACTCGAGTTAAGTTCGGAAAACTTGCCCGCCTAGCTGACCCAGCAGCTCTCATTGCCAGTCACCATGACAAACTGGTCACCAGGAGTCCATCAGTCAAGTATTGGCCACTTACACACAAAATGATGTAATGTTCAAAATACCACTAGATGGTTAGAAAATATTTTATATCATTGACTATGGTGAAAAACAAATTTCATTATGGAAGCAATCATTTGATCATTGCAATTAGCCAAATTGTTACCTATTTGGCTAATTATCTTTTAATTATATAATTTAAAGAATTAAACATCATATTATTCTAGCCAATGCCAAACTCTGATTTTATAATTTTCCAGTGAAGAGTGTAATTTACCATACGGTACAATATAATTTCCTACAGAAATTAAGTCTCATTTTATTCTTAATTATATGATAAATCTTCCCATAACTGCCATGACCTGTACAGAACCAATGAACATTTGATCTTCTAGGAAAAGGCAGCTGGCAGAAACTAAAACAAAATCACTCAGCAAGGTTTTTCCAGACAAGTGCTGTCTTCACATTCAAACCTTCATGTACCTTTGCCCAGTGCCCAGTATTGGTCTCTCAGGGCTCGACTGGGGAATATTGCTAAGAGGGTAAGACGAAGACCAAACAAACAGGAACACCCCTGATGCCCCAGGGATCTTGTCTGGGGATTATGACTGAATTGCTCAGGGGTGGGGCCCGTCGTGTCTTAACCCTCTCTTCAGATAATACTAATGTACAGCCAGGGCAGCTCTTGACACTGTCTTCATCTCTGTTTTTGTGTCAATGGTGTTACGTTATAGCCCTCCTTTATCATCTTTTGTTGTTGTTGTTTTGTTTTGTCTATTGTTTATTTTAATTTTATTAATTTATTCAGATTACAACTCAATTGTTATCCCATTACTTGTATCCTCCCATTCCTCCCTCCCTCCCACTTTCACCCTATTCCTCTCCCCTAGGTCTAAGACTAAGGGGGGGACCACCTTCCCCCCCCCCCACTATATGGTCATAGGCTATTAAGTCTCATCTTGGTAGCCTGCTTATTCTTTCTTTGAGTGCCCTCAGGGCTCCCGACCAAGGGGAGGTGGTCAAATATGGGGCACCAGAGTTCATGTCGGAGTCAGTCCCCACTCTCCACATAACTGTGGAGAATGTCTGTCCATTGGGCAGATGAGAATAGGGGTTCGATGTTTACTACTTGTATTGGCCTTGGTTAGTGTAATAGTTTGAGCAGGATCCCCTGGGCCCCAATTCACCCATCACGATGTTCTTCTTGTAGGTTTCTAGGACCCTCTGGGTCCTTCTATTTCCTCATCTTCTATATTTCTCTTACCTAGAGTCTCAGTAGGATGTCCTCACATCTATCCCAATCTCCTGGTAAGTGAAGATTTTCATGGGACATACCTTTTGGGCTAGTGCCCAATTATAAGTGAGTATATACCATGTGAGTCTTTCTGCTTCTGGGTTAACTCACTCAGTATGACCATCTCTAGTCCCATCCATTTGTCCACAAATTTGGGGGTTTCCTTGTTTTTAATAGCTGAGTAGTATTCCATAGTGTAAATGTACCACAGTTTCTTTATCCATTCTTCAACTGAGGGACATTAAAGCTTTTTCCAGGTTCTGGCTATTATGAATAAGGCTGCTATGAACATGGTTGAGTATATGTCCTTGTATGGTGGAGCATTTTCTGGGTATATGCCAAGGAATGGAATAGCTGGGTCTTGAGGAAGCCCTATTCCCAGTTTTCTGAGAAAGTGCCAGATAGAGTTCCAAAGTGGTTGTTATCATTTTGTTTTTGTTGTTGTTCACTTTACATCCCAATTGTAGCTCCCTCCCTTGTCGCCTCCTGGCCCCACCCTCCCTCATACCCCTTGTCCCTCATAACCCCTCCCTCCCCTAGTCCCCTGAAAGGGAAGCACTCCTCCCCTAACATCTGGCCTCATCTGGACTGCCTGCATCCTTTTGCTCTGTGGCCTGGCAAGGCCATGCCGGCAGGGGGAAGTGATCAATATGTGGACACCAAAGTTCTTGTCAGAGGCGGCCCCTACTCCCCATAGTGTGGGGCCCACAAGGAGACTGTGCTGCCTACCTACTACACCTGAGCAGGGTGTTTGGAGCTCACCATGCATGCTTCTTGGCTGGTGCATCAGTCTCTGCAGCACACACCCCCTCCTCCACCCAGATTTGGTCTCCTTATGGAGCTCCTGTCCCCTCCAGGTCCTTCCATTCCCCAACTCTTCCATAAGACTCCCTGTGCTCCACCCCGCAGTTTGACTGCGAGTCTCAGCATCTGCTTGGATCTCCTGCTGGGTGGGGTCTTTCAGAGGACCTCTATGGTAGGCTCGTGTCCTGTTCCTTCTCTTCAACTGCTTCCTGTTTCTATTCTATTTGTCCTTCTGAATGAGAACTAAGCATTCTCCCTAGGGTCCTCCTTGTTATTTAGTTTCTTTATGTCTGTGTATTGTAGTGTGGTTATCCTGTATTATGTGGCTAATATCTGCTTATAAGTGAGTATATACCATGTGTGTCTTTTTGGGCCTGGGTTATCTCACTCAGGATGATCATCTCTAGTTCCATCCATTTGCCTGAAAATGTCAATATTCTCTTCTTTTTAATAGCTGAGTAGTATTCCATTATGGAAATGTACCACAACTTATTATCTTTAAACACACACTTTTCTGGAAAAAAAAAAAAAAAGCAAAAGCAAAATTACAGTTGTCTTTGGTGTTAGAATACATCCCCTGACTTAATTGGTATCTATGTATAGTAAGAATTCCTTTGACCACGATTAATCTCTTTTTTTACCAATCAGCATTCCTTTCTCACTTGTAAACCTATATAATGACCCTCAGAAACTACTTTACAATCTCATTTGTAAAATAAAAATGCGGACAAAAATAAGTAAAAGCTCATTTTGCATATCTTTTGAAGCATGTTAATTTCTAAATCATACATATAGCATCTTGTAAGGCACTTAGAAATAAATTGTTGTAGTGTGTATATATTATGTATGCATATGTATTCATGAGCGTATGTATGTGTGTGGTCACAAATTCATGTATGTGTACACATGAGTGCATGTATGTATGTATGCTTACATGTTCATGTATATGTGCACATGAGTGTGTATCTGTGTACACATATTCAGGTACATGTAAGTGTGTATATATGTATGTATATGTGTTCATCTTTATGTGTATATGAGAATGTGTACATGTGTATGTGTATGTGTGCACATGAGTATATGTACATGCATATGTTTATGTGTGTGAGTGTTATAGGTGTGTACACATGTTTGTGTGTACAAATAAGTGTATATGTGTTACATGTTCATGTAGTTTGTGTAGATGAATGTGAATATGTGTAGGCCACAGGTCAATACCAAATGTTTTCTTAAGTCATTCTTCATCTTTTGTTTGAAACAGGGCCTCTCAGTAAACTTGGAGCTTGCCAATTTGGCTGGACTGACCAGCAAACCCTAGGGATTGTCTTGTCTTTGTCTCACCAATGCTAATATTTCAAGTACACAATATTCCATTTAGCACACACACAAACACACACACACACACACAAAACCAAAATACAATGAAGTATTAAAACTACCATAACAAGTCAGATGTAGTGGCCCATGCCTTTAATCTCAGCATTCATGGAGGCAAAGGCAGATGGATCTCTATGAGTTCAATGCCAGCCTGGTCTACAAAGTGAGTCCAATACAGCCAAGGCTACACAGAGAAACCCTGTCTTAAAAAACCAAAAAGAAAAAAAAAACTACCATATGACTCAGTCATTATACTCCTGAGAATACAAAACCAAATGACTCCACACCAACACACCACAGAGATAGCTGTACAACCATGTTTATTTCACTGTTCATAACAGCTAAGAAACAGAACCTACCTAGATACCAACCAGTGGGTGACTGGCTGAAAAAGTGTGAGATACATAGGCTGGACTTTTATTCAGCTTTCATGAAGAAGAACAAAATTATGTCTCTTTTAGGAAAGTGAATAAAACTGGAGATTAACGTGTTAAAAGAGGTAAGCCAGAGTGATAAATATTGCATATTTTCTTATATGTGGAAACATAAGTCATATATATGTATATATTATATACACACACTTATGAATGACAAGAAAGTAGATGGAGAACCATGAGGTAGGGAGACGTCTAAAGGCAGGAGAGGGAGAACAGAGACGGTAATGAGGGAACAGATAGGCAACACATCACACATTTTTCTCTCCTGTTTAGAATTTAGATAGAAAAAGAGAAGAAGAGGAAATTGTATGTTTATGTCATGAAAGAAGAAGGGGACTTTGTCAGGAAGGAAAGGGACCAGTGAGGGAGGGTGGGCAGGAGAGAATGAGGAGGCAAACATGGGCGAGGTACACTAGCATATGTACCTATACAAAAGCAGTAAGGAAACCCACTATTTTGTATGCTGTTCTAGTTTCATTTCTGCTGTGATAAAACACCCTGACCAAAAGCAACTTAGGGAGGAAAGGCTTACTCAGCATACAGTTTCAGTTTACGGTCTATTACAGAGGCTGATCATATCACATCTATAGTCACAGTCAGAGAGGACTATACCCATGTTGCCAGCTTGCTTCTGCCCAGCTAGCTTTCTTTACTCTTATACAGTTCAGTGCCCAGCCAATGAGATGGTGCCACCCACACCCGGGGTATGCAACTAACCACCAAGACAATCCCCTACAGACATGCTCACAGGTCATCCTGATTTAGGGAGTCCTTAGTTAATATTCATTTCCTAAATAATTCTAAGTATGTCAAATTGACAGTTAAAAACTAGCCAGCACGTATGCTAACTAAAAGCAGTAACACTATTAGTTCTGTGGCTAAGAATAAGAAGTTTTGGCAATTTCAGAAGCATCAGCTCTGGGTAGGCACGTTCAGGGGAAAGATCCTATGACCACAAGGAAAATGTTGCTGGTGTTTTATTTTTATTGGTTATTTGAGAATTTCACAAAATGCACCCCAATCCCTCACATCTCCCCTTCCCCTGGTACCTACCTTTCACCCTTGCAATCTCCATCTGAGAGAGGAAAAAAAATCGTGGGAGCTGCAGTGTGTCACAGTATGTCCCACATTATGTCCTTCTGTCCACACTTCTTTGCTTGCAAATAAATGTTCACTGCAATGAGTCATTGGTCTGGTTTGATGCCTCTGGCTTCTGCTACACCATCAACACTAGAACCTCACTGGGACTTTTCTCATATATCCTGTTGTTACCCTGTGTCATGGAGATCCAATAGGTTTGGATCTATAGAACTGGCCCTTTCATGCACTCCAGCAGGTCATTGATAGGGTAGATCTTTGGGGTGGCCTAATTCAAAGGCCTGCATCTGGCCCTGAGAGGTATCTGAGCTGGTCATCCCATCAGCTCTCCTGCTCTCAAGCCCTCTGGGCCAGCTCACTAGCAACCCTCACAACCAGGGCCAGCTCTTGCTGCCCAAGCAAGCTTCAGGGACCACTCTCCTGAGGTTTGCAGCTGGTGAGGAACGTGGCCAGTTCTCCCACTCTTACGACCCCAAGGCCAGATCTCCTACCTGCCGTAGTGGGGAGGAGGGCATCTCTCCCTTATCCACACCACCAGCCAGCAGACTAGAGTCAGGGCAGGCTCTCCTGCACTCAAGATCTGGGGTCAACTCACCTGCAACCTCCATATCCAGGGCCGGTTCTACTGTGCTGCTCAAGTGAGGGGTAGGACTTGCTCTCCTCGGTGCTGCAGCAGATGAGGGCAGGACCATTGCTGGCATTTTCAATAGCTCTCATTTCAAGGCTGATTTTGGTTGTTTCGTTTGAATTAGTTTGGCTTCTTTGAAACAAGGTCTCGCTATGTAGGTAGCCTGGGCCAGCCATAACATGTAATCTTCCTGACTCCACATCTCAAACGCTGGGACTGCAGGTACTAACTACCTCATCCAGTTTTAAAGCTAGTCTGTTTCAGAGAAGGACTTCTAGAGGAAAGTAAGGTGACCAGTTAAAGCCAAAGGATGTGGTTCCTTACGATCCCAAGCTCTCTCCTAGGTGACACAGAATAAAACTTGCTTGGTATAATTCGACTTACCATGCCAAGTCCTCCACCCACGGGTACACCCATTTGCCATTTTTAAAAAATGTATAGTGTATGAAGGATGACCTTGAACTATGAATGCTCAGGAATGTGTCAGCCTCTACACATGATAACAAGTCTTTTCTGCATGAATGAGATTCTACAATCAAACCCTTTTGCTTTCTTGCTCAGGGAGAGACACTGCTTGGGGAATGGGCTCAGCATTCTCCTAACACAAGTAAAAAAATGTTTTCCACCTTTCACCCCCTGGTCACATATATTGGCTTTACACTCAGAAAAGGGCAAAGCCAGCACACACAGTATAGGCCCTTTATTTTTATCGGAATTATATGTTCTAACACAAATACCTTGGCACTATCAATTTCTCTTCTAAAGTATTGCTTTAAAGGCATTCTACAAAATTTAATGTGCTGTGTTTTCATTTCAGTCAGTTAAAAATATTTTCTTGTGCCACCTGTGCTTTTTTTTTTTTTTTCTATCTATAGATTATTGAGAAGTGTTGACGTCAGCCAAAAATTTACGGACTTTTCATAGATCTTTCTGTTATTGATTTCTAATTTAATTCCATTGTGGTGAGAAGACATACTTTGTGCGGCTTGAGTATGTGGTGTACCTTGATAACTGCTCTGTGCGATGCTTGGGGAGAATATATATTCTGCTTTTCTTGGACATCATGATGTGTATGTGCACCAACTCTTTCTATTTACAGCTGGGGTTTGAGGCCTAGAGATTTTTGTATAATCCCCTTTAAACAGTTTTTCCCTCTTTGATGAAACACTTGCGAATTTTTCATGCTTCCAAAGTATATGTTTTTTATCACTTCCCAAACAGTCTCCTAGAGCGAGGATTGGCACCAGAGACGTGGATAGCTAGCGCCACAGAAAGAAAGCAAACTGGATCCTGTATTCCTCTTAATCGGAAAAAAATACTACTAATTCAGTGTTCTTATAAATATTTGTTGATGTGACCAACCTGTACCTGTTGTCAGTCTGTTAGAAAAGCAAGCTGCCAATAAAAGCTAGAATTGGGAGCAATCTAAATATCATATGCCAGAGGAGGCTACTTCAGTGTATTGTAATTTCATATTGTGCATTCATCAAGACTGCTGCGTTCCTCAACATATTCAGGTTGTATAGTAGTTGCATGGTACGTTATAAGGTAGTATTCATTCCCCCACAATTTCCGTGAGAGAACTGTAGCAGAGATTAAATACAAGGCTCAGGACTTGTTGGGGACGGGCTACATGGCCAATGTTCTGCCATCTTGTCAGAGCCTAGTTTTCTATTTCTCTAGCAGTCTGCCATTCACCAGAAACTAGCTGACCTTGTCATAGGTCGGCAGTTAGACACCTGTTGTAGTTTATTGTGGGGGCTGGACATTCTAGACCCCTGAGCTACTCCACTCCTTTTCCGGTGGGACTACTGATAAGATCAGATTAAAAGCCAGCTGCCTGTGAGCAGCAGTTTCGGGAGCCTTTTCCTGACTAACCAGATCCTTCACGACTTTCCTGGAATTTCTCTCCTGCAATTAGCAGCTGTAAAGGTAGATACCTACCTGCTGGAGCATTCCAGAGTTAGGTATCCATAGCAACCCTTGCTTATGCAAATACCCATGCCTCTGTGCCTATATAAACTCTGTAAAAATTCTCAATAAACGGGGTTTGATCAGAATGCAGACTTGCCCCCTTCTTCGTGTCTAGTGTTCTGTCTCTATACAGGAAAATTTTCCTCCCGAGCGTTAGTCAAACCCCGGGGGGCCGGGGCAAGGACTCAGACAGTCCAGCACTAGAACTCCTCCCATGCCTGCCCACCATGCACCCATTCTCACACAATACTTGAATGTTCCCATTACTCGCCAGCACTGACTAGTCCTTTGGCACATCTGGGTGAGCCGTGCCTGGGTGAAAGCATTCCAGTCCACCACATTCAATGCTGCTCTACTCTTCCTGTTTCTCAGGTCATTGTTGCTCCACCATTTGTCCCAAACTGCTCTCCCTGTCTCCTCCTTGATGATCTCTGCCCAGCTCTCTTTAAATTGGTTATGTGAACTCAAACTGACCCTTCAACTGTGACCCTTCATTGAAGTTTCCAGGAACTTTCACCTTGGTTCCAGTCACTAAGGTCCCTGGTCAATCAGGGTGGGGTTCCACAGCCAAAATCAGAGCTGGTGGCAGCTCTCAGCCCTGCCCTAGCATAAGCCGTATGAAAAATGAACTGAGCTTTCTAGGGCTAAAATGCAGACCTAGAACCATCAGGCAGAAACTACAAGAGGGTGGATGGAGGCTTCCTAATCCAACAAATTGTCCAAATAAGTATACTTATTTAAAGAGGAAGGATTTGAAGTTAATGAAGCTACATTTCTGTTACCCAGTGAGGCTAAGGTAGGCTTGTGATCCTGCCTCCTGATTGGCTGAAACTGTAGGGATGCAATTCACATGACACCCCACCTATGACCTGAGTAGCCTTAGGTCAACAGTAGATCACGGCAGATGTGGCTTCACACACAGATGGCTGCCTTCATGCTCCTCTTTTTGTCTTGTCTTGTTTTGTTTTTAGAGACAGGTTTCTCTGTGTAGCTGTGGCTGTCCTGAACTCACCTTGTAGACCAAACTGTCTGTGAACTCACAGGGATTCTCCTGTCTCTGTTTCCCCAAGTGCTGGGATTGCAGGTGTGTGCTACTACACCTACGTCATGCTCCTCTTTTTGAGCATCTTTATTGTCCCCCCTGAACCTTTATAAACCTCATCCTATTTTGATCTCTGAGTTTATAGTGCCCTCATGTACTTAGTCTCAGTTTTATTCATCTTATTAATATCTTTTTATTAAAGGGAAAATTCCTCCCACTGAAGTTGAACAGCAGACTGCAGATTTAGGGCCTGGCAATTAAACCTATTGGGAAGAGGAGCCTACCATGGTCGATGAAGGGACAATCTAGCTCGCTTGATTTTGATTTCTCCTAGCATCTGAAACTCCATGGTGACTTTGTCAGTTTGTTGGTTTAGTTTCTATTTCTATTTTGCTCGTTATTTTTTTTTTTCCCAAGTTCAGGAACAGTGGTGAGCAATCCTCTGTTGAAGAAATCAAAGATGGTTGGGTTGGATAGAGTAATAGCCAAGCGAATGGTAAGGCAGACGAGACATGAAATGAAAGGATCCAAGACAACTCAAGGCAAGATATGCTGGCATGCCATAGGGCTTCGGGTTGCATATGCAGTGGTGAATGCTGTCACAAATGGTGGGAAAAACAGCAACCCAAGGTTGTGCTCTGAACGCTGCATGCACACTTATACTCACACATGCACGTACACACATAAAGATTAAACACACACATAGACACACAGATACACCCAGACACAGACACACACACACACACACATACTTACACGCTGTGTCATTTACCAGTCATTTGGTAATGAAATCACATTTTCAATGCAGAAAATTAATGAAAAGGAAAATAATACAAGTGTACCATAAGTAATAATTTTCTAACCAAAACAAATGTAAACATCACTAAAATATACATATATCCATATACATTATGTGTTCCAAGTGTGCGTGTATGTATGTGTGTGTGTGTGTGTGTGTGTGTGTATACATACACATAATGGTTAAGATGGTCTTAAACTGTGAGATTAAATAGCCTGTATTTGAAGACCTCTTTCCTTAGTAGCTTTAGAATCTTGAGCAATTTGCTTAATCTCTCTGAGGCTAAGCTCCCTCACCAATAGAATGGTGGTGATTACCAAACAAACCTCACAGCATTTTTGGGAGGATAAAATGAGATAATGCATGTACAGGGCTTGGCACAGTGCAGGTGTCACACAACTGTCAATGTTATGTTTTCATCGGAGATGATGGCTCACTTATTCCCGCAATAATCCCTGATTTGTTAAACACCTGAAGCCCACATATTGGAAAACACTGCCAGATCCCATAGGAACCAGAACATGTTGTTCCTTTAGGAAGAATGATGCAGCGTAGCCTTTCACTGAAGGAGCTTGAGCTTGGGACACGGAGAACTCCAACACAGCTGCCTCTCCTCAGAGACCCTGGCTGGCAGCTGAAGCAGCTCCAGGCAGACCTAGCACCAAGACCCAAGAAGAGCTACCACAGGTTGGATTGATCTCTGGGAGGTCAGCACCACAGGTGATCAAAGCACCATCACAGTGTTCACCACAGGTCTACTGTAGGGTCCACACTGATGGCACATATCTATGAGGGTGGCCTACACAGGCAAACAAGGAGATCCCAGGGCTGAGCCATCACACATGACCTCTTGCTTACAAAGAAGCATTGCAGCCTCCGCTTTCTATCAAACATCCAATAATGTGAAAAAGAAACTAAATTAAGCTAAACAAACAAAAACAAAACAAGAAACTATGCTCTATAACTGAGACCCCATCGAAAAGGGTCAACAGTCATTTTTCACCAAAAATGAAAGAGACCAGACAATGAATGGTGATTAAGCATGTCTAAAAGCCTTGATCTTCTAGAACCTGGTCGCAAGGCTTCTAGAGGACCTAGAGCTTCTACATGGAGTGGTTACAAGAGCTATTTTTCAGGTGCTTAGTAAGATACCTGTGCCAATATTGATGGCCACGCTCATTGTATGCATTTACATGGCCCAACATTATTGCCTTTGCTACAATAGTACCATGATAATAAAATAAGGAGGCCACAGAGCTGATGACAAACACAATTTTCTCCAAGACAAGGATTAGAGTCCTTCAATTCAAATCGCAATTATACCACCAATTGCTTTTCTCTAAGGAGCAATTTTGCCATCTTTAATATGGTAATAGAAGCTACGGCTCTCTAGGTCAGTCTCGGCTCATATATACCTTGTCTCTAGTAATGGAGATTGGGCCACGTGACCAGGGCACTCCATGACTAGCTCATAAGAGTGAAAGCACAGGCTTATCTTCCTCATTTTATTTTTTGTGCTTTTAAAGTCTCTTATTTCACTTTACTGTTCTTCACAGGAAATGATAGTAAATAGTGCCTTACTCCCAAGGCTTCTCTTAAGTTCCCACTATTTTGGTAGTTTTCTGAAGATTTAAATTCCTGACTTAAACCTCAATTTCCATACCTTTAGAAAGGCTGTAGAAACCACTAGGCTGGAATTTCCTACTTTCCATTAGCAAGTTACTTTAGACTACACCTCTCATGGTGTGCTCTTATAACCTTTAAGACTTTCCATACAAAACTATTTGTTACAGTTATTTTTTATAAAACTGTATTTGTTTCTCAGTTTCTCTCTTAACCCGGCTATCACACAAATAACTGAGACTCTAGTACATTTGTTTAATAATAAGCTTCACGACACAATAACTGAGCAGTCATTACTCTATTCTTAACCCTTTAAGCTAATCTGGTTTCCTCCCAGCATAGAGATACTTGCACATTGCAGCTTTCCTTGAGCCAGCTCCTCTCCCGATGTCTCTTGGACCACTCCAAGGCTGAATCCCCTACTTCCTCCTCTAACTCCTCCTCCCCAGCCTGGCAGGAAGTCCCGCCCTATTCTCTCTCCTGCTTAGCAATTGGCTGTAAGCTGCCTTATTGGCATATCAGGGGATAATTGGGGAGCAGCGTTTACACAAATTGAGATAGGAAGATTCTCAGAACAAGCACTGCAAACAAGATATGGAATATACAGAAATCAGCATTTGAATTATATAATAACCTTATGCCTACAACTATTAAGCCCTATGCAACCATTTTCTTCTTCTGATGGAGAGATTCTCCTTATTTTTCAGCATATGGCCACCTGTGGTGAGCCAATGATACACTCATCTTTCCAAGTGAGTTTGTTTTGTTTAATGAAGTTTAAAGAAGAAAACAAAAGTGTATCTTTATTTTGGAATCTTCCTATATTTTCATCTCTGCACTTCTAGGTGAAAAAAGAATGGAAAGATATTGTTTGTTCCTCCCATATATAGCCCTACATGACAAAATCACACAGAGCTAATCTTAGAAATTATATTGTATTTTCCCAGAGGGATTGCCAGTTAGAAGTAGATTATATGTTCAGAATATAATTAGCAATTAGAGTTATGATGAGTAAATTCAAGTCAGACTTTTTATAGGCTAGGAAATTATTTTAATAACCAACACAGCTCTATGTTTGAAAAGATGTTGAAGAGAGATTGGGAGGTGATATGCCTAGAACTCTGCAAGTCGGTAGCTCCGATGTAAATAGAGGTGTTCTGTGCTGCAGCTTGCAAGAGCAAGTGGATGCTATGGTCTGGTGTGGCTTGTCCCTGCAGGGTCATGTGCTGGCAGTTTGCTTTCCTGTTTCACAGGCTCTTCAAGCATAAGAGGATTTGAATTCAAATAAGATTTCAATATGAGGTTTTTTTTTTTTTTCATCCCATTCCAGAGCCGTAGAAAGGTAGTATTAGCATTCTGTTAGTGTTTTGGTGAACTTTTAAAATCTAATAGCTTGATTTTAAAGTGTAACATACAATATACTTTCTGATGTAAATGTTTAAGCCTCTAGGAAATAAGAGAGTATGTAAACGAATTCTTAAAGCAAATACAAGGTAGGTATTTAGGCTATATGATTTGATCTTAATATTTTTTGTCAACATGAATGCATGTTTTTGATATTGAAAGTTAATGTAGTATTTGTTCGTGTGCTGCTTAACAAATTGAAATGGATTGAAGTGGAGCTCCAGATATGAATTTGTATAGGGAAATGTTATCCAGCCTCTCAGAGACCTGGATAAAGTGCCTGGAGCTGCCACAAGTAGGTAGAGAAGAACAGCCCTTGATAATTTCTCCCTCAAAACCCGTTCAGTGAAAATTCAGCCTCATAGGTATAGGTACCCTCTAAACTCTATTAATTGATGCCATTTTGGGATCCTGATGTATAAACGTAAATACATGCTCAAAACAATAAAATATAGCCTGAGCTTACTAACACATAAATACTGTAAGTCTTAAAATAAAAGCAAAATACACAAAGTGGCATAAATATTAACTAAATCCAAAAAAAAAAAAAAAAAGAAGAGTCAATGTTCCTTTATGAACCTATAAGGCCAATGTGATCAGACTCTTTCCTAGCCCATAGCCAGACACCTTCCATTGCAATTTTACAAAGCAGAGACAGGTGTCAAGTTTTCTCATGCGGCTCATAAGGGCACTAATTGCACCCACGAAGGATCTACCCCCCCCCATGAACTCACCTAACTAGCATCACCTTTGAAAGGTTCCACCCCCTAACACCAAGAGATTTGTAGAAAAACAAACATTCCACTCACTGCAAAGTTCAGTGTGACCCTCTAGCACCTGCTTGGAGTTGCGGACACTGAACGTTTCTGACTTAAAGAAATAGGCATTTCATACGGTCCATCAAGACATACAGTGGAAATATAAATGCTTTAAACTCAGTGTTCTGAGATGCCTTTCACTAGGAAGAAAGGGAGAACATCATCATAGGACTGAATACAGGCTTGAGGTAGCTGAGGTGTAAGCTTGGGGTGATGTGGGCCTTTCCTAGGTGGAGCTAAGTAGGGTTCTGAGGTTGCTATTGATGCGTCTTCTGAAGGGACAGTTTGATCCCCGTTCCTCTCTGACTTTCTGTCCAGCTAAGAATGCAGCTCTTCCCACACAGCCCCCTAACACGCTGATGTCATAAGATGTGAGGGCCTCACCAGCCCTCAGCTGATGCTGGTACGATGCTCTAAAGCTCTTTCATAGAGTGAGTGTCTTAATTTGAATTTCTATTCCTGCTACAAAGCACTATGACCAAATAGCTAGTTGTGGAGGAAATGGTTTATTCAACTTACACTTTGCTGTGCGTCACTGAAGGAAGTCAGGATAGGAACTCAAACTGGGCAGGAACAACCTGGAGGCAGGAGCTGAGGCAGAGGACTTGAAGGAGTGCTGCTTTCTGGGTTGCTCCTCCTAGCTTGCTCATCCTACCTTCTTACAGAACCTGGGACCATCAGCCCAGGGATGGCACCACCCACAACAGGCTGGGCCCTCCCCCCACTGATCACTAATTGAGAAAATGTCTTACAGCTGGATCTCATGGGGCCATTTCCTCAACTGAGGCTCCTTCCTCTGGTGACTCCAGCTTGTGTCAAGTTGATAAACAAAACCACCCAGTACAGTAAGGCTGCCATTGCTTCTCCATCATAGTACAAGAAACAGACTAAGACAGTGGGCTAGAACCCTAAAGATGTATTCAAGTAGATCACAGACAGCCAGAGGCTCATGGTATTTCAAAACCTAGAAAATCTATAAGTGAGAGAAAAGGAAATGTCTTTCCAAGGCTTTAAAAGCAAAGCAGAGTGGTGATAGTGCATTCTCTGCGTAACACTAAAATTACATCATCTCACTACTGCTACTTCTTTACATCTCAAACTAAAAGTAACTTCTATAACAGGCTTTGCATATGTTAAATAAATCACAGAAATAATAAACTCTATACCTAATAATGGCTTAGTGTCCATTCACTTCATACTTTGTTGGATTCCTGGTTTGGCCACTGATGAAGGCGGGGGGGGGGGGGGGGGGAGGTATTTGCAGAGCCAAGGACAGAGACTAGCATAGCTGTCTGCTTACAGGCCTTTGTCAAAACTCTAGTCTGAGCAGCTGCATGAATCACTGGATTTTCCATCCCATCTATTTGTCTGTCTCCATGCTATTTTTTGTTTGCTTTATAGATTCTGTCTGTTTTCTGAGGCAGGCTCTCATAGAGCTCAGATGCACCTCAAACCTTTACTTCATAGGTGGCTGAACTTGAACCCCTGACCCTCCTGCTTCTAGGCAAACCTTTTTTATTTGTTGTTTTGGCTGACCCAGGGTTTTCTCCCCATGCAGCCCAATCTGTCTGTGAACTTACCAAGTAGGCCAGACAACCCTTGAGCTCTCATTCTCCTGCCTCAGCCTGAGTGCAAGGATTACAGGCATGAGCCCCATGCCTAGCTTATATAGTCTTTTAAATACCAGAACCTGTTTCTACCTCTCTTCCTTCCTACTCAAGTTTCATGACTTCCTCCCAGCACTTCTCCTGAGATGATCTCATGAATATCAGCAAGGACCTCTTCCTTTTCAACTCCAGTTCTTACCGGAAGTGCTGTGCAGCCCCAGATGCTCTCCTCGCCTCCACTTCTTCCCTCAATATTTGTTCCTGACTCTCCTCTGCATACATTCCCTTCTCTGATTTCATGTAACTATTGCTGCTTTCCCAGGGTGCTGACTCCTTTTCATAGCATCCTCATAATTTTCTTCAACCCTGCTAATTTAAGTACTGAGCACATACATTTCTGTATGTACCTAGGTCCCCACTCGGATTGTTTTCTTCAGCACCTGGCCTGTAAGTTCAACAGCTTTACTTGACTCCCCCAAAGACATCTCAAGTGAAGTCCCCAAGCTGCCCAGCTCTGTCCTGTTCCCACTCCTTTGCATCATCACACTGAACAGCTGGGCTTTTAAAATATTTGTCACTGAAGAGAATGATTCTTGTCCATTCAACTTGGAGGTCCCAGCTTAGCCAAACAACAGCATACAATATCTACTGAATGTGACTGAGCAGCTGTAAGTCTTCTGACCCCTGGCCCTGCTGGATGGGACTCAACTTGTCTAGGTTATGTTTTGGTTGCTGGGATACATTGTTTTAGCTCCCCCCTTTGTTGCTGGGCGATTTCCTACAAACTTACTGACTCTGGTTGCCAGTTGCTCAGACTCTGATTTCCATTGGTAGCCAAGCCAGCACTTTTTTTTTTTTAAATCAGGCTCTGGGGCAGAAAAGGCCCCAATGACAGCTACTCATATCCGTGGGCTGTACCATGCAGGGAAGGAGTGTGATGAGAGCCCACAAGGCCTTTCTACTCTAAGTCTTGTTCCACTGGTTCCCACGACTCAAGCCTTTTGTTTAAATGTTCATCACATTGATATTAGGCCTGTAAGATAGCAAGATGAGGAGGTTTATTAATCTCAAAATGAAAACATGAAGGTTGGAGCTTTTTCCCTAGAAGCCGTAGGAGACCATGTTTTTGTTAATTTGGTTGATTTTGTTTGTGTTTTTTGTTTTTGTTTTTGTTTTTTAATTGAAACAGATATGTTATAGCTAACTTTTTTCTTTTGGATGGGAACCTTTCATTAAAATTAGGTTTGGAGGTGGGTCCATTGCTTAGCTGGCTAAAGCACCTGTCTCATAAAGTTAGGTTTGGGAGGATGCCTAGGCTATCTGCCTCGCACAACCGTGTTTAGTATATATCCGTTGTCTAAAAGCATTCTGACGATATTCTGATTAACCAAATGCCCTAGTTAAGCAACCCAAATACATTGCTTAAAAAAATTTCAGCACTATCTTCGGTGCTGGAAGGAAATAGGAAAAAGAATTTCACAGCATGGGGGAGAGTGTTGTGGGTGGTGGAGGAAGCTCTAAATGGGGTAAAGTCCTGAGGGGCATGTGTGCAACTGACATGGACACCACCATGGGAGTGGCAAAGCTTTCCCGGGGCTCAGGAGTATGTCAAAGTGTCCTTGGGTTTAAGTGTTGACCATGTGCCCAGACGATGATCACTACAGCAATCTTCTTTTGAATATTGACCACCTGAAGACTGCTCCCCGACTGAGACAGTGCCCAATGGGATTAGCTACGCCGCCTTCTTGTTCAGCTGTGTAATAACTCTGCCTCCTTATTTATCTGTATGCAAAAAACTCCACTCCATGTTCCACCTGGTCCTGCAGAGATCTCTAGCACTTTCTCCATCAGAAAGTTCAGTCTACTGAACTCCAGTCCCACCCCACCCCCGTGTGTGTGTGTGTGTGTGTGTGTTCTTCATTCTCTTGATCTCTTGGAGCCCCAGTCAGGTCCAAGTTCTTGGAACAGTGAGACAGAGAGTGAGGAGAAATCTAGAAAATCTACAACACATATGAAAAATTGTAAATAACTTAAAATGATAGTAGTAGGCCTAACATGTCTTTAACTATAGACTCTTAAAACTAATAAAAACTACAACTATGTTTCTGATCAACATATTCTTTGAGTCTCTAAAATGATTCCTCAAGTCTCCCTTGAGACTTCTGACATCCTGTGGTAGCTGCCACAACCACTGAAGAGAGAGGGGAGAGGGAGAGGATGAGGGAGGGAGGGAGGGAGGGAGGGAGGGAGGAGGAGGAGGAGAGAGAGAGGAGGAGAGAGGAGAGGGAGAGAGGGAGAAGAGGAGGGGAGAGAGAGAGAGAGAGAGAGAGAGAGAGAGAACAACCTCAAAAATTACCTCGCTAGGTTCCAAATATATCAACCCACCCCCAAACTTGTACTATACTCTGATAAAATGAAAGAACTGCCCCTGATTATTAAAGCCAATGCCTCCATAGTGTTTGGAGTACCTACCTAATTTTCTTCTCAAAATACCTAGATGAAGACACTTGTGCTGGTTAGGTTTTTTGTTTGTTTGCTTGTTTTGTTTTAGTTTTTTGTTTTTGTTTTTGTCAGTTTGACACAGATAGAGTCATCTGAGAAAAGGGAACCTCAGTGGAGAAATGACTCCACCAGATTGGCCTATAGGCAAGTCTTGATTAATGACTGATGTGGGAAAGCCCATCCCAT
The DNA here is from genome assembly GCF_903995435.1 of Acomys russatus. NCBI lineage: Eukaryota > Metazoa > Chordata > Mammalia > Rodentia > Muridae > Acomys > Acomys russatus. The sequence continues at coordinate 11,345,063 of NC_067168.1, read as the reverse complement.
TGTGGGTGGTGCCATCCCCTAGGCAGGTGGTCTTGGGCTATATAAGAAAGCAGGTGAGCAAGCCAGTAAATATAATTTCTCCACAGTGTCTGCTCCAGTGCTGTCAGGTTCCTGCCTGAGCTCCCGCTTTGGCTTCCCTCCATGACGGACTCTAACCCATAGATGTAATAAACTTCTTCCTCTCCAAGTTGCTTTCAGCAAGGTGATTATCAGAGTAACAGTAATCAACCATTCTTTCTCACTTTTATAGATTCACATCTTCCATCAGAATTTCCTGATAGTTGTTTAGTTGTTGTTTGTTGTTTTATAGCACATTGTTAAGATTTCCATTGAAGAACCTCTGCTCTTAATACCCAATGTCATGGCACGTTTGATGAATCTGCCTGTCTGCACCTGTGAATTCACAGCTATATTTTGCAGCAAAGCTGTCTATACCAACAGTCACCACTAGCAGCTCAGCCACTCAAAGCTTCAAGCCCCATCTGACCAGTGTGCACTTGCTGCCTGCTGCTGGTAGTTGCTTTCAGATGGCTTCTGTTATCACTTACATTATACTCACTCAATAGATTTTTTGTCTCAAGTAATCCCGACTCTACCACTGTTCCTCAGGGAGTTCACTGAACTCTGTACCATGATTTTCTTATACATTTTTTAAAAGTAAAAATAAGTAATTAATCTCAAAGGACTATAGTTATCTGATGTGTTTATTTCCCCTATCACTTTACACACACACACACACACACACACACACACACACACACACACACACACACAAACACACACTCATTCATTCATTGAAATACAGCCTAGACATTTCTCTTGTGTTTCTAGCCCATATACCTTGTCTGAACTTTGAGGTCTCATATAAACCTTGCAATACCCATTTCTATTTGCATGTCTAATTGGTTCTGTATTAGTTTTAGTTTCTTTCTCCTATAACAAATTAAAACTTGCAATTTAAAAGAACTTAAGGTGATTGTCTTGTAGTTGTGTGAATTGAATGGTTGGCACAGAACTCAGAGGAATAAATCAAAGTGATGATAGAATTGATTCCATTTCCTGAGGCTCAAGACAAAGATGTTTTCCTGCTTTCTCCAGCCTCTGGAAGTCATTTATCGGGTCATGACACCCTCTTCATCTCCCACTGCATCTCTTTCTCTGATTCTCTTCTATCTCCCCCTTTACTTTTTAAAAATAATTTAAGCTGCAATTTACATACTGTAAAATTAGGCTATTAACAGTTTCCCAAACACCACTGAAATCCAATTATAAAATAAATAATTCCATCATCCCCAAAGGACATTCTATAAACCTTATTGCCCACTTTCCATGTTTGCAACCATGAAAGTACTTTTGTCCCTATAGATTCGGTCACTGGGGACAGTTCACACATGAGGTAGCATAAGTTGTGTTTACAACAGCTTTCTTTTAGTTAGCAAAATGCTTTCCGAGTTTCTCAACTCTGTAGCATGAGTCACAATCCCCTTGCTTTATATTACCAAATAATATTTTATCTAATGGGTATTGTACATTATGCCCACTTGAGCTGATAGCCATATGGATTGTTTCATGTTTGGGGTTCTGTGAATATTCACATTTAAGTTTTGTGAGAAAATATTTTACTTATCTTGTGTATCCACTTAGTAGTGACTCACGTGACAACCCTATCCTTCGCTCTTTTTAGGAATTGTCATACTGCTTTCTCAAAGTGGCTAAGCCAATTTACACTCCCAGCAGTAGTGCATGAGGTCCACAATGTCTTTATTAGGTGTTTTTGTTTTGTTTGATGCTGTCATGTTACTTTTTGAGAGAGAGGGTCACCATACATGCCAAGCTGGCTGATCCTCCTCCCTCCCTCCCTCCCATGTGCTGAGGTTATACACTACTTACTTGCTACTTATTTCTTTAATTTTTTTCCCTCTGCGTGTGTCCATATGCACATGTGCATATGTGCACACAGATATATGTGTACATGTATACGTGTGCAGATCACAAATTGCCATCAGGTGTCTTCCTCATTCATTTTTAAAAAATTTATTTATTTATTTATTTATTACATCTCAATTGTTATCCCATCCCTTCTATCCTCCCATTCCTCCCTCCCTCCCACTGTCACCCTATTCCCCTTCCCTATGACTGTGACTGAGGGGGACCTCCTCCCCCTGTATATGATCATAGGGTATAAAGTCTCTTCTTGATAGCCTGCTATCCTTCCCCTGAGTGCCACCAGGCGTCCCCATCAAGAGGACGTGGTCAAATATGGGGCACCAGAGTTCATGTGAAAGTCAGTACCCACTCTTCACTCATCTGTAGAGAATGACTTGTCCCTTGGCTAGATCTGGGTAGGAGTTCAATGTTTACTGCATGTATTGTGCTTGCTTGGTGCCATAGTTTGTGGAGAACCCCTGGGCCCAGATCTGCCCATCATAATATTCTTCTCGTAGATTTCTAGGACCTTCTAGATCCTTCTATTTCCCCATTCTCCCATACTTCTCTCACCTAGAGTCCCAAATGGATGTCTTCACATCTGTCCCACTTTCCTGGTAGGTGCAGACTTTCATGGGACATGTCCCTTGAGCTAGTGTCTAGTTATAAGTGAGTATATACCATTTGAGTCTTTCTGCTTCTGGGTTAACTCACTCATTATGATCATTTCTAGTTCAATCCATTTGTCCACAAATTTCGGGAATTCCTTGTTTTTAATAGCTGAGTAGTATTCCATAGTGTATATGTACCACAGTTTCTTTATCCATTCTTCTACTGAGGGACACTTAGGCTGTTTTCATGTTCTGGCTATTATGAATAAGGCTGCTATGAACATTCTCATTCATTCTTTACTTTATTCTGCTTCATCGCCTCAGCTGCACTGGCTACGCAGGGATCCTCAGGGATCTTGCGCATCCCCAGAGGGGATTACAGGTGTCCCCACCACCACCACATTTAACTTTAAATGGGTGTGGGTCTGGGATCAAGCTCAGACCCTCCTGCTTGTGTAGCAAGCATTTTACTGACTGAGCCATCTTGCCTGCCCTTCCTGAGAAAAAATTTATAGGCACCCTAGTGGCTATGAAGAGGTACACTATTAACATTTTGAGCTACATGTTGCTAATTCAATGCTAAGTATCTTTTCACATGCTTGTTGACTATTTATATAACTTTAAAAATAAATGTTCTAAACCTTTACTTCTTTCAAATACTTCCTTGTCTCTTTATACTTGAATTTTATAATTATTGTTATTCTCTGGATTCTGGAGCTTTTTCAGATAGATGAGGTGAAAATAATTTCTCTCAGACTACAAGCTGTCTTTCCCTCTTTTCGATGATGTCTTTTAACTTGCAAATGTTTTATTTCACAGGAGTCCAATTTGTCTATATGCTTGTGCTTTTGGCTTCATCTCTAAAATGAGTCAAGGGCCATGAAGATCCCCACCTGTTTTTTCCAGGAATTGTATAAACCTGCCTCCTACATTGAAGCATCTGACCTATCCTGAGTCAGGTTTCACAGACGGTGTGAGGCAGGACTCCAGATTCTCTCAAGTGTGGATTCCAAGTTACCGCAGCAGCATTCATTGATGTAATTGCTTTTTCCTCCTTGGATGGTGTTTCATCCTTCGCCAAAGTGGCTGACCCGGCGTATTCGTGTTTTCCTTTGTCTAACCTTGTTCATCATAACACTGTCTGCATTACTCCTGTTATTGTCACATTTAAGAGACCAGGAGGGTCACCAGTCCATGGAAGCAGAGCTTGAAATCAGAAGATTTGATTCCCCCAAACTTATTCTGTTTTTTGGAGTTATTTTGACCACCCCGGGGCTTCTTGAAGTTCCACGTGGATTTTGAAACTACCATCTATTTGCTGAGAAAAGAAAAAAACTTTTGGGATTTTACTCATATTTGTTTTTTTTTTTTTTCTTGTTGTTGTTGCTGCTGCTGTTTGCTGTTGTTTTATCAAGACAGGGTCTCTCTGTGTAGCCTTGGCTGTCCTGGACTCACTTTGTAGATCAGGCTGGCCTCGAACTCACAGCGCTCCAATCTGCCTGCCTCTGCTGCCCGAGTGCTGGGCTTAAAAGCGTGTGCCACAACATCTGGCTCATATTTGTAATGACTTTTGGTGAGATGTTACTAACTTAACAATATCAATTTCTCAATCCAAGAACACTTCCAGCCTCACAAGGTATTCAGGTCTTTGATTTCTTTCACCGATGTCTTCCACTTTTCAGCATATAGGTCTTGTGATCCCTGAGTGGCTTACTCCTAAATATTTTATTCTTTTTATGCTATTGTGAGACTGTATTCCTAATCTTGCATTTAGATCCTGCGTAGCTAGCATATATCAATATCTTATTTTTCCTACTGACCTGAAAACATGTTGAATTTATTAGTTTAAATAGCTCTCTGTGCGTTCTGCAGGGTCTTGTATGTATAAGGTGATGCCATCTCCCGCTGGAGCTTAGGGTTAGGATTAAGGTTAGGGCTAGGGCTAGGGCTACGGGATAGTTCACTTCATTTCTTGTTGAACAGGAGTGGTGATGGCTGACACACTTGGATTTCCTATTTTAGGAGAAAGCTTTCAGTTGTTTATCACACACACATATTAGCTGCAGAATTTTCGTGCATGCCCTTCCACAGTTTGAGGAGGCTCTCTTCTATCTCCACTTTCTTTAGCATAAAACCATGCTGCATACAGTTAAATGCTGTTTATACATCCATTGAAATGACCGTATAGAGTTTTTTTTCTTGTGTTCTATAAAATGCTCTGTAACAACTCATTTTTGTCTATTGAGCCGACCTTTGATTTCTGGAATAAATCTCTCTTCTTGTTGCTTATAATCAATGGCATATGCAGATGGATGCTAGTGCACAGAATTTATTGATGTCTTGTAAAAGATATTGATAAATACTTTTCTTTTTTTTTTTTTTTTTTTCTTTTTTTTTTTTTTTTTTTTTTTTTTTTGATAAATACTTTTCTTGTGATGTTCCATCAAGATTTTTTAAGAAGGGTTTTTGAAAGTTTGGCTCAAATTGCTCTTTGGTTGTTTGGTAAAATTTACCAGTAAAGTCATCTGGTCCTGGACTTTTCTTTGTTAGGGAGGTTTTGGTTACTAAGTCAACTTATTTGTCATAGGCAAGTCAGTTTTCTTATTCCTTTTTTTAAAATAGAAGGTTCTTTATATCTTTCTAAGAATCTGTCGATTCTATCTAAATAATATAACTCACTAATAAACCATTATTTGTAATATTTCATTAAATTCCTTTTGAAAGCTGAGCATGGTGGCACACGCCTGTAATTCTGGCACGCTGGGAGACAAAAGTAGGCAGATCTTTTGCAGTTCGAGGCCAGCCTGGTCTACAAAAGTAAGTCTAGGACAGCCAAGGCTATATAGACAAACTTTGTTTGAAAAAAAAAAACAAATAAAATCTTTTTGATTTCTGAAACATTGATATTAATGGGTACCCGTAACATACAAACAGTTCTTTCCTAATGTTACTAATTTGAGTCTTTTATTATAGCCCATCTAACATTTCATCAATTTTGTTGCTATCTTCAGAAAACCAACTTTTTGTCTTATTGATTTTCAGAATCATTTTTCTATACTGTATTTTTAAATTTCAACTCTAGCATTTGCTATTTCTGTTTGTTTTGGATTCAGTTTGTTCCTAATTTGTCTTGTTTTTGAAGGTGGAAGTTTAGGTTAATTATTGGCGCAATTTCTTCTTAAAATGTAGCTTTATTTATAATATAAATTGCCCTCTGGTTGTTCCTTTCACTGACCACAATAGATGTTTAGCATATTGTTTTCCCCCTCATTCACCCTAAAGTATTTTTTAATTTCCTTTGTGGCTTTCCTTTGACTCATTGGTTCTTTAGATGTATGTCGCTTAATTTCTGCAATGTGTAAATTTTCTAAATTTCCTTCTGTTTCTGATTTTCAGTTTTATTTCCTTGTGGTCAAAAGGACATACTTCGTATGGTCTCAATCCTTTGAATGTTGTGCTTGTTTAATGGCCTAACATATGGTCTATCTTTGTGAACTTTCACCAAGTGCTTGAAAAGAATATTTACACTGCTCTTCTTGGGAGGAGTGTTCTGCAGATCTCTGCTGGGTCTGCTTCGTGTACAGCAGTTTTCAAGTTCACTTTCCTGCTAATATTTGTCTATTGATTATGAGGACATTAGTGATCAAATCCCTACATGTTGTTGAATTGTCTGCATTCTTTGTTGCTGTTCTTAAATTTTGTTAGCTTTTGCTTTGTTTATACTGAACCTCTATTTCTATATATGTGTATAAGCATTTATGTTTATACTTGTAGCTTTCTTGTAGATGGACGTTTGGACAATACAAAATCCTATTTTCTGTCTCTAGTAGCAGTTTTTGTTTTAAAATCCATCTTGACCCCTTTATTAAGTATGTGCACCTAAACACATAACTGCATACACATGAATAGACCCTTCAAAATAAACAGATGACTCATAAGCTTTCGTGTTTTTTTTTTTTTTCTGTTTTCCCACCTGGTTGGAATGTGTTTCAGGACCTAGGAGTCATGTCCAGTAACTCTTCCACCTTCCAAACTACTTACTAACATCTCTGAGTGATTTACTTTCCTCAAATTACACACAATCTGCCTCCTGTTCTGCATGTCTGCTTCCAATACTCTAAACTATTTCTTCATTATAACTTCATATAAAGCCTTAGGAACACCTTCTCCATAAATTTTTCCATCCACAAAACATTAATGTTGCAAATATACTATGCAGCTATAATTTATGCATAAATGAGTACACATAAGACTTACTCTTTTGTTCAGTGCAGGATTAAGAGTGGCTAAGTACAATTTCAAATAAGAGGCAAGCCAAGAGACTGCAAGATGATTGGCTCAGTGGGTTAAGGTGTTTCCAGGGCAAAAACTATTGTTGGAGACATAGCTCAATGACACATACTTGGCACCTGAAGGCTCTGTGTCCAGTCTTGGCACCACACTAGTGATGATGATGACAATGATGATGATAAATAACTATCATTTAACTTAACTTTAAAACTATAATTTTTTGATTGAGTATAGTGGCACACACCTGCAATCTCAGTATGTGTGAGGTAGAGACAGGAGGCCCAAAAAAGTAAGTTCATCTTCAATTACATATAGAGTTCGAAACCAACCTGAGCTACATACAACCCTAACTCAAGAAATCGAAACCTAAAACAAAATAAAAACAGAAATTTATATGCTAACTTTTAGTACAATCTATATGTTTATAAAAATTGTGATGTATGACAGGCAGATCTGGGCCCAGGGGTTCTGCTCAAACTTCTGCACCAACCAAGGACAATATGTGCAGTAAACATCGAACCCCCACTCAGATCTAGCCAATGGACAGGACACTCTCCACAGTTGAGTGGAGAGTGAGGACTGACTCTCACATGAACTCTAGTGCGCCATATTTGACCACGTCCCCTTGGTGGGGAGGCCTGGTGGCACTCAAAGAAAGAATAAGCAGGCTACCAAGATAAGACTTGATAGCCTATGACCATATAGTGGGGGAAGAGGTCCCCCTCAGTCACAGACCTAGGAGAGGGGAATGGGTGAAAGCAGGAGGGAGGTACGGGAGGATACCAGTGATGGGATAACAATTGAGTTGTAATCTGAATAAATTAATAAAATTAAAATAAAAATCATAATGTATCAAGTTAAACATGTGAGTAATTTATAGTAATATTTATTTTTTTAAAGTCATCCATACTAATTTTGAATCATTCAAATTGCATTTTTCAACAAAAGTAGAAGTATTTGGAAAAAATTAACTTCTTTTAGATTATGAGAATTACTTTCATTGAGCTTAACTTTTGATTTTTTTGCTCAATATGAGAAAATCTTTTAACATATTCAGCAGCTAGAAACCTATTCAGATATCGTTGACATTTTAAACATTTGACAAAACAATGAGCTAATTTCAACAAATTAACTATTGTATATAAAACATATCATTGTAGTTCTCAAAGCCCACTGTGGAAGTTTGGGGATTACACTGGGGATTTTTGTCCTCTTGGCATGCATCAGAATCCTTTGGGAAGAGGGAACCTTAAGCAAGAAGATGCCTCCACCAGACTGGCCCGTAAGTAAACCTGTGGGGCATTTTCTTGATGAACGATGGGTGTGGGTGGGTCCCGAAGGCAGTGCCTCCTCTGGGAAGGTGGTCCTGGCATTAAAAAGTGGGTTGAGTATTTCAGGAGAGGATGAGGAAGCAGTGTTCCTCAGTAGCGTCTCCTTCACTTCTTGCCTCCAGGCTACGGCCCTGCTTAAGTTTTTTGCTCCGACTCCCTCAGTAAAGGAGTATAACTTGAGAGCTATAAGATGAAACAAGTCCCTGTTTCCCCAGGTTGCTTTAGTCATGGTATTGTCTCACAGCCATAGAAACCCTAAGACAGGAATCATACAAAAGTATGGGGATCAAAACCCCCAGAGCAGCCAAGGCCGGGCCTGCAGCACGGTTTCACTGAAAGGTTAGGTCAGAGCTTGAGAACTTGTCTAGCATGCTTGAGACCCTGTGTTCAGTCCCCATCACTTGAGGAAAAAGAGTTAAATACTATGGAATGGCATCTTGGCATCAGTCAGGACGAAGTGAGCATTAAATGACTATAAAATAAGGTGAATAGCTAAGCTTGTTGTTGTTGTTGTTGTTGTTGTTTTCCTTCTTTTTCTCCTCCTCCTCCTCCTCCTCTTCACCCCCCCCCCCCATTCTCCTCCTCCTCCTCTTTCCTGTTTTGCTCTGTTGGGGGCGACTTCATCCTTCCTGAGACGTGATGGTTTATAGTCATCTGTATCATGCCTTTTCCTAAAATGATCCTCCCACAACTCTGCACGCCTTCTTGCCCCCTCTGATTGGCTGAAAATGCTGCCGAGAACGTCTCTGAACAAACCCAGGCACTCGCCTCCTTTCAGTGCTTTGAACTGCTCTCAAAATAAAAGAGTTACAGCGCTGATAAATCAACCTCAACCTAGTCCTTACTTTGCTGTCATCGCCTGAAACATACTCTAGTCCTCTCTGGAGCCCAGATGCCCGAGGCTTCCTCACACCAAATCATGCTGAGCCACGAGGATGCTACACCTGCAGTTCTGTTTAAATGCTTCTGGGTTTTCCTTGCTGACTTTAAAGTAGTTTCTTTAGACTTTTGCTGAACTAAATTTGCTTTTAATAAGCTGGTCTGGACCTGCCCTGCTTTTAGCAGCACTCATCACACTGACATTTACTATTTATTTGTGCTGCTTATTCATTCATCCGTTCCTTCACCTTCTGATTTTCTGAGACAGGGTCTCATGATGAGGCCCTAGCTAGCCTGGAATCCACAGTGCCCATATTCCTGCCTTCTACGTTTTTGAGAGCATAACACCCAGCTGTGCTTCAGAGAGCTGTAAACTTAGTCATTTCTTTTCTCACCCATGTCTCTTCACTGACTATCAAAAACTGCTACACAAAAGTGTCTACCGAATTTGCTGAATACAGGCAAAGTTGACTCATGACATTTTACATTACTCATTACATTACATTTTAAAGTGTCTGCTAATTCAAAGAAGTGAAATGTCAGTGGCAGCCGTACCATACCAACCAGCGTAGTAAACTAGCATAATCGGTAATACTACTAGACATTGTGTTTTCCTTAAATTGTTTTCCATTAATCTTAAAATGTCAATTTAACAAATTGTAGTTGACTGAGCGCTACCGCACTGTCACCTCAGAATGCTATCATGTGTAGGTGATGACAAAACTGCTCTGTGTAATTTCTCTCTGATATTTCATGATACATCATGGGAACTTGCAAGCCCTTAGAAACACCATTGGGACTCATATGCACAGTGCAATTCTGCGGTCCCAGACAACACAGGATTACTTGGTGGGTGCGGGGACCTGTAAAATGTGCTGTGCTGGCCTTTTGTTTCCCAGTCTCTGCTGTGCTGCAGGCTGTGGATAATGCCCTAGCACACAAGCATTGCAGGCAGGAGCAGACCCCACAAGCATGGGGTGTGAAAGCAACCACTAACTCTAGGCATGGGAAGTGGCCATCATGCCCTTACAGTTCAAGGGTTCTGTGCTGCCCAGGCTGAGGGCTACATAAAGTACCAAAGAATATTACAGGTTTCGGCCTGAAATTTGCAGCCTAACTCTGCTCCCATCATTAACCAATTGCATAACTTCAGAAAATGCATTTGCCATCCATCTTTAGACTAGACTAGATGAATGGGATTTGAAGAGTCCCACTGTTGCTTAGGGTATGACTGTGTAACATAGGGATAGAAGAGTGTGCAGAAATAAATATGGCCAAAATGTGGTGGAACATCGGTTGAGATTGCCAGCTTATTAACCTACTATTACTGTGATTATAAAGTACCTTAGGCTTGGTGTCTTACAACCACAAATGTGTCTTGTCTTTCAGTTTTGCTGGTCAGTTCAGTATGGCTCCACTTGGGCTAAAATTAAGCTGTTGGTTAGTCTGATGGCCTTTCTGGAGAGTCCGGAGAGATCTGTTTGAATCTCTTTTGGCTTCTAGAGATGATCTATGCTCCTAGGTTCATGGTCTCATTTATACACCAGTGGGTTGAGTTCTCACATGGAATCTTTCAGGGCCTCCCCTGGAAGTCAGATCTTCCTTTTGACCACTTCACCTGGGTGCTCTCTCTCTCTCTCTCTCTCTCTCTCTCTCTCTCTTTTTCTCTTCGCCCCACCCAGAATAGAAACTATAGCAGTGATTCTCAACTTGTGCGTCATGGCCTTTACCTCACATATCAGATGTTTACATTATAATTCATAACAGTAGCAAAATTACATTTATAAAGTATCAACAAAAAAAATTTTATGGTTGAATGTCACCACAACATGAGGAATTGTATTAAGGGGTTGCACCATTAGGAAGGTGGAGAACCACTGGCCTACAGTCTTGAGCATGCTAGGCAAATATTGTATTATTGATCTACATCCCCAGCCTCTAAGAATCTATCTTATTAGATTGGACTTTCTTGCATAATCCATGAAAATGCGCTGTCTTAGATCCTTACCTTAACCACACCTGCATAGCCCTTGTCTTCCACATGAACGTCCTGGAACCTAGGACATTTGGAGATAATTGTTCTGCCAACCACAGCTACTGTATTGCCACAACAGTTTCTTCTTCTTCTTCAAAAGTAGGATCTCAGTGTTATTTAGTTTCCTTTGATGAATTGGATGGAATGGAAGTGAAATGATAAAGTGTAGGCTCTGGGGCCTTCCATAAGGAGAGGAGGCATTGCTTCCCCTTTTACCCTTTTGCTGCCCCAAATGTGCATATGCAAGATGAAGATGGATCTAGCACTCAGCCCATGATCCAGAAGACAATGATGATGAGCGTGACCGGGTGATGAGAAGGCAGACTACCCCATTGGTGGTGGAACCAGTGTGTCAGCACTGTTCTAATGCTAGGAAGGAATCCAGCTCCCCTTCTCCTAGTCACAATGATCTGGGGATTAGAGTTTTCAGCCAAACTCAGTCTTCTCGAATGCGCAGACTGCGACGAAGCTGACAAACTAAAGTACAGACAGTAAGAAGAGTGAAGCGTCATGAGAAGAGACATGGGATCTCCCCAGTCTTAGGCCAGTTAATGAAGGAGAAGCCATGACTATGTGCATGGCCACATGCATGGCCTCAAGAAAGGTATGACTGAGCCAGATGGGTACATGAGGATTAGGGAATGGGCCTTCATCAGCCTTTCCCACAACGGAGGCTCTGGCATATCAAAGTTCTTTTCTGCAAGCATTAGAAGAACCAAGATTTAATTTAAAACATGAAAATAGTATTAGTTTTCACTGAAAATAAAACAGATAACCTCCCCCCCCCATCTCAATGGCTTAACATAAAAATTTCTTATTTTTCATTCAGCCTACATAAATCTCTTGGTTAAGCAGGGATCTCTGCCATTTCAGTCATGTGGGAACTTACCCTAGAAGATGCTCATCTCAGAATGTGCCTCCTTGCTCAAGGCAGCAAGCAATAGGAAATGGAGTATTGAGGTTTGAATGAGAAGTGCCCTCTATAAACCCAGGCATCTGGGTCCTTCTTTCCCAGTTGGTATCGGTGTTTGGAGAGGCTTGGGAAAAATAAAGCCTTAGTAAAGGAAGTATGTCTCTGGGGTGGACTTTGAGAGTTCACAGCCTCACCCCATTTCTAGTTTGTGCTCTCTGTTTTGTCCTTGCATTTGAAGATGTGAGTTCTCAGCTTCCTGTTTCTGCCATCGTGTCTGCCACCTGCTGCCATACTTCCCGGACATAAAGGACTTTATCCCCCTGGAGCCATAAAGCACAATAAATTCTTTCTTGCATAAGTTGCTTTTGGCATTTTTATCACAGCAACAGAAAAGTAACTAAAATATACAGTGATTGTACGGTGGCTCTCAGGGATTATGTCACCCAAGCAGTGCTGCTCGTAATAGCAAAGAGCTAGAAACGTGCCAAAAGTTTGCTTTTGGATAAGTGGATGATTACTACATAACATATTTTTATAACAGAATATTATTCAGTCTTAAACAGGAAGTAAACCCTGTGATGCACAACAGCATGGACAGACAGGAATACTGTGCTAAGTAAAATAAGACAGGAAAAACAGAAATAAATACTGTATGTCTCCATTTATACAGGCAACCTAGAGTATTACAATTTGTAGAGACAAAAGGTGGTTATCCAATGGATAGAATCATGATTACAGAGGACTAGGAGGTAGAGTGGGGACAGCTATTGTTTGGTTTCCATTTTGCAAGATGAAAACACTCTGGAGATTTTTTGTGAAAGCATGAAGCAGAGATATTTGGTGAATGGTAGGCACAATTATCAACCTTCTCTTTTGGGTACAAATACTTCTTTCTTTCTAGTACATAAAATATTGTCACTCATTCCTCTTACTTGGAGAGACAACTCACAAGTCCCAGACATGGGACAATGCACAGGTAGCTTCTACGACAGGCCTACGCATATCTTCACCCATTGACCCACAGTTCCGTATCTGACTGGCAAGGAGTTGCCGAATGCCAACTCTGGAGATGAAGAATGTTCCTGAATAGTCCACATATGTTCCTAGAAGGGGCTGGTCATCCACTGACCTCCAGGATTTTAGAGTCATCCCTTTGGCAAGGATTTAGTTTGTCCTTGCTTAAGGTGGTCATGGAGAACAGAGAATATGCCTGCCTTAAAGGTTGGACAGCTTTACCAATGTGTCAGGATGCCAGGTATCACTTTAAGTCTCAGAGAAGCATGGTCACATTTAGTCTTCTAATGGTGTAACTGTCCTACAAACTTATGCTTCCTTGACTCTTTACCCACTTTCTAGATATATTTTTATATTATTCTGCCCCAATGTCTGTGTTTAGTCTATTATGACATGCCCCTTCCCCCTGCCATCTCCAGCTCTCGTTCTTTTTATTAGCAATGGTACTCCTGAACCACTGTATGTAGTTTCAAGTCATCTGTCTCAACCGAATGGCATGGCAGTGCACCACAGCCCAACCTGTGATCATTGATCTGATTTTTGCTGAGTTTTAGCATTTGTTGCTCAAGCAGAAATTGTATCTTTGATCAATTGGGCATGAGAAGCAGTTGTCTTTTCCAACCCTATGAAGTCCCTGAATTTGCACTTTCTAGTCTCTTTCATCTCTCTCTCTCTCTCTCTCTCTCTCTCTCTCTCTCTCTCTCTCTCTTTCTCTCTTACTTTGCCCCTCCTACCCCTCTCTCCCTCCACCTAGGCTCTCCCACTGTCTATTCCTCTCCCTGTCTCAATCTCTCTCCACTTCCATACAATAAATCTCTTTATACCTGATCTGTTGATTGACATCCTTTATATTTTTATATAACACTCAGCCCATTGCAGGTAGTGCCACCTGTCAACAGGCAGTCCTGGAGTATAAGAAAGCTGGCTGAGCAAGCCTTGGGGAGCAAGCCAATAACCAGAACTCTCCCATGAGTTCTGTATCAGTTTGTCCCTGGAGCTCCCCCTGCCTTGACTTTCCTGGATAATGAACTGCAAGCTGTGAAATGAAATAACCCCACCTCCAAGTTGCTTTTGGTCATGGTGTTTATAAAAACAATAGAAACCCTAATTCAAACAAGTGGCTTTGTTTACCACAGGCACTCAAGGGCACACAAGCTAGAACATCTCTCTATATCATCTTCCACGGTCAAGGCTTCAGTGGGAAGGAGTGCAATCCATAGGGTGTAAATAATTGATAAAAAGTTCTATAACTCAGTGATCCACTCTATCCAATGGAAGGAGATGTTTAGAGAGCTATAGAATAGCTGGAAGACCTAAAGAAATAGACTCCAGATTAGAAGGAAGCAAAACCAAAGAAACAGATTGTAGGTAGCTGAAAACTCTCCCAAAGTTACATGTCAGATCTGATCGTCAAAGGAAGTTAGACCTCCTCTGCAGTCCTAACTTTACAAATCACAACACTGTCTCAATTAAGTCATGGTGGTGCATGCCTTTAATCCTAGCACTTGGGGAGGCAGAGGCAGGAGGATCTCTGTGAGTTCAAGGTCAGCCTAGTCTACAAAGCAAGTCCAAGACAGCCAAGGCTACGGAAAACCCTGTCTTGGGGGTTGGGGGGCGGCGGGAGACACTATCTCTGGCCTGTAACAGGCCTGCTATGCCTGCAGAGAGTGTTTGTTGGGAGAGCTGTGAGGCTAGTGCCTAGGATCTTTACTGACACAGGAAAGCATGAAGCAGTCAACATATAGATGGAGCAAAGGCAGCTGCCTATAACTTCCACTTTCTAATTCTCATGTAAGCGTGTCTGGTTATCCAAATGCAAATCACACGTGGAACCCAAGTTGCAATAAGGGACCCTAGCATCTGTGGTGTAACAAAGATGACAGCGAACAACTGTCCAACACCTTCACCATTTGAAACACAGCACTGGGCATCTATGAGTCCTGTTTGCAGACATCCATCATGTCTTTGCTTTTTTAAATTAACGAATTTACTTATCCACTTTACACCTCAGTCGTTATGTATTTGCACAAAAAAAGATCACATAATACCCCATCGTCCTGCATCATTTTGCTCTTCTATATTAGTTAAAAATAAATTAAACTTGTGTTTAGAAAAATAAAGAAATGCCTGTTTGCCATTTTACCCCTGTCTATTCTGACTTTAAAAAGAGTCCTGTTCAATATATAAAACCAGGCTCCCAGAAATTCAGGAAACATTAAAAGTTTCTGACTCTTTTTCGTAATCTAACGAAAAGTACAATATACTTTCTTCAACAAAATATGTAAAGTACTATGTTTCAGGCAAATTACATGCCCATCCCTTTCCGTCTTTCCTGTACATTATAATGTCATTGAGCAATTGTTTTCAGATATACACTTCGCTAACACCATGTACGTTTAGCAACTTTGATGAAGTAGGGTGTCCAGTTTCCATACACAGGAGGTGGTGCGCTCCTGGGTAGTGCAGAGCCGGGACAGAAACTCCGAACCACATCTTTCAGGACTTGCATTCTTAATCTGCAGTGCTCATCTCTTTGGACATCAGATGACTCCTCTACTTTCAGACACTGTTAGCAACTTCCAGGATGGAAAAAGCCACAGAACTAAGGGCACAGAACTAGCCAACTGCAGGCCGTGTTTACACTAAGGCCTCATGGCTTTTTGCATACATTTCATTACCACAAGCCTTGTCACTTAGCAACCTGTATTTGCAGTGGAGCTGGGGACAAAGGCCTTTGTTTTGTTTTGGCCAGAACAATTCCCAAATCAGACTTCATTTAGAAAAGAAGTTTATGTTGTGATAAACACTTTTCTTCATTTTGCAAAATAAAAGTGCCATGGAGATTGCCCAGCTCAACTCTTGCCATGGTATCTTCTGCTACTTCCTCCAATCCTTTATGAACAACACCAACTGATTTGTGGGCAGACACAGGCTCCCTGAGACCCAGGAAGGTCTTTAAGCCTACTGCAAGGTCAGATCTACTTATAAAGGAAAGACTCTTCACCCAATGAAACACCCTACAAAATGTCTTTTTAAAAAATAGCTTAAAATAAGTGGTTTTACTCACTGTACTCTGGTGTGTGTGTGTGTGTATGTGTGTGTGTGTGTGTGTGTGTGTGTGTGTGTGAAGCATGTGAAAGTTAATCTTTTAATTTAATTTTTGTCCATCTCAGTTATATCAACATGGCTTCAATTGACTTTTATTTTAAGGTCTTTCCCCACACACAACCCAATATGCTTTCACAGTTTGTTTTTGTTTAGGAAACTGGACCAATTATTAAGACAGTGACAAAACCAATGCTCTCCATTGTCACTTGGAAGCTTGGCTAAGTTCCCAACAACTGCTTCTGTTTTGTCATTGCTGTAAGGCCCACTTAGGTTCCAAGATGTTAACTAATACGATCTTAGTTAGTTAGTCAAGTTGGGACTTGAATTCACACTTGTGACTGCAGCCAATAAGAATTTTTATCAGCAGGCTTCCTGGCCAATGGGTTTGATATAATAAATTCAAATGCAATGTTCTACTATATTGCCAGCCCTGGAAACTGTGATATATTAATATTAGAGACGTTCATTTGATTACAATGCTACAACTTGGTTATTATGCCCTACGTACATTCTCAAAAGCTTAAAATTACTGCCTTATAAATATGTTTAGCCTTGTTTTCTGAATATGATGTTATTACTTTTATACTTTTATAAGCTATGAACTTTTTATAAACTAAATCATACAGGAAGCTTCTGTGTTCTCTCTTTATGGACTATGTTTATAATTTTTAAGGCTCCAACTTAACAGGGATGAAACCTAAAGTCCTATTCTTTAATGATTAAGATATTATAAATAATCAAATTCTTTAACATATTTTAATTCATGCTAAGAACCAATGTGATTGATTGAGCTTTATTTAGACTCTTAAACATATTTTCAAGGTCAAACATAAAATAAATTCATAACATTCTGCTTTGTGTTTATAAGGTATAGTTTAGAGCAGATAACTAAAGACAGACAAAGATTGCTTAACTCAAAATATACTAACCCTCAAGCTTGTAAGAGATATGTTGAATATGGCATTTAACATGTGTAAGTTTATTATTATAAACAGAGATTTCCAAATCCTAACAGTGGTTCCCCAAGGATTTCAAGAAGATTTGGACACAACAACAGATGGATTATAGTGTGCAAATCATTGGGCAAGACTGCCCCCAATGCCTGTGGACATGAACTGTGTGGACAAAGTGGACACATGGAGAGTTATTGTCTGACATTGGTGAAAGCAAGTTGAGGTCAGACTCTACCATGTTCTTCCACCAAAAGAGCCTCTCAACCTCTGTGCCTAATGGCCAAACTGCCTCTGTCCATGGCTCCATGAAAATCACAACAGCCTGGGGCAATTGTCAAGGTAGTGAACTGTGACTAGTCATCTC
Organism: Acomys russatus; assembly: GCF_903995435.1. Taxonomy (NCBI): domain Eukaryota; kingdom Metazoa; phylum Chordata; class Mammalia; order Rodentia; family Muridae; genus Acomys; species Acomys russatus. The sequence goes on along the minus strand of NC_067168.1, from coordinate 11,327,639 downwards.
TGTCATTTTGATTGACAAATAGATTCATTTAGGACAGATTTATCCTTCTCAGGTCTCTGATAACATTGATGGACAAGCTAACGTTAGCTTGACAGCTAGAGAACAGGTAGTTAGCCCCTTAGTCTAAAGCAACCCATCATGTTACTTTATTAGTCAATTTATTAGCTAGCTAAAACTACTAGATACTAGATCTCTCAATTAAAAAGGCAAAAAGGTTTTCTTTATTCACAGACTTCAGGTTAAAGATACACAGGCTTCAGATGCCTTCTCAGTCCTCTTCAGATACAGGGGACCAGGACTTAAGTTTCACTTCTAGAGATACTATTGTCAGGTCTAGATAGTCTGCCTTGTCACCAGACTCAAACTCCAGGTCTCAGATATAACCTTTTACCATTATTTTGGCTAAAGGATGGTGACTTCTCATAGCAACTTCACCTATGTTTCATGGTAACTAATTAAATAGGGATACAGAAGTTTAAATGAAAAAGAAAGCTTCTAAGAAAGTATCTGAGGGTCTTAGAAGGCTTTTTAAGGTTAGTAAATGCAAGTTATGAATGTTAGAGGGTTTAAAAGATGATTTAAGGTATCCTGAATAGATAAATGATTCTGATTTCTTCCTGTTTCTATGTTACTGTTGTATTGAGACCGCCTAGATCTTTGATGTTAATCAGTGGAGCTCTTATTAATTACTCTATCTATGGTTAAAAAAAACATTTTACTATACGATCCACTATCATAGTTCCAAGCTTAAGATTTTTAATTTCCTTTGGTTTGTATTTTAAGTATATACTTAAAAATGGTTCTCATTGTGCTTGAATTATATATACCCAGTCTTCTAGAATGTGTACTGATGCTGAAAATTGAGATCAAGAGAGCCTTTGCCCTTCTGCTCTACAGGAGGTTTCTGTCCTCCCCATGTTACCATTCAACAAATGTAATATATATATATATATATATATATATATATATATATATATATATATATATATGCCTTCAGCCTTTTCTAAGCTCACCTCAAACAGTATTCATGCTTTCAACCCAAGGTTTCCCCCCCCAAGCCTCTCCTATGCTATAATAGAAAAATGTGTGTCTACTGCCTTTTCCACAATGTGTGTTTCAGCACAACTTGCAAACAATGGTGAGGCTAACATGTCTAAAATTTATCTCCCTTTGTAAACTTAAAATGAGTCTTGCAAGCTATAGAGCTAATGAGCTGCAGGAACAGAATGCACTAATTTCATCGAGTCAAACCTTGCTCTTGGGATACCTTGACTGGTCACTGACTCCACTCTCCCCATGGGAACAGTTCATTCACTGTCCCTCCAGGCTCCTCTCTGGGATGCTTTATGGAGAATTGCAAATCCCTACACCCACAGTCACTTACACATAGTAAAGGTTTAACTATGAAGTAAATAGTAAAAGGAAAAAAAAAACTTTATAAAATGAACTTTAAGGATTCTCAAGCTACCATTCACTGCTGGGTTAAAACATATGTGTGTATTATCTTATAGCTGGGATTTGTCCTAACCTGCAAAATCATTTTGTTGCCTGGATGGACTTTGGCCTAGCATTTCACAGTTAGAATAGCCTCTAACCAAGCTGAATACCATCTCTAGCTACCTTATGATACTTGGAGAATATTTTTTTTAATTCTCATGTCCTTAAGTTAGGTTTTCTTTTATCTTTTAAATTTAATTTAGCCCTCTTTGCTTATACGAAAAAACAGAAAATGGTGGGTTTGGTTTGAAAGGCAAGGTTCCTGCAGTAACAGGGATGCGCTGTTGGATGTCTTTTGCCAACTCCAAGGGATTCTGGCATTTAAAGCAATGCAGGAGATATCTGAAATGGGTAGGAATGCTCACCAGCTTACAGAACAGGGTGTGGTTCTGTTGAGAGTGGGCTGGCAGTGATAGCAGCCTCAAAGGATACGTAATTCAACCAGAGGTCTTGGCATCAACTCTTAACTAGTTTTTGGCACCTCTGGTCTTTCCTCTCAGGGAATGGGAGTCATATTTACTTGACTGTGTCCTCATCACAAACTTTGTGGTATTCTCTCTGCTAACTTTTTGCTCCTTTAACCAACTGGCTCTTTGCATAGTGCACGTAGAAGGCGATGTTTTAAAAATATACCTCAGTCCCTGGACTTGAACCCATATTTCTGTATGGGTTCCTTATATGAGAACCTAGCCACCAAGCATGTCTAGTTTATGTTCACATAGTCATTTGGGATCTACAAATTGCAAATTAATTACACCCCTGTGAGTTCAAGCAGCGTTAGGACCAAGGAAAAGTAAACATACAGAGATTGAACCCAAAAGGGCTTACGGGTGGGAGAGATATTTACAAACACATTTGAGAAGTTATCTACACATGTGTTAAATTGGCTCAAAGTCAGGGGTGAGGTTGGTTTCCTGTCACAGGGTCACAGAGAATCCTGGCCTCTCTTGCTATTAAGAGCTACATTTATTTCTATAATGGTTAACATAGTCACACTATGAAAAGATATGACTTGCAGGAATTTTGGGTTAGGAACCCTTTGAAGATGTGGGGTCAGTGAGTTGCCTGGAATGGTTACTGGGAAGACTAAGGCACTTTTAATTTGGGTGTGTACAGGTTTTAGTCACTCTTCAGGTAAGGAAGAGGAAGAATATGGAAAGAATGGGTACCAAGCAAAGTTGGAAAACATAACTCAAGATGAGGTCTACAAGGACAGCTTCACTCACAGAATTTTCTTCCCACTTTGCAAGGATACTAAAAAGTCAGAATGATTTGACATATACTCTTTCACTACCTATGATATCCTAAACAATCCCCGATAATGACTATTCTCAGAGTTTCCACATTGTATTAGTTCTAAGTCATTACCTGTAGATGACATGTAAGCCAGATGAGACATCATTTCATAAAGACATTCATAGGTATATGTGTATATATATATATATATATATATATATATATATATATATATATATATATATATAATTCTACATATCTCTATGAAACTTAGGAGCCAAACTATGTATTTGTCTGAGACTGGCTTAATTCACTTAATATAATTGTCCCCATCTGCATCCCCAAGTGTAAATATTCATTTTTCTAAAGCATTGCTTACTTTGACCAGGAGCAGCGCATTTATTTTCTGTTAAGGCCTTTCCTTCCTTTTCCCTTTCTCATCCTCTCTGCTTTTCCTTGATGACAATCATGGCACTACAAGTGGTTTTGTTTTGCTGTTTTAAGAAGGCTGATATAAGGATATTTACGATCTCAACAGATCTGAGTAGAACAGAACAAAAGGGGTGTGCAAAAATACAATTAAATTTGTTTTTTTTTAATTTCCCTTTCTTTCTTCTTTAGGCAGGAGCTCCCTTAATTCATCCATCATCTGTCTGAGCTCATGAAGTATCCACATCCTGTTGAGAAGCTTTTGCTGTCATAGAGGTTGATCATCCAGAAAAGCATTGGAAATGCTCTTTGCAATATACCCAAAGACACAGGAGTGCTTGCCTCTTCCCAGGATGATCACTTCTGCTATCCCACCTTTGGCAAGTTCTGCTCCCTGTATCTCTTAACCTGGAATTCTAGCTGCCTATCAAATCATTCCCTTTGCCTCTTTCTTTACCTTCTCACTCCTTTCCCCAGTCTCCACAGGTACTAAAGGCATAAGGTGTGGTGGCGAGGAGGGTACCAGTTCCCTTGTCCTGCTTACACAGGTGCCGTCCATCATCAAAGGGAAGACGGCCACTGTCACTTACAACTGAAGTTGTTATTTTCAGCACTTGTGAATGAACTAAGAGGCTCAAACACTCAAGGTTGTTCATAATCAATTTTTTAAAATTAGATGTATTTACTTTATGTTAGGTGTAAGTGTTTTGCCTGCATGTTTGTGTCTTGATGCCCTTGAAGTCTGAGAAAGGCATCTGATGTTCCCCCCCTCCCCCATGGATCTGGAATTATGAATGATTGTGAACCACCTACCACGTGATGCTTGGAATCAAACAACCCGAGTCCCTTGTAAGAGCAACCAGTGCTCTTAACCACCAAGCCATCTCTCCAGCCCCACCATCGGCTTCCCAGCAAGCAAGCTCCAATTACTTTGCAACTGTTTTAGTGTGAACACTAAAGAGTAATCATGATTTTGTATGCTCCTCTTAACTAAGTATTTGATCTTTAAGAATATTAATGAAAGCAACCAACTTTGTGAGTCACTCTTCATTACCTGAGGGGGAAACTCACCTTAACCCTAACATGGACTCCTTTAAGTCTCCATAACATAAAACAACAGGGCAGGGGGTGTGGCTCGGTGGTAAAGTGCTTGCCTACCCTGTCCACATCCTATGACAAATCAAAACAAAAGCACAATTCAACCCAGAATACATTCCTATGCTACCCAGCATCTTTCCCACACATTTTACCAAAAAATCTTTCCTGGCTTCTTTCCTCCTCCTCCTCCTCCTCCTCCTCCTCCTCCTCCTCCTCCTCCTCCTCCTCCTCCTCTTCTTCTTCTTCTTCTTCTTCTTTGTTTTCAACTATCAGGCACTTGGCAAGTTAACTTTCTTCCACGATGTATTCATTATGAAATATTAGTTTAATGGTAAAATTATGAACTTCTAGGTTTTCATGCAGTTCTAAAGTAATGAGTTGATCTTATCTTAGTTCTTTTGAACATGTTGCCATCCACTGAATGCCATCAAAGACACTGGGTACCATGTCGACCAGAAGACTTCTCTCTCACTGAAAATGGCCAACTATGAAGACTAATAAAACAAAAGCAGCAGGAAACTGAGGTGTCAGGAAAAGACAGACATACCATGAGTTTGTAAAGATGCACCAAAAAAAGAAATTTATTCATTACCTCTCAAGTTCGCAAAAATAATTCATTTATCCTAGATATTAATAAAGATGAAGTCTGCATTAAAATGAATTGCCCTCGTGATTTGGTTTGATATTTACTTGCAGCCTCGCAGCCAGTCTCCATGTGAGCAAAGTAGATCCCATCTGACATAATGTAAGGCTTCAGTGCACTTTCCTGTGATGTGCCTTTTGCCTTGTAAATGATTTGACATGCCAGCCCTGCTTAGTTTAGTTTGCTTTTTCTGTAATTTCATGTGAATTAAGTCACTGAGTCTAGTTTCTTGCCTTGACTTCCATTTAGCATTTTGCTTTTGTTAGGCATCTGATCAGGGACGGCTCGTTTCTTTTGTTGCAGAGTAATGCTTCCTTGTATGGTGTTCATGACTTGCTCACCCATTCACTAGTGTTTTCTCTGCAGCTGTCGAGATGATCACCTTCCTTATTATAGTAGCGTGCTGGTTACACTGATTATTTTCAACCATTGACTGAATTCTGTGTTCCCAAGGCTAACTCCGAGCCAAGCCCATTGCTGGAGCAGCTGCAGTGGTTATGGATTATCTTTTTAAATGTTGTTGAACTTGATTTGCCAATTTGTCTGTGTCTTTGTGCCTATGTTTATGAAGGGTGTTGACCTAAATCCCCGCCCCCTCTCTCTCTCGCTCTCTCTCTCTCTCATCTTTCATCAGCACAAAACTGGTCTTATAAAACAATTTTAGAGATGCATTTTGCAGTTCTTTGTGGAACTTTGAGAAACATTACACTATACATAAAAGGTGGCAGATGTCACTTCAATGTCCATACTTAAAATATAAAGCAATTTGTTCCTATCTTTCTAGACTTCCCCTTAATTTCTACAACAAACATATATCCATTTTCATATATAACTCAATAAGAGGCTGAATTTGTATGTGACTTGTAATCACGGGTTTGAAGAAAAAAAATAGGCCAAGGCATTTATTTTTACTAGAGGTGGGACTGAGACCCTTAGGAACTGTTAATACTGTGACTAGACAGAAGAGCATCCTACCCTGCATGAACACCCACTACAAGCTTTTATGAATAACAAATGTACAAAGTAGCCTGTCCCTATTTACATCATAAAGTTAACATGTCAATGCTTAGCTTCTTTTCTATACAGGTGCGCACTGCTCTAATCCAAAGAAGGCCCATGAAACAATAAAACTCCAGGATAGTGTGGCCTGAAGGATACTAGCTGAACTGGGCATGCTCAGTCGCCGGGCAGATATTTTTTTCCCCCAGTGAAGTGGAAACTACAACTGCGCGTACCGAGTGAACGGGGGTGGGCGTGCCCTCGTGGAATTTAGAAGGTTCCCTCAGCCAATGGAGCCTCGCAGCCGGCTGGCAGGGCTCGCCATTGGGGGACCTGGATGCGAGCGAGTGGAGCGCCGGGGGAGGAAGCGGAGGTGCAGGTCGGAGCCGAGCCCTTTGCAGAAGCAGCTGCAGCGGTCAGGCAGCATCCAGTGGCGTGCCAGGCGGCCCAGCCCGTTGCTTTACTTTTTGCTACACCAACGTAGTCATTATGCCGAAGAGAAAGGTAAGTCCTGCCGAAAAAACTGCTCGCAGGCCCTCGAGTGTGCTCGGAGTAAACCCTCTTCGCTGCGATGGAAGCGGCAGTGCGCATAGTAACTCAGGCACTGGGCACCACTGCTGCCCGCTCCTTTTGCAGATGCCTGTTGCAGACCTCACTGGCCACCCCTCGCCCCCCCTCACTGAGCTCCGAGTGTCACTTTCCCTCCAGGGACGTGTCCTCCCCTCTCTATCAACTCTTGGTTGGAATGGTTTCCACCTCTTGCCCGCAGCAGCCAGGAAGGTGTCCATCCCCCTCGTAGGAGTTTCCTCTTGGCAAACTCCAGGTTGTTCTCGGGGTGGAGGGGAAGTAGTGTAAGGAGTCTCCCAGGCTAGGGAAATCGAAAACCACAGAAGCAGTCAGAGGAGTCAGGCGGGGTCGGGAGTGTCCCTCGGGCCGTGCCCAGGGAGTGCGCGATGCTGGCATAAGGCCGGAGAGGGAAAGCCATGTTTCCCTACGCCAGCCCTACTGCGCCGCGGACCCGTATGTACCCACTTCAGTGTCAATCACCAGCCGCGAGGGCGGGCGGAGCAGTGCGCAGCGCCTAGTCGGCGGCAAGGAAGGGGACTGATGATAAGCTCGCTGACCCTGCCAAGGTCAGGGGCTACCAAGCGGAGGCCGCTATCCCACCCACCACCACACGCTTGGCCAGGCAGGGAACCCGGGTCATTTTAGTCTCTTTTTTCCTCTCTTCGTCGCCTCTTGTGGGTTGTGTCCCCTGAGCGCAGGGACATCATGAGTTAGACGTGGGGTGGCACAGCTCTCTCAGGGTGGGGCTTCGACTTATCATTGGACCGGTAAAGGAAGGGCGGATATTTTTTACCCCTCCCTGAGAGAACCGATGTGTGAGGACTGCTTCCTAAGAAAAAAAAACCTCATCACCTGCCCAGCTTGGCCATTAAAGTTGAAACTTGATTCCTATAACACCCCAAGATTGTGTGTGGTTGCAGTATTTAAAACTAAGCTGTAAATTTTTAGAAGCTTTTGTTTTCTTATATGTCGTCCCTAAGAAATTGATAGTACCTCCAGTCCTTTTAATTGATTTTTTATTACATTTATTTATTTTGTGTATTCATGGGAGACGCTGGCACCCACGTTGCAGTAGTGGGTGGGTTGTGGGTTGTGAGAATCGACAGCAAGTTGTCTTTACTCCTTGAGCCATCTCCTGAGCCCAAGCATTTCCATTCTTTAAGAGATAATCAATCATATTAATTAGAAGGTTTTTATTAGTGCTTAATGTGACCCTGCTCTGTGACTCATACTGGGTGGAGTCTGATGTCCGTTCTCTCGTTTAACCTTATAATCACAGAACTATTTTAGACTCACTAAGCGGGGTCTCAGACGCGTTACCCACCATTTCGTTAACTATTGGTTTATAGTGGAGCCGCTGTTGATCCCAAAGGCCGTACTTGCCACCGTTGTTAACGCTCTTCATTGGGAGACAGGGTAAGAGGAAGTTAGGAAACCCAAGGCCTTGATGTTGAAGAAGCTCAGGGCATGTTAAGAGTAGGAGCACTTGAGACTCGTTGTTCAAGCTTCATGCGGTGGCAGCATTGTTTTCCCAGTGCTGTGGTACTAAATGATGTCACTGTTTGCAGCCTTTCAGCTGAGGTTACTGACGAGTTGGGACTTCTGGCAGAATCAGAGGAACTCGTTATCCAGAAGTGAGCTACAGAGGGAGTCGGGGGTTAACTCTTTTCCTGGAAATTATTAACGTGTTTGGAGGAGCAACAGATCACATGGTCCCTTTATGAAGACCGGCTCCTAGGGTGGTGGATGGAACTTTCCCCAGTGAAACCATCACTCTTTCCATCACTATCCATCTATAAAGGGAAGGAAAGAATTAAGTAGAAAGTGGCATGATGTTTTACTTCTCTGGAAGGCAGGGCCTGTGTATGGAATTAGTGAACAGTCAACTCTTCAACTAGGGGCAAACCTGTGTACACACAGCTGTGGTGGGGTCCTTCAGAACATCTGAGAGAGCCTCCTTCATTAACAGGAAGTCATTTTACTGAGATCCGGAGGCCAAGCGCCTGCCTTGGTACCTGGGCAGGGACAGAAACACACACTGCGTGGCTGTGACAGCTATCTCATCTAGTAGTCGTGCCTTAGAGCTGCCTGGTGAAGTCGTGGGAGCTCCTTGAACTCATATTAGATACCACTGTCCCCAGATGAAGCCTCTACAGCTATGCAAGAAGGGATCTGGAGGGATCTATGCATAGTCCCTAGAGTTCTGTAGAGCCAGGTAATTGTGGAAGGATTTACATACTGTACCACTGTATTTCCTTAACTAAATAACTACCTGTTCTGCTTTGTAAATTAAATTGTGGGGGGAGGGGAGCGAGAAGAAGAGGAGGGAGGGAAGGAAGGGAGGGAGGGAAGGAGGGAGGGAAAGGAGACAAGCATAGGGGCAGTAATGAAAGTCAGAGGTCCAGTTGTCAGTCTTCCCCTGTTGCTCTCCACCTTAGTTTTGGAGACAGGGTCTTTCACTTAGCCTGGAGCTCATTGATTTGGAATGACGGACTTTCTCTAGCATTAGACACCTGTCTTATATGAGCGCTGCAGATCAAATTTGAGTCCTTATGCTTGACCCACTGAGCCATCTCCCCAACCCATTAATCAGCTTCAAAAGCACCCACATCATATTTTCCTTATCATCTCTGCTCCTTGTTTCATGGAAGGGTTGTTTAATGAGCTTCCAGGTTCTGCAGAGCAAGAAGTAGTACCGATAAAGTCAGTGGAACATCTGAAGACCTAGCATTGTTTAAATATTGTAGGGACACACTGTTTGTTCTCTGGGAGTTTATATTTAATTCAGTGAGGTAATAAGATTAGCAGACAAAAAGAAGTTGACTGATTTTTGGGCTTATATAGGTTACAGAATGTGCTGTTCAGAGTAAAAAACCATAGGATAGATAAAAACACAGATTGAATTTGTGCTAGCTGGTCTTGAAAAAGTGTGGGTAGGACTCAAGGGAAAAAATCAGAATCATTTTCTGTAACCAGGCATTTGAATGCCTCTTCTTATTATATCTTAACATGATTAGTCCTCAGCTGCTTCAAGGCCACATTATCATCCATATAATTATAAGCTATTTATCAGACATTTCTTTGTAAGGTTTATATATACATATATGTGTGCATATTTATTAGTAACATTGAACCAAGTTTAAATGATTGCTGGTTTGTTTGTTTAAGCTGCACAGTACTTAACATTGTAATGTCTTTCTATGATTTAAATAAAATTGTTTTCTGTATTATATAACGGGTGGTGAGTGAGCAAAATCTCACAGACACGAGTGGTATTGGGACAATGACTGACAGTTCTAGACTGTTCCGCCCAAACATTCACAAATGTCAGCAGCAGTCATGTTGGGATTGGATGATCTATATAGAAACATTACCAGCAAGGCCTGGATTCAGTCCTGGCCTGATCAGCAAACACATTTTCATGTCCTTTTAGTGTTTCCAATTCCGTATCCCTAGAATTACTGTTTCTGTAAGGCAATATCTACAAAATAGAGATGGAATGCACAGTGGCGTCTCTTTCCATTTGAGACTCAAGAAAGAAAAGTCTGTTCTTTACTTTGTTTATCTATGTGGGAGTTCCCTGGTATGTGGGGCACTTATGTATACTACCTATCGTATCATCTGCAAATAGTGATATTTTGACTTTTTCCTTTCCAATTTGAGTCCTCTTGATCACCTTTAGTTGTCTCATTGCTCTAGCTAGAACGTCAAGTACTATATTGAATAAATATGAAGAGAGTGGAAAAAGTTTTGCCTTGTTCCTGATTTCAGTGGAACTTCTTTGAATGCCTCATTTAATTTGGTGTTTACTATAGGCTTGCTATAAATTACCTTTATTATGTTTATGTATGTCTTTTGTATCCCTGATCTCTCCAAGACTTTAATCATGTAGGGGTATTAGATTTTTCCCACAGACTTTTTCAGCATTGAATGAGATGATCTTGTGGTTTCTTCTTTCAGTTTGTTTATATGGTGAATTACACTTACTGTTTTTTTGTATGTTGAGCCATCCTTGTTGCTCTAGGATAAAGCCTACCTGATCATGGTGGGTGATCTTTCTTATATTCTTGGATTCTGTTTTTGGTTTTGTTTTCTTCTAAAGTATTTTATTGAGTATGTTTGCATCTATGCCCATAAGGAAAATTGGCCTGTAATTCTCTTTCTTTGGAGCTTTTATGTGGTTTGGGTATCAGGGTAAGTGTGGCCTCATAAAATGAATTGGGTAATGTACCTTCTGCTTTTATTTTATGGAGTAACTTGGGGAGTATTGGTGTTAACTCTCTTTGAAATTTCTGGTAGGATTCTGTGCTAAAATAGCTGATCCCTGGAATCTTTTGAGTTGGGTGACTTTTAATGACTATTTTTATTTCACTAGGGATTATAGACCTATTTACATCATTTATCTGACCTTGATTTAACTTTGGTAAATGGTACCTATCAAGAAAATTATCACTTTCTTTTAGGTTTTCCAATTTTGCGGACTATAGGTTTTTAAATTATGTCCTTATGATTCTCTGGATTTCCTCAGTGTCTGTTTTTATGTCCCCATTTTCATTTCTGATTTTATTAATTTGGGTATTCTTTTCTTTGTCTTTTAGTTAGTTTGGGGAAGGATTTGTCTATATTGGTGATTTTCTAAAAGAATCAACTGTTTCCTTGATTCTTTGTTTTGTTTCCATTTTATTGATTTCAGCCGCTGGTTTCACTATTTCTTGTCCTCTATGTCTTGTCCTCTTGGGTGTGTTTGCTTCTTTTTGTTCTAGAGCTTTCGGGTGTGCTGTTAAATTGCTACTATGAAATCTCTACATTTTTTTTTTTACATATAAACATTTAGTGCTATGAACTGCCCTTTTAGCACTGCTTTTATTGTGTCCCATAAATATGGGTATTCTGTGTGTTCATTTTCATTGAATTCTAGAAAGTCTTTAATTCCTTTCTTTATTTCTATCTTGACCCCTTATTTCATTCAGTAGAGAATTGTTCAGTTTCCATTAATTTGTAAGCTTTCAGATACTTCTGCCATTGATGATACCCAGCTTTATTCCATTGTGGTCTGATAAAATGCAGGAAGTTATTTCAGTTTTCTTGTGTCTGTTGAGACTGCTTTGTGTCTAAGTATGTGGGCTATTTTAGAGAAAATTTTATGAGGTGCTGAGAAGAAGGCATATTCTTTTGTGTTTGGGTAAAATATTCTATAAATATCTGTTAAGTCTATTTGGTCTGTTAACTCCAGTTATTTCTGGGTAGCCTGTCCATTGGTGAGAGTTGGGTTTTGAAGTTTCCCACTATCAATGTATGAAGGTTAATATGTGACTTAAGCTGTAGTATTGTTTCTTTTACAAGAGTAGGTGCCCTTATGTTTGGGGCATAAGTATTAAAATTTGAAATATCATCTTGGTGGATTTATTTCCTTTCATGAGTATGAAGTGTCTTTTCTCATTTCTTTCAATTAGTTTTGGTTTGAAATCTGTTTTGTTAGATATTTAAATGACTACTCCTGCTTGCTGCTTAGGTCTTATCTGCTTGGTATATCTTTTTCCATCCCTTTACCCTAAGGTAATGTCTATCTTTGATGTTAATGTGTGTTTCTTGTATGCAGCAGAAGGATGGACTCTGTTTTCAAATCCATTCTGTTAGTCTGTATCTTTTTATTGGAGAATTGAGACCATTGATATTGAGAGCCATTCCATGATTTTATCTTCCCTTTGCATAAAGAGCCCAGTAGGAGAATGTGTTGAAGGTAAAAATAACTAAAATGCAACCAAGTTTAGGTTCCATTCAATGACTAATGATTGTTGATTCATACTATTTTATTGTTGCTGTTGATGTGGGAGGTGTGTGTGTGTGTGTGTGTGTGTGTGTGCGCGCGCACGTGTGTGTGTCCTAGTGCGCGTGCGCACACGCACATTCCACTTTTTTGGTTGTGAGATTATTTATTTTCTGTGTTTTTATGTGTGTAGTTAGCTTCCTTACATTGGAATTTTCCTTCTAGTACCTCTGTAGGGCAAGATTTGTAGATAGATATTGCTTAAATTTGGTTTTATCGTGAACATCTTATTTTCTCCATCTATGGTGATCGCAGTTTTTCTGGTTATAGAAGACTGGGCTGGTATCTGTGGTCTCTTAGCATCCCCAGGAAATCTGTCCAGGCCTTTCTGGCTTTTACAGTCTCAATCCCAATAGAGATTGAGAAGTCAGGTGTAATTCAAATAGGTCTGCTTTTATATATTACTTATTCTTTTTTTCTTGCAGCTTTTAATATGTTTTTTTTTTGTTCTATATGTTTATTGTTTTGATTATTATGTGGCAAAGAGACTTTCTTTTGTGGTCCACTATTTGGTGTTCTGTACGCTCCTTGTATCTTTATAGACATCTCTTTCTCTGGGTTAGGAAAACTTTTTTTTATGATTTTATTGAAAATATTTTCTGAGCCATTGGACTGGATTCTTATTCTTCCTTTATTCCTAGTCTTAAGTTTGATCATTTCATCCCATCCCAGATTTCCTGGATGTTTTATGTCATGGATTTTTAAGAGTTTGTGTCTTTTAACCATCTACCCATTTCTTCTACCACATTTTCAGTGCCTGAGATTCTCTATAACATTTCTTGTATTTTCTTGGTGAAGCTTGTCTCTGGAGTTTCTGTTCGCATTCCTAAACCTTTCATTTCCAGGTTTCCTTCAGTTTGTGTTTTCTTTATTGATTCTATTTCCATTTTTAGGTCTTGAGCAGTTTTATTCACTTCCTTCAACTGTGTTTTCTTGGCTTTCTTTGAGGGATTTATTCACTTCCTCCAGTTGTTTGTGTTTTCCTCCATTTCCTCAAGACATTTATTCATTTTACATTTAAGGACCTCTATCATCTTCCTATGGTTGGTTTTAAGGTCTTGTGTGTGTGTGTGTGTGTGTGTGTGTGTATGTGTGTGTGTGTGTGTGCGCGCGCGCACACGCTTCCGTTCTGTTAGGATATTCGGGCCTGCTGTGGTAGAATGGCTGGACTCTGGTAGAGACACATCGCCCTGGCTGCTGCTGATTGTGTTCTCACACTGGTGTCTAAACATCTGAGTTTGGGATGATTATAGGTCTATGATTTGCAGGGTTCGTCTTTGGTGGAAGAGTGTTTTGTTCCCTGGTTTCTGTTTCCTCTCTGGATTTTCAGAGTGTGATGGCTGTGTGTTACTGGCCCGCCAGGCTGGTGTGTTCAGAGGGAATGCCTGCTGGCATTGGAGGCTGACGGGGGGGTCAGGAGGAGATGGAAGACTGCTGTACTGTCGCAGTGCAAGGGATGACCCTAAGGACTAGGTCTACGGGAATGAGCAGCTGCTTTGAGATTTTAAATAGTTTTGTTTTGTTTTGTTTTTGGGGTTGTTGTTGTTCTTTAGTGGAAAAGCCTACTAGCATTGGGCTTGTCAGAGGGGAGGCATAATTAACAGAAATCAAGGTTTCAAAGTGTGTCTTTCAAAAGACTGTCACTATTATAACACCAAAGATGGAAACTATAGATAGAAAAGCGGGTCAATTTGACTACATAAGGAAATAATTTACTGGTATGAAAATTATTAAAAATTAAAAATTTGTGAAAAAAAAACCCCAGGAAAATATTTGTACCGGGTAGCACTGAAAGAAGTTTGCAACCTTTAAAAGAGAGTCCCTAACTTGTCTTTATAGAGAAGATAGGTATTGTTATAGGAAAAACAGGCTCAAACACAAATATTTACTCTGGAGGCTGTTCAGCAGTAAAGACAACTGCTCATGGGGAGGACCGAGTTTGCCTCCTAGACTCTGTGTCTGGCAGCTCACAACCACCTGTAACTCCAGCACCCACTGGTGCCCTCTCCTGCCCTCTGTGGATATCTGTACTCAACATGGGCACACACCCATATACACATAGTTAAAAATAAGTTAAGTCTTTAAAAATATACATTTACTTTGTAGCCTGGCAAGGCCACCCTGCCAGGGGGAAGTGATTGCCAGAGTACATGCCCGAAGTAGTCGCTACTCTCCACATTGTGGGACCCACAAGGTGACTGTGCTACTACATCTGAGCAGAGGGTCTAAGTCCACATCATACATGGTCCTTGGTTGATGTATCAGTCTCTGTATTGTAGTGTAACTATCCTGTATTATGTGGCTAATATCCACTTATGTGTGAGTTTACACCATTCATGTCTTTCTGAGTCTGGGTTAACTCACTCAGGATGATCTTTTCTAGTTCCATTTGCCTGAAATTTCAAGATTTCCTTGTTTTTAATAAATGAATAGTATTCCATTGTGTAAATGTACCAGTGTTTCTTTATCCATTCTTCAGTTGAGGGACACCTAGGTTGTTTCCAGATTCTGGCTATGACGAATAAAGCTGCTATGAACACAGTTGAGTAAATGTCCTTGTTGTATGGTGGAGCATCTTTGCAAAACAAGTTTAATTTTAGATATAATGGTATAGAATTCAAATGTAAGATTATTCTTCACACACATTATATATATTTCTACTCTAATGTGAGGTACTGTACCCATATAACTCAATTATAATACAAGGTTTACTTCCAATAATTTGCGAGTGCTGTTGCAGGCTGTTTTGGATAACTAAGTTATACAAGTTAGTGGTTAGTTGATCAAATCATGGTCATATC
Source organism: Acomys russatus (assembly GCF_903995435.1). Taxonomy (NCBI): domain Eukaryota; kingdom Metazoa; phylum Chordata; class Mammalia; order Rodentia; family Muridae; genus Acomys; species Acomys russatus. The sequence continues at coordinate 11,312,542 of NC_067168.1, read as the reverse complement.
AATTACTAGTCTATTTTTATCACAAGAATATACATCTTAGGTGCAACAGATAGATATGACACTATAGAAAGATAAGGTAAAATAGTTAGATAAGGTCTTCAGAAACCTCAGAGACATACAGAATATGGCATTTTAAAAGGCCAACCTGGTCTACAAAGTGAGTCCAGGACAGCCGGGACTGCATGGAGAAACACTGTCTTGAAAAACCAAAAACCAAAAACCAAAAAAATTTTTTTATTATTTTAAAGGTTCATTGACAATGAGACAGGTTAACTCCTGGCAACACTCAGCATACCCCAAAGAGAATGATGAGCATCAAAGAACCTCCTCACGGAGATGGCTTTAAATGTGGCAAAGAAGCCACTGGGCAAAATATCCTCATTCCTACCACAGATAGAATTCTGTCTAAAAAAGGGCAAGCTTGGATGCAGGCAGAGTCAACAGCCAAGACAGGATAAGCAAGTCCTCAATAGTTCCTGCCTCACAAATATTGAAGGCTGAAAATGATGCTCCAATGTTATAGAGAGTTTTGTGTGACTGTTCAGGCCGTAAACTGTCTCTGTCATCTTCTCATTTTGTAATCTGTTGACCTGTACCCCCCTCTATACTCAAGTAATCAATATTATTCCTTCTCAAGTCTCTGATCAGGTTGAAGACCAGATAGCTTAATTTTACAATTAAGCTTAGTTGTTTAGGGGCTAAGATGTTTTTAGGTCTAGATAGATGTTTTAAGTTGATAATGACGAGATATGATAGAAATTGATTTACATTCAGAATTTTAAACACACCAAGATAGGAAAGATGTTTTCTTCAAGGCTGCCAAACTCTAAGAATGTAACATTTATATAATTTCTGATTATTTCATAATTCTTCTTGCTGCAGATAGTTTATTGTATATATGTGTAATAATATAAATGTACATTTAAAAAATAAACATTTAATTTAAAAATTATTCTTAATATATATTACATATATATCTATATATGTATATTATATACATTTATATTGTGTATGTATACATGTATTAGAAATCAGAGATATGGGTATGTTCTCAATTGAGGATGTAGTTTTCTTTACATAGTGTGCCTTTAAAAAGCATGATTCCCACTGCTGAGATAGTACAGATTCCTTACACAAAGATTTCTTGAAAATGGTTTCCTTACTATAGAGTCCATTCAACTGGCGTGCACAACTCAGTGATTTTTCAGTAAATTACAGAACTGAGCAATCGTTCCCATTACCCGATTCTGCAGCTCAAAAAAAAAGGGGGGGGGGGAATAACTCCTATGATCCCTGGGCAGCTGCTTTTTCTTTTATAGTTGCCTTTTCTGATACTTCATATGAAAGAAACTGTGCAGTATTTAGTGTTATGTTTCTGATTTGTTTAATATTTTTTTAGGTTTGTACATGTGGTAACACATATCAGGACTTCACTGTTGTTTTGGATACATTGCCTTTTTGCTCATCTTTCCAAAAGCTGAAAAGCATTAAGATTGTCCCAACTGTGTCTACTATAGATAATTCTGCATATATTTGTATATAAGTCATTGCATGGATACATAATTTTTATATTTATTTTGGGAGTATTTCAGAGAGTAGAAATAAATGCTGAGTGTTTTCAAAAAATCATATCTCATGTTTTAAGAACCATCCAGGTGGTTTTCCAAGTGAAGGGAGGGTCCCTTGGTGCTTATACTTAATACTGTGGGGCATTTACTTACGGATGGATAGTCTAATGAATTTTAATTTACACCTCTATAGCCAGAGATGATGAGCATCTTTTCATATGCTGAGTGCATTGCGTGCACATGTGTGTGCACACGTGCACATGTGTACGTATGTGTATGTGTGTGTGTGTCCTGTAGTGCTGCAAATCAAAACCAGGGCCTTGTACCTGTTAGTATTCTGCTTCTGAGCAACAGTGCCTGTTTATTAATTTGGGTTGTAACTCTGATTGCTTTTTATTTCTGTGAAGGAATACCATGACCAAAAGCCACTTTGAGGCAGGGCTATTTGGTTTACAGGTCACAGCCCTTCATCAGGAGGAGCCGAGGCAGGAACTCAGGGCAGGCACTGAGGCAGGCACCACTGCTCCCTGCCTTGCTTCCCACAGCTTGCTCACCTTGCTTTTTAACTCATCCCAAGACTACCTGCCTAGAACTTGCACCACGGACAGTGGGTTGTGCTCTCTTGCATTGATCACTAATCAATACAGTACCCCACAGAGTTGCCTCTGTCTTACGCAGGCAACTTCTCATTTAAGGGTTCCTCTTCCATAGAGCCCCAGTTTGTTTCAGATTGACTGGGAAGATAAAAGAAAAGAGAGCACAGTTTGTTTGTCATCTTATTGACTTGTAAGAATTCTTTATATAGTCTAAGTGTAAGCGCTTTACCAGCTTCTTGGCCATTGGCTACCAACTCAGGTTGTGAGGCTAACGGCACACGCCTAACCTCTGTGCTGTCTTACTAACCCTGCCCTCTTACTTTTTAAAGGCTGTTATCTAGCCTCATCTATCTAAAGCAACACATTATTTGATTGATTATTTTTTTAATTAACTTTGTTTTGTAATCCTTCTAATTTTACTGAGCCATGAAATCTCTTATTTCCCATAGCACCTAAGAGATGTGCTGTATGTGTTTCCTACACAAATGGATCAATTAATTGTTTTTAAAGGAGAAAAAAATGGTTGTTTAATTATTTCAGACTTTGGGGAAGAAGTGTCTAATGTGATGCTTATATTTATTGTTTCCTGGACAAATGCTTTAGTGCAGTTTATGTAACCCTTCTTTAGCGTCTTTGTTTCTGCCATTTTCTAGGACTCGGTTTCCTCTGGGACTCAGGATAATAATATGTTCTACCTCACTGGGAATTCACCGATATGGTGAAAGTGCTTAGTACTTAGCGCGATGCTGGTACAGGCGAAATGGTCATCACTGAGGTGGTGAGAGTACTTAGTACAGTGCTGGCATGGGCAGAGGAGTCCAATATGGGCACCATTAAGATGGTGACATTTTTAATTATTAAGAGAACCTTAATAAAATAATGGGCTTCTCATTGACCCCAGGCTTCCATTTTTGGGGACAGATGCCAGCTGCAGTCAACAGGAAGCAAGCAGTACTCACCGTAGATGGCCATTTAACTGCAGGTAGAGGTGGACATGCAATAAACAAATCACAAATGTATTGTTCTAATCACAGAAGCTTAAATCTTAGATGCTTTCCTGTGGCCGATTTTGCTCACAGAGGAAAAGTTTCAAAATCTGTTTATATAATATTAAATTTGTCTTAGCAGATCAGCTAACTAACTGACTCCCCTCTATACTTCTCCCCAAAAATGCTGTTTGTTGACACTAAAGTTAAACACTATTCCACTTTCCTGCAGGGTGCAATTTGGCATTGGTGACTGAAATAAATGCCACTGAGAGCGTCTGCTTTCACAGTACCTAGTTTGTTGAAATACAATGCTGCTCTCCTGAGTAATTTAAAAATCTGTGTGAAGATAAACCAAATCACAATGTTGAATTCTTTTCCTTTTCACCAGCAACTTATTGACTGTGCATTTCACAGTCTTGGAAGAATTCAGCCAACTCCTGCTGTAGTTGCTGATGAAGGTATCTCTTGAGTCCTGTTCTCTCACATCTTACAGGCTTGCTCAGGAGCAGCCCCGTAGGTGTGCCCAAGGAAAATGCACGCTTGGCCACACATACAGCGAAGGATGCATACATTCAGAAGTAAGGAAAAAGAGAAAATGGCTTTCAGCTTCAAAATGGGTTCCAACACTTAGTATGTTAGAAGAAATTGAATTGATATCAGGAATTAACATGGGCGCAAATATTATTGTTCAGAATTAAAATTAGTAACTTTATTGAATGCCTGGCTCTACGAGACCTGAGCTGTGTGTTTTATGTTCTCTGGGCTCTGTGGTTAAGCAAAGCTGTGTCATTTGAAGGAATAGAAGAAGTGCTGTCCTGCAGTTTCATGAACAACACACATGTTTACTGTTAGTGTGACATTTCAGGGGACATTCTGTGAATCAGGTACTTTTCTTCCACATTGCTTTAGTAAACTTACTCCCCCTCATCCCCCGCCCCCAGTCAAGTCCACTCATCTTTATTTTACACACGGAAGCACCAGAAGTTGACGTTTCCCCAGGGCCTTTGGGAGCTGAAACTTCACACCTAGAGGTCTGGCTCCAGAGCCTGTGTTCTCACCCACGAAAAGGGAATGTCAGGGTTCAGTGAGATGAGGGTCGCTCCTCGGGGTCTCACAGCTAGAAAGTGAGAGGACAGACAACATTCTAACCAACGATTTCCCTTTTAACCATTATATCATCAAATTTCTCACATCCATTTGTTTCTAATAACTTCAGTTTTGAAATTTTTAAGTTAAAGTGCATAAAAATGAAATGAGAATTAAGTTATGTAAATAAGTTACTGTCCATTTGTTTGAACTTTTTAGCTTTATTATGATAAAGACTGTTGTCATCGCATGTAGTCATGGAAGGTTACCAGGCAACTTGTGATTACCTCTGCCTGTATTCTAAGTCCTGCTTCAGAGTCCAGGCCTGAGCTTATTAGGGAAGGCACATCATCACCAAACCTAGACGTTTCAGTAACTAATGGTCTATGAGTAGAGTTATACACAAGATACATGCGTGTGCACACACACACGCACATGCACACGCGTACATGCACATGTCTCTATATTTTTTCATATTCCACTATGAACTATTTAATTTTATATTTTCAAGACACATTATTTGTTCTTTACATTGCTATATGTAGTAATAGAAGTGTTCCTCTATGGCTAGCAACAGGAAAATACACTTAATTAGTATACAGTAGAGTCAGAGATTGCAGGATAAGTACCCCTGCAAAGAAACACAAACTTTATACTGAAATGTGTTTGTTTTCTATGTTTCTTTTTTTTTTTTTCCTCTTTCCTTTTGAGGTATAAGTGTACTTTTAAAAACATTTTATTTTATTTATTGTTAATGTTACTATGGGTACATGCCACAACCTGTATGTAGATGTCAGAGAACAGTTTGGTGGAGTTGGTTCTTTCTCTTTACCTTTACATGGGCTCTGATGATCAAATTCACATCTCAGGCTAGCCAGTTAAACATTTTACCCATTGAGCCATCTTACAGGCCTCAGCCCTTTGGTGCTGCTGGTGGTACTGCTGCTGCAGAGGAAGGGAGAAGGAAGAGGAGGAAGAAGAGGAGAAGGAGGATGAAGAGGAGGAGGAAGAGGAGACTCTGCAGCTTCTTATTCCTCCTCTTTTTCCTCCTCCTCTTCTTCCTCCTCATCTTTCTTCTTTGAATTCTTCTCTTTAGGCACAATTATCTAAACTCTATAGTAGTCATGAACACTAGTCCCACTTCTTATTTATGTGGAAGATAAACACACTAAAGACTTGAAGTGATCAAATGTGTTAGGAACCGCCTCTGAGTGAGCACGGCAATACCCACCTGTAGTGGCAGCACTCAGGAGGTGGGCGCAGGAGGGTACCAAGTTCAGGACCTGCTGTAGCTTCATTAAAACCACAGTTCCCCAAACAACAACAAAGCCCCCAACAAGTCCACTCATTCCCTCTCCAGGTCTGTGTGTACTCAGTAGGTACATTCTTAAAACTATATTTCAGTCTACTTTTGCTTTATTACCTCCCAGTGACACGTTTAGCCTAGTAACTCTCCCTTAGCAGTCATGTATAGATTTCACCATAGCTAGCTGACTGGTTTTTTAAAAATCAATGGGAGATTTTAACTATTCACTCTTTTCTAAAAGTTGGTTCATATCTGGGCAAAGGAGAAAATAGACTGGGCTGTCTGGTAGCATCTCTGAGAGCCCTGGTGTAAGAGTTCAAAGATTGCCGCTCTACCTGGACAAGGCTGCTCAACCTCTTTGAAGCTCTTAGTCAGCTTTAAAATGAAAATAGCAAGGCTTCTCCTGTTTGGTTAATATTATTGAAAGGCTCAAACACAATAGTGCAAACACACACTAAAACTGTTAAGTGCTATAAAATGATAGAACGGTGCTGGAGTGTGGCTCAGTCAGTAGAGTGCTTACCTAGCATGCACAAAGCCCTGTGTTCAATCCCCAGCACTGCGTAAACTAGACATAGTGGCACATACATGTCTGCAATCTCTGCACTCTGGAGATGGTGATAGGAGAGCTGAGCGTTCAATGTCATCCTCAGCCACATGGGAGTTCAAGGCCAGCTTGAGATATAGGAGAGCCTTCTCAAAAACACAAACAAGAAGTGATGATTTATAGCTTGTTCTTTAGGTATCATAATGAGTTTTTTTTAAAAAAAAAAAAACAAAAATGTATTATCTATGTGTATGATCATTAATTTGGGGCATTTGGAAGGTGGAACCAGGAGAATCAATAGTTGGAGGCAAGCCTTGCAGTATGGTGAGTTCATGGTGTGCCTGGGAGTCTCAAACAAAACAAAATATTGTTTGAACACCTCAACATATATACTGTTGGATAGGTGCCTAGAAGCTGGAAAGACTTAAGGAATGCACAGTGTGTTCCTTGCAGTGTACTATAGGTCAGAACCCAGACATCGTTTGAGAACTCTTAGTCAGTGGCTAGAGGTGGCATTGCTCCCTCTGTGAGCTCCTCACACCCTAGCTGGAGAAGAATCCAGTTTCTTCCTTTCCTACAAGTGAAGAAATGATACGTGTTAAACAGAAAGCAGTAACTAAACCAGACTGATAACACATGGAGAAATACAGAAAATGCTGGCTGCCATCAGGGAATTTGTGTCAAGGAAGAGGCATGGTCTTGTTAAATGGGGTTTGATATAGCAAATTTGTTTTTAATTTTTCTTCCCAATATGAGCAGCAGTTTTTATTAGAAACATTTTAAGTCAGGAATCCAGGAAATGATAGAGCACACTATTTATTTGCTGCCCAGATTTCACAAATTAGCATTTGTCTATTTTAAACTATTTTAAAATAATCTATTTGCTTCGGAGCCACATCCTTAAAAAGTGATTGTATACAGAAAAAAAAACTTCCTTTGAAAACTCCCTTTGTCCCCCTGGCTCTGTGGACCTCCCTAGAGATAACTCTTACTATGAATTTGCAGTACGGTCTCCTTGTACAAGTATTAAGCTTTAAAATTTGTTTATATCTATGTTCCCAGTATTAATCTGGACATGTAAAATTTTCAAAGAGGGTATACTTTGCTCAAATACATAGTGGTTACTGATATATCGGACTTTTTCTAAGGACATGATGTTTGTTTTCTGTTTGTTGTGTAATTTCGATTGATTTTCTTTTCTCTTCTGCCTTCCCAGTCAGATTGGCCTCATTCACCTTCCTGGTGTGGATATTCATAGACTGAAACTTTAAGATAATAATCACTACATCTTATTATAAAAGAGTCAAAATCTTATGGTGTCTGTCATCTTCTAAATCAAAGCCAGGTCCTAGCTGATTGAATCCTTCCCACCCTCCCACTCCCACTTAATGAGACTGTAACTGCCCCAAGACACCCCCGACTCCTCCCCCACACCTCCTCCTTTATCCTGTGTGGTAGCTCCTGGCTGGAGGAGGTTCCTGAGCATTCAAAAGGGAAAAGGACAGAAATTTCTAGTTCTGGTTAAGCTTAGTCAACGTATATTTCAAAACTGAAAAGATCCCATTATTGGAACAATTTTAAGTGTTTTTGGGATAATCTGGGTAAAAGCATAATTTGAATTCTAAACACACATTTATTTGCAATGAAAATTTAGTAGAGCTGATCTGTTCATTGTAAAATACGCAACAGACATAAAGGGTTTAATACAAAAAATGTGCAGTGCCACATTAATAACTTGTATATTCACTACATAATAAAGTGACATAATTTTATACATTCAGTTGGCTAAAGCATTATACATAGTCCTACCTGTTTCTTTCTGCTTGTTAATGTGACTCTCAGAAACTCTGAAATTACATATGCCATATGTAACATGATATAGGTTGGCACTGGGCCCAGATTTCCCTTAAAAACAGATTTAAAAAACAAAACAAAAAATGAGTACTATTATCTGTATACAATAATTACATTTACCAGGCTACTTTAAAAAAATTTTTTTTTCTTATCTGCCTGCCTTCCATGTAGACTCATTTTTTCTGTTTCTGAATTTGACCCATTAGTCACAGAGCCACTCTAAAAGAAAGGCTTTGTTGGTGGTGAATTCTTTGTTTATAATCTGAACCAGGTCTGGGACGGCAACGAGGCGTGGAATTCTAGATTGACACTTGGCCTAGACTACGGACAATATTGACTGATACTTATAATTACTAGGGAGGAGTGATTATCTGCAGGTAGCCTGCCTTTTAACTCCGATAACCTTTTTCTGCAGTTTTCCTTGCTTCGCTGTACATCTGTCATAGTTGGCCTTATGCTCAGCCATTCTGTCTTTGCTGTATTACTGGTACCACGTTTTTCAGCTTCTGAGCTGCCTCTCAGAGAGATTTGAAGTTTCTCAAGTAGCCGCTTGTCTCTTCATTTCCCTCTGTACTGTTGTCCGTCTCCTTATCATTCTTACTGCATTCTGGGATAATTGGTCAGTGGCCATCAGCCATTTCTCTTGTTGACCCTCTAAGCTCATGCTTTGACTTTTTTTTTTTTTTAATTTTCGGAGTTTATAAACTGTATTTCTTTTTCGAAATTTGTAATTAAAAGAGAATAAGATTTGGTTTTCCTTCTTGCCTATTTGGTTCAGAACTTCTTGCAGTTTTACAAATCAAAGACAGTTTAATATAGAATATTTACATATACAATATCTATCTCTATATGATTTAAGTAAGAATAGTAAGTTAATGTTGTCACCATCCATCTTAAAAAAATATATTTGCATTGAGTTGGTTTTTCCCACTTTCCTAGGAGTAACCTGTTCTAAGTAACCTGCTTGTGGTTTTCTTCTTTGCTGTTTTTTGTTTTTGTTTTTTTTAGATTTTTTTTTTTTTGAGATAGGGTTTCTCTGTGTAACAGTCCTGGCTCTCCTGGACTTGCTTTTGTACAACAGGCTGGCCTCGAACTGACAGTGACCCACCTGCCTCTGCCTCCTGAGTGCTGGGATTAAAGGTGTGGCACAGCCAAGCCTGGCCTTCTTTGCTGTTCTTACAGCTTAAGCACTTACATGTAGTTTGAAACTTTGGTTAGAATCACTTGATACCTTTTTTTTAGTTCACGGCTGTTGTGAGATTTATACACGATTACATACCTAACATATAGTTTGTTGTCACTGCTCCATATTGTTTTATTGTGTACTCTCCTGATGGAGGTTGGCTCTAGCTTTTGCTTACAAACAGCTATGTTTGTGCTTATTTGATAGTCCCTCCTTGTTACTGCAGAAAATGAAGTCTGTTTGGGGACACAGAATTGTTTGTAGTCTTTACATATTTTATACATCATTTATCTTCATACCTTCTGTAGTCTTGACTGTGTGTGTGTGTGTGTGTGTGTGTGTGTGTTTCTCTTTTTGGAGGTGGATGGTATGCAAGTCAACATAAGTGTTAATTACATCTAAATTGTTTGTTTTATTATTTCTAAGCCTTTAAATCTGACTGAGCAAGCAAAGGCTCCTCTAGCCCTATCCCATTTGTTTTCCTTTTTGAGAACTGATAGAGCTTCCTGGAAACAGAGGCCAGGGCTCGTCTGGGGTGAAAGCATAGAGGTGCTATGTTTATAGGCACAAGAACGTAGCACCCTTTGCAGAGAAGAAGATGGGGGAATGCCCATGCTAGCCTTAGCACTGAGTATTGGGTGAAAAGAGGTTTTAGCCCTGATATGTGGCCATACAGCACACCATTGCTGTGCTGGAAAATTGTAACCCTGGGCTCTAACAGTAGTAGCAAAGGGGGGCACAGTGATGAGAAAGTCAGTCTTCAGTTAAGACGTCAGCCTCCCCCCCTCCCCCCCCCACTGTTAGATGGTAGAGCCTCCTGTGACATTTGCTCTTTAGACTCCTTAGTACTTCTTAGGGCATGGAACAAATGTGTAAACCTGAATCTGAGATTAACACAGCTCAGAGGCACATGCCAGTGCTCATCAGAATCCTTATGAGCTCATCTTGTAGAGAGTGACGCTACTGAGCTCCAAGTCATACAGCAAGTGTCTGGCTTGTCTCTGACCAAAGGTACCTGCTCTTCTTTTAAGATTGCTTTCGATGAGCTGTGCTTCCTTAAAATGTTTCTATGCTTCCTATCTGAGTCTGTGTCCTGATCCAGTCACTGGGAATTCAGTGATCCCCCCACCCCCAGCCCACCCCAGCTGCCTCTGATTTAACATGAAATCAACTCTCACTGGTGCTTTGACCTGTCAGACTCTCTGTTGTACGCACCTCCTAGCCATCTTGCCTGTCTTCCACCTTCCTAGCTAGCACTAGGGCAGCTGGGATCTGAAGGACGCTCCTGGATGTGCATGAGACCTTTGTTTGCCCAAGGTTCCCAGGCTCTTGGGTGTTCTTGGTTCCCACCAGATTCATACAAACCTGGTGTACACCAGGCAATGAAGCAAGAACCTACTTGCTTCCGTATTCCGTGTAGGCCGTGCAAAGCTCCTCGCACCCGAGTATTCTCTGAACTTCTGCCTACTCCTTTTTTTTTTTTTTTTTTTCGTCCTTATTTGACACAGTGCCTTCATGCAGCCAGCGTCAATTCCTTCACAGCATATCCTCCTCCTTTTGAGCCAGTCTCACGGCCAAGTCACAGTGGTGAAGTGTGCTGGTAAGATGTTCAGGAATGAAGGTCTTCCCAAAACAGTACACCTACCTGGTCATTGTGAGCAACAACATGACCACCAGCTGCAGAGAAGCTGGATGTTGGGAAAGGTGTGCAACTCTGAGGCTCCATTGACTGTCACTTCACGTTTTGTTACTCAAAAGGCTCTTTAAGATCGCCTGTACCTTGTATTGTATAACATAGTAGTTGAGTTCACAAGCTGCTTTCTCTTAACGTCTGGCTTAGTCATAATAAGCATGAACCTTTAAGTTAGGAGTCACTGTTAAAGCACTCATGGATGTGGAGACTAAGCCTCTGGTTGAGTTAGGACACAGCTCTTGGAGCCAAGATTCAAGGCAGAGTTTTGAGCCCATAGCCCTGTATTCAGGCCACTGAAGCACACTGACCCCAGAGAAAACATCAGCTGCTCCTAACTGGAACTATGTCTGAGCGTGATCATAGAAACCCCTGTGGAGAGACTGCCAGAGCAGTCAGCCTTGTCTGGAGTAGTAGTTTGTCACATCTCTAGTCATACAGTTTACTCATGGGATGACATTAACATTTTCATTCTTCATGCCTTCTTAATACAGTGTCTTTTGTTGCGGCAAATACAAACATCATTAGATCTGTATTTAAAGATTGATCTCTTGGTAATATTGGTTGCTAGTAACCCATGGCATATAATATTGAAAGTAATATTAACATTGAGTTTATATAGTAATATATATTATACATGTTTTCATTATATATTATATATGCTATTGTCACACACACACACACACACACACACACACACACACACACACACACACACATATGGTTTTTGTTGCTGTGATTAACACCATGACCAGAAGTAACTTGGGGAGGAAAAGGCTTATTTCACCTTACAACCCTCAGATCACTCATCACTCAGAGAAGTCAGGGCCAGGGCAGGAGCCTGGAGGCAGGAACTGAAGGCAGAAGCCATAGCAGATGCTGCTTACAGGTTTCCTCCAAAGAACTGCTCAACCTGCTTTCTTATACAACTCAAAATGTTTTGCCCTGGGTTGGCACTGCCCATGCCAACCGTTAATCACATCAACTGTGAAAATACCCCCATGGGCTTGCCCATAAGACAGTCTTGTGGGGGCATTTTCTCAACAGAAGCATCCTCTTTTCTAATGACTCCTACCTGTGACAAGTAGAAAAAACCTAACCAGGTATGTTAATATATAATATACATTTCTATAATAGCGGCATAATGCTTTCTTGCCTATTTACCACTTACACGTAGAGAACATCCCTGAGTGACCCAACAGAAAATCTGGATGGACAGACGGATCGAGTTTGTAACCTAGGATGTCATGAAAACCAGTGACCCCTGTAGAAACTGTCAATATGTTCTCAGACTCGCTGTGATGTTGCTCTCTAGAACTCAGTTAACATAAGGGTGGGGAAGCTGCCATTCCTGTGCAAGAGTGGAGGACAGAAAAGAGAAAGTTTTGTCTCCCTTCTGGACAGGGGAGGCTCTGTTTGGAGGAGAGAACAATTAGTCAGTTGTGGGAAACAGGCTATAGCCTTGTGGGCAAGGAAGCTTCTGGGAAATGGGAGCTGGTAAATCATATGTAACAGAGAGATCAGGGACAGAGTCTCTGTGACCTTTGCCTTGAAACATTCTGTTTTTCTCAAAGACTACCATTTCCTACATTTTACTTACTATTTTATCATCTAAGTTTATAAAAGTTTATTATTATTATATGTAGATCTTTATTTTATTTTATGGTTATTTTAGTCTTGCTGTATTAATATTTACATAGTTTATTTTTTAGATTTATTTTATTTATTATGTTTGATTGTATATTTTTTAAAAGATTTATTTATTTATTTATTTATTTATTATGTGTACAGTGCTCTGCCTGCATGTACACCTGCAGGCCAGAAGAGGGCATCAGATCACATTATAGATGAGTGTGAGCCACCATGTGGTTGCTGGGAATTGAACTCAGGACCTCCGGAGAAGCACTCAATATCCTTAACCTCTGAGCCATCTCTCTAGCCCTTGAGTGTATATTTATACACATGTGTGCATATGGCTGTGGAGGCCAGAAGAGGAGATTGGATCTTCTGGACCTGGAGTTGCAGGTGGTTCTGAGTCACTTAGCATGGATTCTGGGAACTGAACTTGGATTCTTTGGAAGAGCAGCAAGTGCTCTTAGCCACCAAGTCATCTCCCTAGCCCCAGTTACATAGTTTAAATAGCTCCCTGTTATTTATTGAACATGCATATTATTTCCAACTGTGCCATATTAGGTATAATAGAAATGCAACAATTTTTTTTTTTACAAAAAATTATTGGATTATCAGCTTTTTCCAAGTTGTTCTGTGAGAAGTTCACACTAGTTTACAGCATGGCAAGTTCTGCTAAGCAGTGGGCTATATGGTCCTATGAATTTTGTTCTCATTTTTCAGATGAGGCATGAATATAGCTGTTTTATTATGCTAAGCCAAACATGGTGATAAACGTCAGTTTGCTATTTCTGTGGGGGTTTTCTTTCATTTTATTTTTTTTATTATTTGTGTGTATGTGTGTGCATGCAATGTGTGTGTGTGAAAGAACACATGCACATGTGTGTACCATGGTTCTTATGTGAAGATGAGAGAACAGCTTTTAGGACTTGGTTCTCTTTTCAGTATAGGTTGTCAGGCTTGTGTGACAAGTATTCCTCACCCACTGGGCATCTCACCAACCCTCTGTGTGTATTTTCTAATGGCTCTCCAGTCATCATGGCCACCTATTAGTGCCATAGTTTTTTACCTTCTAGCGTCACACAGTTGTGCAATCTAAGTTTGTTCAATTTCCTAATTAGCCTTTTTGTCTTTAAGCTTGATTTTTTTTTTATTTATGTCTCCCTGTGTGCATGTCTCAGTGTGACTTTGGGAATGTGAATATGGATGCACAGAGGGGTCAGGAAGAGCCTCCGTTTCAGGAAGTGGAGGTACAGGCAGTCATGAGCCGCTGAGGTGGGTGGCCAGGTGTGAATTGTCACAGGAGTGTGAAGAGCTGCCTCAAGAGGAGGATTAAAATCTGGAGACAAACTATCTGGGGAGCACCAGGACACTTGCCTTTCATGCTAGGAGTTTAGTAAAGTTGTTAGAACTGTTGATGGGGGAAAAAACATATAAATTTACCAAAACGTATCAAGGAATGATCTAGAGGTCAAAGCAAAGCAAATATAGGATGAGAATATGTTGCTGTGGTTGTCCAGGGCCTTGCTGAGCGTACTGCCTTCTTTTCATTATTATTTTCTTGAGAACTTCATACATAAGTACTGTATTTACATAATTTCTATCGCTCTCTGTCCCCCTCCAACTTTTCCTGTGTCTTCGCCATTCCCTCTCAAATTTATTTCATTATCATATATGTGTATGTATAATATTGTGTATTATACATACATAACACATGTATATGTCATATATATATACCTATATATGTAAATACAACCTGCTAAGTTCATTCAGTATTGCTCATGTGTGTAATGTGTTTATGTAGTTAATAATCTGCCAAAGGATTCAACCCTAGGGATAAATGAATCTTCTGTGTTTTGTCAGCCATTAATTGCCTGTAGTACTTCATTGGTAGGGCGGGGAAGCTTGTATGATCTCTTCCATCCATGTTGACATGCCAACAAAGAGGTAAAAAAGACAGTAGGTTCCAGGTACTTCCCACCACTGACTAATGAGTTCTAGATTCATTAAGGACAAATGAACGTTGCTTAAGGTGTACGTATATTGCAAAGAAGGGTGCATAGCAATTCTTTTCCTATTTTAAAACTAGGAGAGGAGGTAGGGAGATGGCTCAACAGTTACAAGCACTTGCTATTCTTCCAGAGGAACAGAGTTCAATTCCCAGCACCCATGGGTGGCTTCACAATCTCCTGGAATGCTGCCTTCAGTGGCCTCCTTGGGAAGTTGCCTGCAGGCTCACCCACAATTTTAAAAAGTAGGAGTGTGTGTGTGTGTGTGTGTGTGTGTGTGTGTGTGTGTGTGTGTGCGTGCGCGCGCACACGTGCTCACGTGCATGCACACACATGCGCGCGTGCGCATGCACATGTGTCTGTGTGAAATGTACACCTTGGTGCTACAGAAACAGCCAAGTGGCTATAGTGATTACTATAAAAGTGTGAAGATTTGCATTTGAATCACCAGCACCCACAGAAAAGCCAGGCGCTGCAGCCTATGTCTGCAATCCCAGCCCGGGGTCAGAAATAGGCATCCCCAGAAGCTGGTTAGGCAGCCAGTCTCATAGAAGCAACTTGCTCTGCATTCATGGAGAGACCCTGTCTCACAAAAAATGTGGAAGTCAATAGAGGAAGGTACTCACTGTTGACCCCTGGCTTTGATATATGCACACAGAGTGAGAGTACACATGCAAACACACACACATACATACACACTGTACATTGTCTTAAAGTATATACTTAGTACATTTATTTTTCTGGTCCTAGGAGTCATATTATCTATGTATATTTTAATAATTTCTGTGTGATTTCAAATTTAATATGATATGATTCAATGAAATATTTTCTTTCTAGTCTCCAGAGAATACAGAGGGCAAAGATGGGATCAAACTAACTAAACAAGAGGTAAGCATGGCTTTGACGTCCCTAGATAAGTCTTAGTGTTGAAATGTTTTGTGGGGTGTGTGTGTGTGTGTGTGTGTGTGTGTGTGTGTGTGTGTGTGTGTGTGTAGGAATACCATTGCAAACAAGTCTGCTTAGGCTAAAAGCCAGAGGTAAGAGTCTGTGTGTAGTTCCACTTGGCTTAGGCATGTTTCATTGAGTACGTTGATGAGGTATTTTCCAACACTGTTTGTGTTTCTGCCTGTTGGTCCTGCTGTCTGTCAAAGTGGGTATTGAGAATTCCTTCTGGGCAGAGAGCAAGATAATAGGTAAATTCATCAAGGAGAACAGAGGCCGCCTTTCATAACAAGAAAATGAAAGGTTGTTGATTTCATAAATTTTCTGCTCCAATGAGTGAATTATGAATTCCTTTTTTGATTCTGAGTATTTGCCTAAGAGGATTCATCTCTAAAGACAAAACTATCGAAAGCTTCATAATACATCAAAATACTAAAGTTTTTTTAATTAGGAAAATTCTTAAATTACTCAGATAACCAGTTAGTCTGTGACTCAAAGATGCTTTGTGTTAAAATACAGAAACCTGGAAAAGGGTTAAGAACTTGGAAGACATGCCTGTGTCTGCCCCTTGATGGAGATACTGAAGATGTCTCTAAAGTCAGAAATGAGATATATGTGTGATGACAGCTTCTTCCTTTTGCACAGAGCTTTTCTGTGTATGGGAAACTTCAGCTTTTACACTTGAACTTACAAACTAAAAGGGGTCACAAGAGAGCAAAAACAATATCCAGTTACAGGTTCTTTGATGGGGTGATTCATATCATGGTTAATAATTCAGAGGAATTCATCATGATACCCAAACCCTACATAAGCTTTGTACACGGAAATTCATTCTGAAAGGAGAAAAATCTTTAACAGACATAATGTAACAACAAACCCGCCTGCCCTTGTCATCCGTGTACCAACAGTGAACTGTGTTGGAGATAGTGATGAAATCAGAAATCTACATTAAAGTCACCACACACATACTAGAGCTAACAACAACAAAAACGACACTTAGAAACTGACAAAACATAATTTTTAGAACGATTGGTGAAGTGTAACCTCAATGTTTTTGGATTTAGGTAGTGCGTGCACGTGCACACACACGCACGCGCGCGCGCGCACATTTAGGCTTCTCTCTGAGGGCTGACAATTTCACTTGATCAGTCAGAAAGCCTTAAAGCCATTGTTCAGAGGAGACACTTGACTGCAGAAAGCCTTCCTACTCCTTCTGTGCCAGAAACAAATGCTGGCTTGGGTGCACATAAAAGATAAGCAGGAGTTTTGTGTATATAACTTAGATATGTTAATTAGCCCAAAGATTCTTATTCTTTATGCTTTTCTGGATTGTTATTTTCCATTATGTATTTTTATATTATTCCTAACAAAAGTATTTTGTAGATAGTGCTTTTTCTTTTTCTTTTTTCAACCTGCAACTCAAGCCAAGGCCAGATTAAAACTCATCACATGTCTTCGGACATTAACAGTCATTTGAAAGTAAAGGTCAGCGGTTAGCTTGAGTGCTGACTAGTTCTCAGAACTGCCGGAAGTATGCTGATTGATCTTTTTCTTTCCCCTAAGAGAATTGAAATTCAGTTCAAGCTGAATTTTTCCAGTTATGTCATTTTGTATGTCAACCAGGATGAACAGATACCGGTTACAAAGGGGGCTCTTCCTTTGAAGATTTCCCACCGTGGCTGTGGTATTTGGAGGACATTGTACAGAGCTGTGCCCCTCAGGAGACTTGGACAATAAATGACCTGAACAGTATACCGTGCTCATCACCCAATGCCAATCACAAAGCCTTTTCATTTCCATTCTTGTTTCTGACCTGCTCAATAAACCCTCAGAAGCAGTCTTTTCTCTTATTCTCCATGTGGTGGGAGAGCTGGGAGCCAGAACCTTGGAAAACCATGCTTAACTTTACCACTGTGCTGCACTCCTGGCCAAGAAGCATTCCTATCAAAAACTACATGAGCACCTGTAAAAGCTCCCAGCATGGTTCCAGGCCCTGTGGGTCTAACGGGGGAAAAACCAGGAAAACTTTGCCATCCTAAAGACTCCATTTTAGTATGGAAGAGGGAGTAAAGCAAAATAATAGCACATTTGCTATTTGAAAAAAAAAAAAAAAAAAAAAAGTAAAGAGCCAGGAGAAGGAATAGGCTGCGTCCGAGCAGTGTTGGCTTTGATAGCAGCCGGGCGCACGCAATGATCCCTATCTTATGTCAAGGAGAAGGGCTCTTAGCGCAATACGATTTTTCTCCCAATGTCCCAACTTGTAATTAGCAGAACCAGGGGAGACACCTGAGGCCCCAATCTCCAGCCCTCGTCCACCATCCACCTTTCATGCGGTGACCCAGTTCCTACTTCTTTCAGCTTCTCCGTTGCCCAGCCGAGGCCGTCCGTCGGTCTTTCTCTGACTCCCTGTTCTGAAAAGGAGGGAGGCCGCTCCTGCTGGACTTCTCCTTTGTTTTGTTTCTGAGGATCAAAAGCAACTCCACTTTTAAGTTTTGCTCTAAAAGAGCATGCCAGGCCTTAGAAGCAAAGGGGCATCTTGTGAAAACTAAGCTTGAAGCAATGATCAGCAAAGACCAGTGATTCTACTTGGATCTCTCTCTCCCTTTGAACTTTGTGAGAGTAGACGTACGTGCTGCGATTGCGGCCAGGGTGTTGAAACAGACCCTATGTCTTTCAGTTGGGGGCAGTCAGCCAATCAGTAGTGCTTACTGGATAACTCTGACATCTCACTGACATGAGCCACAGTGACCCAGCATCCTAAAACCCCTCGTTCCCTCTCCCAGTGTCATTCCTCAGACTACTTTTCCTATGATTTCTCACTCAATTGACAAATTAAGAGAAATTCCTTAACAGCGCCCCCACCCACCCAGTTCTACCAAGTAAAGCTGATCCCTAAATGAATATTTCAAATGCTTTAAATGTTTTAAAGGGGAATAAACAGCAGTCTAATCTGTTTTGCATCCAATAAATTCAGGGCAATCATTTATAGATGTTAAGGCCATGGAAGCTGACGGGACTTTCCAGGAAGGTATCCACACTTGCATGCGTAAGCGGTACTGCTGACTGAGTGAAAGGGGAATCTCAGCCTTCACTGCAGTGAAAAAAATCAAATCCCCTATGGTAATAACTGGAAAGGGAGTTTTAAAAGTTTTTTTTTTTTTTATGACACAGAAGAGCTGGTAAATTTTAGGTAGGAAGTCATAAAATGATTTTATGGTAAAACATCTACTTTTCAGAGTCTGGCTCTGTTAGACAGCCTATAGAGACTGTTGTGGTTTCAATTTCCCAAGCTTTTCTTTTGGAGTGCTTATCCGGAACCTAAATGAAGTGTGTGTTTCAGTCAGCTGGAGGCCTGCGCTGTAAAGCAGCACTGCTCTGTCATGAGTCCATCCCTCAGGAATGGTTCAAAGGTTGGCATGGAGAGGCAGGGTTTTGCAGTTGGGAAATCCTTCACATGATTTTTTTTAATACCTCTTTTTAATAAGATTTTGCAAACAGCAACTGGTTGGGCAGCTATGTATAATGGCTTACATAGTTGGGCTCCTTTCCGTAAATGAATAATCTACGGTTTTTCTGGTGCTTATCTCTTCCATTTGTCTCAGCCCTTACTAAGGATCCCTGCTAGGCACTGGCAACACTGGAGGACAAAATCATGGTGCTTTGGGGGTAGGAGAATGGCGTGACTGGTGAAGTGAAGGCAGCAGAAAGCTTGTAGGGTGACAGCCAAGCAGGAAGGGGTTTGGGTCAGTCAAGTTTCAACAAGGAGGCCGCCACTCTTCGCCACGGACAGAGTTAATTTTGCAAGCCATACATATTAGATGGTAGATAAGTAGGAGCCTGTTTTGAGGCCACACGGAAGCTTCAGAGATGAGCTCTATAGTAATGGGGGGTGGGGGTGGGGGAGACCCTTCTGTTTTCCATATTCAGAAACCTTGTTGAAGAAGCACAGGGCACACATGTTTTGCACAGCTTAAGTGGGAATGCTGTCTTTTCCTCAGCGGTACTCAATGTGGTTGGCCTGAGAAAGGCATTGCAGGATTTGGGACCTGTCTCCTAAAGGTCTGTGGGTGTGATGTCCCAGAGGCACCCAAGAGAATCCCAGCAGGTACCTTAGTGTTTCCTGTGGCAAATCCCTTGTGCATTCTTCTCTCCTGACTGCAGCTGTGCCTCCAGCCGTGTGGTGACCATTACGTCCTATCCTGGGTGGTGACTGTGCCCCAGGCCACAGTTTAACCCGCATGGCTTCTCACTCCTTGTCCATTCTATTATCTGGACTTAGGTCCAGCTCTGATCGTTCCTTGAGACCCCAACGTTAAAATTATTCATGGGGGCTCTGGCCCTTCATTTCCTTCTGTGGCTTCAAGAAAGATGAGCTTAGCTCCTCTTGGGACTTTCAGCCAGAAGGTTTTTGATGCAGTGATGTCAAGAACTATTTATTCCAGTGTAACCTGACCCACTGACCTAGACTGACTTCTGCACAGATTCTAGAATTTTCTCCATGACACAAGATCCCACTGACTGCTTTTTGCTGACCCACTTAAAGAAAAATTTTGAAGCATGTAAACTTAACATAATGAGTCAGGGTCTTCATAAAGCCACGTGAGTCAGGAAGAGCTTGAATTCGTTTATTCAGCAGATGTTCATGGATGTGTTAGGCAGCATCTGGGTTCTATTAGAGATAGAGACGTGAGTAAAACGAACAGAAAGCATGCTGTGAGACCTGCAGAGAAAGCCAATTTTAGTTTTAGAAAGTTAAATGCCTTCACCCTGGACAAGTAGGTTCTTCTGGGTAGTGAAGAGGTCAGTTTTGTGTGCTGGGGTGCTTGGGTTATTTTGTGCACTCTTTGGGGTATCAGAGGCTATTAACTGGTGCAATCCTTCAAAAGATTTTCTGGAAAAAAAAAGCTAAATTCAGTTCATATCTATCTAATCAATTTTCTAAACTTTTGAAATTAAAGAGATTCGTGAAACCTGGTTTTAGTAGATAATTGTGTTGATTTTGTTCTGGGTTTGAGAAAACAAAAAAACGAAAACCTTTCATACCTGTATAGGATTTACAGTCATTGCTTTCCCAGCATAGCAGAGACAGAAAAGTACTATGTGGGCTTCGGTGTAATTACTTAAGTCTCCTTCTAGCTTAAAGATTTTGGTTCCATTTTAAAGAGCCCACTTTTTGAGACACTGTGAGGTTCTGATGTCAGTTTTATCACAAAAGAAACAATTGTGGCTTAGAGTAGAGCCAGGATTCCTCTCTTTTCCCAGCACCCTTACCTGGGAGAAGCCACCTGATGAAAGGTGAGCCTGTTTCTTGTAGCAATGCTTTCTCTAGAGTGCCCAATGGGCTTGGCATGTTTCGTTGTGCTAACCTGTAGAGGATGATAGGTGTCATCCATTTTACTCTTTCAGCAATGTATAATATATCAAGAGTGAATTTTAAAACCAGCCTGGATGTTTATAATTACCAAAAAAAAATTTTTTTCCCCATTCTTTTGTAGCCCACAAGACGGTCGGCGCGATTGTCAGCGGTAAGTTCTCAGAGCCCCTCCCTCTAGCTTCTTAGGAATGTGTGCTCCCTTGTCTAAGGCCAAAGGACGATTAGCTGGCATTTTCCTCCAGTTTCTTTTCCTTTGGGAAAGTACTTCAGGGTCTCAATTCTCTTAAATCTGACCCACATCATCAAGCAACTCCACATCAGTGGAAAACAGTAGCCAGGTCCCTTATCAGGTATATAAGGCCCCTGCAGACTGGAACTGCTGAAGACAAGCAAGTACATTAAGCAAATTCTGGTCTCAAAATTCTACACGAGTTCATGTTGAAGTGGATCCAGAGTGTGTACCCTCTGCCAATACTGTTGAACATTTTATTCCTGGGCAGGAGTGTTCCTAAAGGTAACTAATGCATACACTTTAGCTACATTGCAGACCTGGGACATCTTTGGAAGAGATGTACTTCATCTCCTTCGGTAGGCCATGCCCAGGGAGAGGATGAGGATTAGAACAGAGCTCGGATGGACCAGTGAGACTAAACCTGGGCTCCAGCTTGCTGCAGCCTGTATATGCTGCTCTTTGGCTCATGCGCTCCTCCCTGCAGTCTGCTTATCCATTCTCCCTTTCTACAAACAAAGAAACCAGCCTGACTCTGGATTTCTTGAGGATTTTTCCCCCAATTCCTGTAGTCTGAGCTATTGTCTAAAAAAGGGCGGGGGGGGGGGGGGTAGGAAGGCTCACTGACGGCGATCCATTCCCACACTGAATGCTGAAACAAATGAGGAAGTGGATGTTAGCCCCACATAGAAGTTGAAAGTGTTTCACACGAGTCCCCGTAGGGCCGTAGTATCAGTCACCAGAAAGACAGAGGACTGTTGCAAATCTCATGCCAGTTAAGAGGATAACCCTTGAAAGTCAAAGAAAACCAAAATTTAAAGGGGGCTTTTTCTGAGACCCAGGAGCCATCAGTATAAGAAGTCCCTGTCACTGAGATCATGGCGGGGGGGGGGGGGGGGTTAACAGTGTTGCTCCAGACTATAAAGCTCCTCTGAAGGCTGCGGAGGTGGCTCACTGGGTAAGGTGTTTGTCATGCATGCATGAGAGCTGTGTCTGGATTTCCAGGCCCCACAAAGAGCCAGGTGTAGCCGTGTGTACCTTGCATCTCAGCACTGGAAAGCAGACGCAAGCTGCTCAGCGAGGCTAGCCCTTCAGTGAACTTAGTTCAATGAGAGACAGTGACTCAAGATATTAAGCAGAGATTGGTTGAGGAATACACCTGATGTGGATTTTGTGCCTCCGCAGGTGCTCTCTCTCTTTCTCTCTTCTCTCTCTCTCTCTCTCTCTCTCTCTCTCTCTCTCTCTCTCTCTCTCTCTCTCTCTCCTCTCTCTCTCTCTCCCTCCTCTCTCTCTCCTCTCTCTCTCTCCCTCCTCTCTCCTCTCTCTCTCTCTCTCTCTCTTCTCTCTCCCTCTCTCTCTCTTTCTCTCTCCCCTCCCCTCCTCCCTCCCCTCCCCCTCCTCATCGCCCTCTTCCCCTCTCTCTCCCTCCCTCTCCCCCCTCCACTCTCTCAACATTAGTTTCTTGGTACTATTTTGATATTACTGAATGCTGACCAAGATGAAAATGATTTAAGTGGAAACAAGATTTAGGCGCCATGAAAGCTTCTGTACTTGCGAAGCAGACTAAAGATTTGGAGGGATACTAACACTAAAATTTTTTTCTACCTTTTGAGTTCAACCCTTTAAATTTTTTTCTTTTTCTTTTCCTTTTAATATTGTTGTTACATTTATTTCCTTGTGTGTGAGAAGAAAACTTGCAGGGGTTGGTTCTCTCTTTCTGTTATGTGTGCCCCAGGGGTAGAACTCAGGTTATGAGGCTTGACAGCAAGCACCTTTACCCACTGAGCCACTCGCTGCCCCTCCTTTTTGGTTTTTGAGGTTGTATCACTATGTAGCCGAGGCTAGCCTCATGCTGGCAGCTCTTTCCTGCCTCAGTGTGCTGAGTGCTGGGATCACCGAGTGAGTCACCAGGTGTACCTTTTTTTCCCCTCTAGAAGCTGGCCCTTTGGAACTAACTGTTACCAATTAAATTTCACACATAAAGGCTATAGTCAATGTGAATTCTAAATCTTTTACAGCTGCTAGGGGAAAAGGCACATTTTCTTCCCAGGGAACACCCTGGACAGTGTTTTCTATCTTTAAAACATTTCTTTAGTGCTCAGAGAGATGTACATATTTTAAACCTTTACTAGAGAAATATCTGACCTAAAGTACCCACAAAGAAAATTTCTTAACTTATAATAGCCAGACAGGTCGCCATAGTTATAGTCTGAATAAAAAGCTCCAGAGACAAATGAGCCCAATGTCTTGTGTTAGATTCTTATCTTAACACTGACATCGGAGAGGATGAAACAGGAAGAGGGTTGGCCACAGAACCTGAAATCTGTGTCACCTGGAGGGATTTAGATATGTCTTTGAAGAACTTTACCAGGTCTCAGCCTTGGTGACCAGTGGACGGTAGACTTTGCCTATGATGTGCTGTGGTTTCTAGTCTGTTGGGCAGGTCACCAAGGGTGAATTCACCAAGCCATTTAGCCAAGGGTCAGAGCCTCTCCTCTTGCTGTGGTGTTGTGAAAAAAAAAAAAAAAGAAAAAAAAAAAAAAAGGAAGTAGAGAGATATCAGAAAGAGAAACTTAAACCTGCCCCCAGAGAGCTCTACTGGACCAGAGCCTAATGAGTCAGCTTTTCCTTCTCATGTGCCCATCACTTGCAAACCCAGAATGAAAATAGTCCCCGATACTGAAAAGACCAGTTTGGAACGGGCAGAGGCACAGTCAGAACCAATGGCTGTCGTTTCAGCACATTTGTCTTCTTTCTTTGGTTCTAATGATGTCAGTTTCGGTATTTGTATAATTTAAATTATTTCTACAGAAACCGGTGCCACCAAAACCTGAGCCTAAACCAAGAAAAACATCTGCTAAGGTAAGAGACAGTCCCCTCTTCCCTCCCTTGGCTTTCTAAGCACTGAGTAAATTATAACTCCATGCCTAAAAAATCATCTGAGGAGAGATCCCGTTTAATGAGTAGGCTAAAATGTACAGGCCAGAAAGTCGTCCCCATCACTGTGGGCTTTTCTTTAAAGACACAGGGTGCCATTTTACGTGTCAGCAGGAATATGGTTTCCATTTGGTCAGTGAGGTGCAGGAAGCATAGCAAGTTGGTCCTAACAGCCTCCTGTGAGAAGGGGCCTGGCAGCCGCCTCAGAACAACACGCAGTCAATCATACGGTGGACTGGTGAGGTTAGAGCTGGCTCTGGACCCCACCACTGCTATCAGCACCAGATGTCAGAGAAGGGCTCAGTCTTACATAACTGTTCACGGGTACATAGCCAGTCCCATAACTAGCAATAAAAACATGATTATTTACTCTAGCAAGTAGTGAACATTAGCCTGACACTGTGAGGCACATTCTAAGCTTTACTTAGTCACCCTCAGCTCACTCTAGTCTATTGAAATAGATGTGACAGTCCTGTTTAGCAGATGTAGAGGACTAAAGTATATGAATGCCAATGAATCTTTAGGCCCAGGGACTGTCCTGCACTGGACCCCTCAAAGCACCAAAAAAACAAAACAAAACAAAACAAAACAAAACAAAAAAACAGTTTGAACTTGTGTGTGGTAATGGAAACAGTTTCCCAAAGCAGAGCAGTCATAAGAGTAGCAGCATTTCTTCATCTGGGCCTTTATTTTCAACACCTTTCTAGTTGTGTAAGATGTGTAGCTCCACATGACTGCTCATGTGGGAGAGCAACAGGAAAAGCTGTGGTCCCTGGTGGGTGGGTTTTCCCCCTCCCCAGGCTTTTCCCTTTTTCCCCAGGCCCTATGGTTTCCCTCTCCACACCAAAGCCACTCACAGTAGAAATGTCCCTGAGTGATACTTGGGCCAGTCATCATTTTCCCACAGAAGAGCAGTGCTGGTGGGCTCAACAAGCGGCCATTTACACTGTCGTGTAGCTACAGTGTAGTTGAGGTGAAACAGCAAAGTTGAGTCCCTACTTTCTGCTAAGACCATTATGGTAGCCGCCATTGTACCTAGCTGGGTCCCGGCAGGGGCTCCTTGACGTTCGCTGACGTCGCTCTGCGCGTCTAACACGTTCTGTTTCCCTGTGCTTCGATCCGTTAGAAAGAACCTGGAACAAAGATTAGCAGAGGCGCTAAGGGGAAGAAGGAAGAAAAGCAGGAAGCTGGAAAGGAAGGTACTGCACCATCTGCAAATGGTGACACTAAAGCGGAAGAGGTACTTTCCACGACCACCTCCCACTGATGGAACCAGTCTTAAAAGAAACTTCTCAGCCCTTCAGCTCTGGATAGCACACTTATCATGTCTCTCTTTATTGCCTGTAATGTTATTGCAGATCCACATCTCTCGCTCAACTGTTAATGTCTCAGCCTGCAGAAGCCCCCCACCCAGCACTCTGTCAGTAAAGGGGCAGATTGAAACAGTGAGAGTTAAGGGTACAGTAGACATTCTGCACGTTTGCAGTGACTAGAATCAGGTAGTAGCGTGCTGTTTCTTATTATGTACACTGGAGCCCACAGGTAAGGCTTCTGTGGTGGTTTAAAGTAGCAGAAAGCAATAAATGCCGCAGCCCAAGTGTTGGCATAATGCATTCCTGCCTTGTCTGTTTTCCGCCCAGAGTTGAAGTGTGTTTTGAAGTAGACCTCGAAGGAAAACAAGAGGCCAAATGCGCAAAAGTGTGTTTCTTGGTGGGTGGACTTTCCTTTGGTTATACTTGGTTTTGTTGGTGACTATATATTGTTTTTCTTTTTATTCACAGGCACAGAGAACTAAATCTATAGATAAAGAGGGAGAATGACTTGTCGTGGAAAACAGGGGTTCATTTCACGTACCTCTTGGGACAACTTTTAAACGCTATTTTTACCAAGTATTTTGTAAATGCTAATTTTTTAGGACTCTATTAGTTGGCATAAAATATATATATGAAGATGGACATTTTATCCTCTTATGGTGATTTTTTTTTTTTTTTTTTGGAAATTTCCATCATTTTCAAGTCATATAAATACCAGTTTGATATCAGAAGCTGTGTGTCATAAGGATTCAGCATTTTATGCCCTTGCATTAAAAATGTAGTCCTGTGCATATTGTGGTGTTTTTACCGTGCATATTTGAAACTTTCATGCAATTTTTCTAGAGCAATAATCAGTGGTGCTTTTGTGCCTAGGTTTTATGTGATTTTCACGAAGTGTGGATAGTTGTAGCCACCTGCTGACTATTTGTGGTTTAAAATAAAAAGGTTTTCTTGTCTGCAAAATACATACCTGTGTGGGTCTTTATTAAATTGAGGAAGTGATTCATTTGATTGATGCAGACGATGCAAAGACTATGCACAGTTGGTACCATGATGTTATCTCTAAGAAATCAGGCAGCACTGTCTCACAGTTTTCTGGACCTTCTAACATTATTATTTTAATAAAACCTGTAATGACTGCTGGAGTAGAAGAATTACATCTACCTCACTTTGTAGCAGGCATGGCCAGTATGGATGCCGTGGATAATAGGCCTTAACATAATACTGTAGAGTCCTTAAAAACAAGATAGGGTTCTGCTAAACCATAAGTAGAAAAAAATAAATAAAACAAACTGAGTGGGCGTGGGGGGTGTAACTTGGGAAACAGAAACAGGTGGATCTCTGTGAGTTGGAGGCCAACCTGTTCTACATAGCTAGTCCCAGGCCAGTCAAGAGATACATAGTGAGACCTTGTCTTGAATGAAATACATACATACATATATACACACATACATACGTGCCTACATACATACACACATACATAAATCCGGCTCAACTTTTGATGTCTCCCACTTTCGAAATAGTCCCAAGCCAGGTTTTCATGGAAGTTCTTTCCCATTTGTGAGGATATCAGGGCTGTGAATGGTCTTTGGCCCCATACAGCCACACTGCAGCCTGTGGCAGCCTGAGAGCAACACTGCCCAGGATGGTATTAGAGTTCCTCTGTAGGTGAGGAAATGGGACTGTGTGGCATTGTGGAAGTGTCGAATCCAGGCTTGACTCGCTGATTCTTAAATAATGTCTTTCTGTCTGTGGAAGGGCATAGCTATGTGAAGAACGAAGCAATTATTCTAAATGTAACTCGTATCCCCCCAAATGTGAGTGCCCGCCCCCTGGAAAGCTGAAGGCTCAGGATTCAGCTTAGATGGAAACATCTTGCAAAATGGAAAATAGTGGCTGTGTTGCTCAGAGGTGTGTGCCAAGAGACTCTTGGTCCTCAACAGCTTTCATGTCCATAAAACAAGGTCCTTTCTCCGGCATGCATTGTGTCATTCCTTGTCCTAGGTCTGTCACTGGTATCCACCACATTCTGTTAAGGATGATCTCGGATCCAGTATTACTTGACTTTTTATTATGCTTTAGTTCATGAGTTTGGGTTGTGCTGAAAGCCACTTTCCCCTCAGGGAAAAACATCTGCTACCCCGTGGGGACTTCACATACACACACAAAAATGTGCTCAGGGTTCTGTAAGGCACAGCTGAAGCACTTGGCTGGCTCTTGTCCAATTCAGAACTGGATTAGAATGGCCACAAGTTTACTTTCTAAGAATCATAGGGTGATACAGATGATTTTAAAAAAATACTAGACCCTACAGTAATACATGGAGAAGTGAATGTGTGTTATTCTTTACCTGTTTTTGCATCTCACAGGCAATCACTGTGCATTTGTAATATATATTGTTGCTTTTAAAGTGGGATTCTTACGAGGTTTAATTTATTCAGCTAGTGAAGTATAATTGAAGGTAGGTATCTCCGGCTCTGTTTCTAAGGTTGTAGGCATGCGCTCTGCGCTAATACCCTAGACACAGAATGTTTAAATGAAAGAAGATAAACATTTGACATTTTAGACTGTTGCCAAAAAAAATGACACTAATTACCACTCCTGCCAACAGCATATGAATGCCATCACTCTTTGCTTTGCCAGCATCTTACTTTGTCCAATCTAGTAAACAAAAATTATCATCTACTGTTTTAACTTCTTGATGTTTAATATTCATTTAAATCACTTCTGAAAACACCATCTTTTGTCTGTCTTTCTGTTGAGACCTTGGTGGATTCTAAGTCATCACTCACAGTAATCTCCGGTGGTGTGTATCTCAGCGTGCGAGGTGCCCACCCACCACTTTCACAACTTCTGTGGATATAGTGGGGCTAATAGCTGCCAGGTTAACTTCAGAGCCACAGATCGGTTCCCTAGCACCTGAAGACTCATGCGCACTGTGGCACAGGAAGGACACACCGCCTGAGGACACATGCCACACATAGGAATGCCGCCTCACCGCCCATTACCACCCCTTAGGCTAGTTGATACACTTTAGAAAAGAGTTCCCCTTCTTCAGGATGCTGTGTGTCAGTCTGCTTGAAATGGCAACAACTCTGTGAATCTTTAATAACTGAGTCAAACAGTGCCCGGTTCAGTCGAATTGCATTACACATACAATCATGAGCGGCAATCTGCACACTTAGAACTCTCCCTGGAGGGTGTCCAGGGGACTCTAATGGAGTTAGAGAGGCCTTTAGAGGCACATGGCCCTGAAATTCCAGGTTACTTGTTCTGTGATGAGGCAACTCATACACCAGGGTCTAACAATAGGTAAACACTCTTGAGTATACTTTAACATAAATAATACGTTTGAAATTATGAAAAAATGATTTCTTTTTGTTCCCAAGTTTTGCAAGGCTTTGCTTTCTTGCCTGCAGGTAGAAGGCTACTCTTCTTAAAAATTCATTTTATTATTTTTAACTTCTTTTTAAAATATTTTATTAATTTATTCATATTATATCTCAATTGTTATCCCATCTCTTATATCCTCCCATTCCTCCCTCCCTCCTGCTTTCCCCCTACTCCCTTCCCTATGTCTGTGACTGAGGGGGATCTCCTCCCCCTGTATGTGCTCATAGGGTATCAAGTCTCTTCTTGGTAGCCTGCTATCTAGAAGGCTATTCTTAACTTTGTTAGCTGACCAGGCTTAGGGAAGCCACCTCACCTAAGCTATTCATATGTTAAATGTCTTTGAATGTTTTTCTCTTAAACATAAATTCCAGACTTTTATTATTTTCTATTAGTTTATTCAGAACATTGACTTTTGAATCTCAGAATTATAGTGTTTAAGATAATAGCCAGAATTTATTCAATGTCCTGTAATAAGCATTGCATATACATTATTAATTTGAGCGATAATTTATGAGTTCGTTAATATCATGTCTGTCTTCCCCATTTCCAGCATTAAATGGAGGTTCTGGCTCACTTCAAGCTGCATAGTGAATCTCACTCCTCATCAGGGAAGAGGAGGTTTAAGAAAGTCCAGTTTAAAATGATGTTTATATGTCAAATTTTCTGCCCTTTAAATGGGTAAGATTTTTTTGAGTGTGAAACCAAAAGTACAAGAAATCAAATAAAAGGTAATTTCGATGACATCTAAATTTAAAACTTTTAGTATAATGAGTACAACCCACAGTGTTGGAGGAAAACATTTCAAATTATCTGTATCATGGGTCTGAGTTCCAAGATACCTTAATAATCTTAAATTCCAAGATACATTTTAAAAAACTTTTGTAGAAATCCTAACAATGCAAGTGGGCCTGTCCCTCACTCTGCCTACTTTGGGAACCATTTTCCTCTTACTAGCTTGTCTGGTCCAGCCTTGTTGTGATGGTATGTGCCTGGTCTTGTTGTAGCTTGTCATGCTACAAGTGTTTGGTTGGTGTCCCTAGGAGGCCTTCTCTTTTCTGAGGGAAGGGTAGGGGAGGGGTGGATCTTGGGGAGGGGGGAGGCAGGGTAGGAAGAAGATGGGGGGAGTAGACAGAAGGGGGGGACTATGGACTGGGATGAAATACATGAGAGAAGAATATAAAAAGATTTTTAAAAGCCCACTTTAAAAAATGAAGAGATGATCTAAATATACATTTCTTAGAACATACAAATAGTCATAGGCCTTGAAGGGATGGTCAGTTCCTAGTTGGAGTTTCTATTGCTGCGATGAAATGCCATGACCATAGCAACTTGGGAAGAGAAGGGTTTATTTGGTTTGCATTCCCTTACAATCACTGTTCATCGATATAGGAATTCAGGACAGGAACTCAAACAGGGCAAGAATCTGGAGTTAAGAGCTGAACCATAGTCCGTGGAGGAGTGCTGCTTACTGGCTTGCTCGTTTACGGCTTGTTTAGCCTGATTTCTTACAGAACCCTCAACCACTAGCTCAGGAAAGGCACCACCTACAATGGGCTAGGCCTTCCTACATCAATCACTAATTAAGAAAATGACTTACAGGCTTGCCTGCAGCCTGGGCTTATGGAGGCATCTTCTCAGTCGAGGCTCCAGGCCTTTCAGATGACTCTAGCTTGTGGCAAGTTGACATAAAACTAACCAGGACAGTCACCATCATTATTCACTAGGGAAATGCAGCTCTGGACCACAATGTCATCCAGCAAGAAAAGAAATAAGTACTGGAGAGAGTATGGAGAAATGTGAACATTCCCTGCTGAGTAAAACATAAAAATGTCACAAGCATTTGGGAAGAAGAGTTTGGTCACTCCTCAGAAACCTCAACATGGAGCTATCACACATCAGTTCCACTTCTAGGGCTTAACCGAAGAGGACTTAAAACATGGTTAGACAAAAACTTGTGTCTGAATTTTCATAGAAGAATATTTCCTAATAACTCCCAAGTGGAAGAATCCACATGTCTGTCAATTTACAAAGAGATAAAAAACAAAGATTGTGAAACATGATATACCCAGTTGTAAAGAGGATGACCCTATCCCACAATAAACCTGGAAACATTATGCCACGTTAAGACACGCGTGAAAGGCTATGTATTTTTTCCATTTATGTGAGACCCTGAGGGTAGAGGGATCCAAAGGAACACAGAATAGACTAACTTCTAGAAGCTAGGGAGGAACAGAGTGGGCTGTGACTGCTAGTGGGTGCAGGGATCTGTGGGGCATGATGAAACACAAAGCTGATGTTAGCACAACCTTTAAGTATACTAGTAGCCACTGGCTTAAAGTTTACAGAAAAAAAAATATAATTTACAAGGCTAATGAAAGTGTATGCCTTAGAATCAGAAGACATGGGTTTAAAACATTTTTAGATGTATTTGTTTAATTTTTACGTGTATGAGTGTTTGGCCTGCATGTAGGTATGTCTACCACATGCGTACAGTGGTCTCTATTGGAGTCAGAGGAGGATGTCAGATCCCCTGGAACCGGAGTTACAGATGGTTGTAAGCTGCCATTTGGGCGCTGGGAACTGAGCCTGGGTCCTTTGCAAGACCAAGGGCTCTTAGCCACTGAGCCAACTCTCCAGCCTCTAAGATCTGGGTTTTCAATCCCAACGTTACTCTTTAGGAATTGTGTTAACTTAGGTGATTTAACATCTACCTGTCAGTTTACTTACCTCTGTAACAGAGATGGGATCTGCTTGACAAAGATAAAATGAAAGTCACTGTGAAATCAGCTAGTACAGGCGCCTAAACTACGATCAATCATAACTATCAGCTGAACTAGAATTGCACAAGCACACATAGCCTTTGTAAGCTGGCTCGGGTAAAAAGAAGCTTCAGGCTTACCCAAAAGGCACATGCTATAACAGTCAGGCTGAGCTCCGCCGAAGCCATGCTGCGTCATGCAGGCTGTTTTCCTGATGTACTGCCTATGTGTCAGTGGACAGTCAGCCCTTCTCCACTTTAGTGTTTCCATCGATAAATGGAAATAAAAATCATTTTTCTCTATAGGACATTATAAACCAGTGACTGAGTGACCTCGATACTGCTAATTGAAATGAGAAGTGAACCACTAGCTCCTGGATGGTAGGCAAGCAGAATTTGTCCCTGAGTTTTCTGTGCTTGACACATTGCCGAGTTAAAGCATGCAGAACTGGGTGTCATCTTCAATGGACAGGGAAGAGGCAAGCTTATTACCGTTGCTGTATTCATCTCATGCAGTTTCTGTGTGTATAAAGGCCTTTAAAACATCAATGCCTTAGGAACCTTAGGAACATCTTTCTGTTGGTTGTCATCCTATTCTTATGACAATATTTATTTAGCATGTGTACTTATACATTTACTTTAGATCTAGCTCAAATTTTTCTACAAATATATACTGTGATTTATGATACCTTTCATTTTGGGTCATAAAGTACTAACTAGTGAACAGAAGCTATTCCCTTAGAGATACCCTAACTGGACCTAGATTCATGGGCCTTGTGAGTTCCTTGAAGCCTGGCCATAAACTTGGAAGATGGGGAGAAGCCCTGAGGTCATCTGGCCCCTCTCTGATGTGCCTTAAATCCCCCCTAAAAATAGGACTAAACAAGAGCTTCTCAGAGTGACAAAAGGAGTTGTTACCCAAGAGCCAGCGGTGCTAGTACATGACCAAAATACTACTTGGAAGATAGAGACAGGAGAATTGAAGACTCAAGGCCAGTCTACATGGCATGTGCACACACACACACACAAACAAACACAGCTATCACTGGAACAACTAGGAAAGTTACAAAGTACTTCAAAAATACATTTATTTCAATCTCAACTTTTTAAAGATTTATTTATTTTTGTGTGTGTGTGTGTGTGTGTGTGTGTGTGTGTGTGATAGGTGCCCACATAGGTCAGGAGAGGCCATCATATCTTGTAGAGCTGGACTTACAAGCAGTAATGAGCCACATAAGGATGCTCACAGCTGAACCTGGGTCTTCTGTAAGAGCATCAAGCACACTTAGTCACTGCATCATCTCTCCAGTGTCACAAAGTGCTTTTTAACTGCTGAATCACTTCCAGGTATCAGTCCCAGTTTTGTTTGGATTCAGGCATATGAATTAAGTCAATTCTGCCTTCTCAAGCATCTGAAAATGTTACCATCCTATCTGAAAGCCTGCCACTCTCCTATCCTCCGAGATTACATAGCACATGCAGGTCTCTTTTTAAATGTGCTATATTTAAACTCGAGGAATGAGAGAAGGTTTTCTTTTCTTAAAAAAACAAACAAACAACCACACTCAGGTCAAACACAAGAAATTACTATTATTTTGAGTCTGAAAAACTGGCTTCAAGTGCATATACACACACTTTCCTCCACCTCATCCCACCCCAGACACAGTTGTATCTTATCTTCTGTGAGTTCATCCCAAATTCTAGCTAAAATATATTTTACTGGGCAGGGCACTCCAGAATTACATCACAATCTTTCATATTGTTAATAAAAATTTTTCCAAATATCAGGCATTTTGCCTGATACCAGGGATACATATAGTACTGAGACCAGTCTCCCTGCACTTATGGGACTTAAGATTCCAGTGGGGAAGCCGACATTCATTGCCCAGTAACACAAATAATGCACATTTGCAGGAGCCATTATAGAATCCTAACCTCGTCCATGCTAAACTGTGTCATTCCCCAAATGGGTTTTATTTCCAAGACTATAGCTCATGGCCCTAACAAGATGTTAGCCATAAACAAGCCCGCAGAAACTAAGTTAACTTTTTGAATAACATTTTTGAAGTGTTATTCATCTGGTTTCTGCAAAGTACCTGCCCTCAAAAAATGACAATTTGGCCTTGGCATGATAAAGCTTTAGTTACACTTCCAATAAATAATTAGCCCTGTTTCTCATGGCTTGTCCATTGATGTCTTTTGGACTGGAAGATTACAGTCTGACACACAAAAGACAATGGGAATTTGAATGGCTGAACAGGTGAAATAGAGATTTTTGGTGAGTGGAGGGTAGGAGGAAGGTGGCTTCATGTATAGAAATCATGTATAGAGCTAGGGCTAACCGTGGAGATGATGGGATGTATTTTTGTTTTTCGAGATGAGTCTTCTTTGGACTCCTCTTTCTGAGACATTTGTAAGGTCCCCTAAAGTACGAGTTAAGTTAGAACAAGGTGATTTTAAAACAATCTTTCAGTTGGGCAGAGTGGCACAGTCTCTCTATAGCACAGCACAGCACTGCACATGGAAGATTGAGGCAGGAAGATGAGAAATCTAAGAACACCCGTAGCTGCAGAGAGAATCCCAGGCCAACCCAGACTACAAGAGACTCTGCCTTGTTGTTGGTAATGATTGATGATGATCATGATGATAATGATGACTATGACGATGATGATGGTTAAAAAATTACTCTTTCAGTCTACTGGAATTTAGTGTGAGAAACTGGAAAGGAGTGATATGATAAAAAACTTTTTTACACTTTGGACCCATTGGCATATTCCTATAATCCCAGCTATTCTGAACACTAAGGCAGGAAAATACAATATAGTATCACCCAGGAACTTAGACAGACCCTGTTCCAAATGAAAATTGCATGTTAAGTCCTAGGTTCAATCTCCTATTGCGTAAAAACAAACAAGCAAACAAACAAAAAGTAAAAATAGTTAGGCCATCAATCCATAAAGCCACAGCTAGGTTGAGTCCTATACTCTAGAGAAACCACAACTCTAAGAGACATAATTCTTTGGCTTTGCTCTTAGGAGGCAAGACAAGTCTTTGGTCATGGACCCTCCTGCAATGCTTTTTATAGTAAAGCTTAATATTAAATCACTAAAACTGAAATGGTACAAAATCCCCCATCAATCAACAAGTGCCTAAAGTGGACAAGGGCAAACCGTAAGCATTTCCATCAACCACAGTGAGGGACTTTGCCCTCTCAGTCTCCTTCTCACACTCCTGTAGACTCGTTGGCCAGAAGCAACAGAGGCCAGGATTTCAGCCTGAAATCTCAGAAATTGTGAGTCAGAAGCTTTCCTCCCTGTAGATGCTGAAGTCAGATATATTGTCATGGCAATAAGAAAAGTCATTGTAGACCCTATGACTCATGCCCCTAGCCATCATCTCACCCTTGAGGTGAGAGATCCCTGGAGCTCATTGGCTGAATCCAAACTGCATACATACTGAAAACTGTTGAGCCAGGGGACCATCATCAGGAGATCATGGCTCAGGGTGACAGAGGAGCTCTTCTCAACAAGAGTGCACAATCTGATGAGAAAACCACAGAGATACCATGACCGGAATGGAGGTGGGGTGTGTTAATGTGGAAAAGCAATGGAAATGGAGGCTCTCAGTATTCCTTGCCAGACAGGCACACATCACAACTTTGGAACTACTACAAAAGCACATGTGTAGGAATGTTGAAAAAGGTGTGAGGCATACACAGTCCTAGACAACCCATAGTGTTTGGACTTGATTGAGCAAGACATAAGAATTCCAGTTTCTTCCACTTGAGAAAAGGAATCTAGCAACAAACCAGGCCCCTCAGTTAGCTCTATTTTCCTCTTCGTTTAGCATATAAACTGTCCAGACTATTGCATATTAGGATATTATTGTTATCTGTCCAATTGAGAGCATTGTAGTTATTAATATTAAATGCATACTAAATGCATGTTAAATGATGGAGTTATTCAAAAGATTAATGGTTGTAATACATTTTATTTATTTTCAAATAGTTTACTAAATGAATATATATGCATACATATATACATAAAGAAGTTTGGCATAATGTTGTTAGACCTAATGATAGGTGAGTAGGTATTTCTTACACTATTTTCTGTGTACATGTATAGTGCCATAATGAAAATTAATCTGAATAAAAGTTATGCTTTGCTCTTAAACAAGGATAAAGACAAAAAACTAAACTGAGAAATAATGACACTAACCAATGTCATGAATCAAATGGACCTAACAGATATCTACAGAACTTTTCACCCAAACACAAAGGATTATACCTTCTTCTCAACTCCCCATGGAACCTTCTCCAAAATTGATCATATAGTAGGTCACAAAGCAAACCTTGACAGATACAAGAAGATTGAAATAATACCTTGTATCCTATCAGATAGCCATGGTCTAAAGCTGGACTTCAACAACAACAGAAATAATAAAAAGCCTACACACACATGGAAACTAAACAACTCTCTAACTAATGATACCTGGATCAGGGAAGAAATAAAGAAAGAAATTAAAAACTTCCTGAAATTCACTGAAAATGAAAGAACAACTACCCAAATTTGTGGGACACATTGAAAGCAGTACTAAGAGGAAAATTCATAGCATTAAGTGCCTTTATAAAGAAATTTAAAACATCCCATATAAGCAACGTAATGACACATCTGGAAGCCCCAGGAAAAAAGAAACACCCAAGAGGAGTAGATATCTGGGAATAATCAAACTCAGGGCTGAAATCAATAAACTAGAAACAAAGAGAACAATTCACAGAATTAACAAAACCAGGAGCTAGTTCTTTGAAAAAATCAACAAGATAGACAAACCATTGGCCAAACTAACTAAAAGGCAGAGAGACACTATCCAAATCAACAAAATCAGAAATGAAAAGGGAAACATAACAACAGACACTAAAGAAATACAAAGAATCATAAAATCCTAAAAATATGCCACAAATTTTGAAAATCTAAGGGAAATTGACAATTTTCTTGATCTATTCCACTTGCCAAAATTGAATCAAGATCAAATAAACAAACTAAGTAGTCCTATTTCTCCTACAGAAATAGAAGCAGTCATTAATAGTCTCACAACAACAACAACAACAAAAAGCCCAGGGCCAGATGGTTTCAGCACGGAATTCTACCACACCATCAAAGAAGCACTAATACCAACACTCTTCAAACTAATCCAAAAGATAGAAATGGATGGAACACTACCAAACTTATTCTATGAGGCCACAGTCACTTTGATACCTAAGCCTCACAAAGACCCAACAAAGAAAGAGAACTTCAGGCCAATTCCTGTTATGAACATTGATTCAAAAATACACAATAAAAGACTCACAAACTGACTACAAGAACACATCAAAGATATCATTCACCATGACCAGGTAGGCTTCCAGGCATGCGGGCATGGTTTAATATACAGAAATCCATCAATGTAATCCACCATATAAACAAACTGAAAAAAAAAAAAACACATGATCATCTCTTTAGATGAAGAAAAAGCATTTGACAAAATCCAACACCAATTCATGTTTAAAGTTCTGGAGAGATCAGGGATACAAGGCACATACCTCAATATAATAAAGGCTATATACAGCAAGCCAATAGCAAAAATCAAATTAAATGGAGAGATACTCAAGGAAATTCCTCTAAAACTGGGGCAAAGGTGCCCACTTCCTCCATATCTCTTCAATATAGTCCTTAAAGGTCTAGCTAGAACAATAAGACAACAAAATGGGATCAAGGGGATCCAAATGGGAAAGGAGGAGGTCAAATTATCCCTACTTGCAGATGATATGATAGTGTACATAAATGACCCTCAAAATTCCACCAGAGAACTCCTACAGCTGATAAACACCTTCAGTGAATTGGCTGGATAAAAAATTAACTAAAAAAAAGTCAGTAGCCTTCCTATATAGAAAGGACAATCATGCAGAGGAAGAAATTAGGGAAACTACACCCTTCACAATAGCCACAAACAATATAAAATATCTACGAGTAACTCTAACCAAGCAAGTGAAAGATTTGTTTGAAAAAAACCTTCAAATCTCTTAAGAAAGATAATTAAGATGACATCAGAAGATGAAAAGATCTCCCTTGTTCCTGGATTAGGAAAATTAGCATAGTAAAAATGGCCATCTTACCAAAAGCAATTTACAGATTCAATGCAATCCCTATCAAAATACCCACACAATTTTTTAAAGACATTGAAAGATCAATTCTCAACTTCATACGGAAAAACAAAAAAACCTGGAATAGTTAAAACAATCCTGTACAATAAAAGATCCTCCGGAGGAATCTCCATACCAGATCTCAAGCTGTGCTATAGAGCAACAGTAATTAAAACAGCATGGTACTACCACAACAATAGGCTAGTTGATCAATGGAATTGAATTGAAGACCCAGAAATAAATCCGCACACATATGGACACTTGATTTATGACAAATGAGCCAAGTCTATTCAATGGAAAAAGGATAGCATCTTCAACAAATGTTGCTGGTTGAACTGGATGTCTACATGTAGAAAAATGCAATTAGACCCATATTTATCACCATGCACAAGTCCAGATGAATTAAAGATCTCAACATAAAACTAGAGACACTAAGTCAGTTAGAAGAAAAAGTAGGGAAGAGCCTGGGACTCATTGGCACAGGAGACAACTTCCTGAACAGAAACACCTTAAGGTCAACAATTAATAAATGGGACCTCATGAGGCTGAGAAGCTTCTGTAAGGCAGAAGACACTGTCAACAGAACAAAGTGACAGCCTACAGGCTGGGAAAAGATCTTCACCAACCCTACATCTGACAAAGGTCTAATATCCAAAATAAATAAAGAGTTCAAGAAATTAAACACAACCAAACCAAATAACCCAATTAAGAAATGGGGCTCAGAATGAAACAGAGAATTCTCAACAAAGGAATATTGAATGGCTGAGAAACACTTAAAGAAATGCTCAAAGTCCTTAGTCATCAGAGAAATGCAAATCAAAATGATGCTGAGATTCCATCTTACACCCATCAGAATGGCCAAGATCAAAAACTCAAGTGACAGCACATGCTGGCGAGGATGTGGAGAAAAGAGAACACTCCTTCATTGCTTGTGGGAGTGCAAACTTGTACAACCATTTTGGAAATCAATCTGGCACTTTCTCAGAAAACTAGGAATAGGGCTTCCTCAAGACCCAGCTATTCCACTTCTTGGGATACACCAGAAGATACTCCACCACACAACAAGGACATATGCTCAACCATGTTCATAGCAGCCTTATTCGTGATAGCCAGAACCTAGAAACAACCTAAATGTCTGTCACTTGAAGAATGGACAAAGAAACTGTGGTTTGTTTACACTATGGAATAATACTCAGCTATTAAAAAATAGGAAATCCAAAAATTTGTGGACAAATGGATGGAACTAGAAATGATCATAATGAGTGAGTTAACCAAGACTGAAAAAGATTCACATGGTATATACTCACTTATAATTGAGCACTAGCCCAACAGGAATGTCCCTGAAAGTCTTCACTTACCAGGAGATTGAGACAGATGCAGGGACCTCCTATTGGGACTCTAGGTGAGAGAATAGGGAAATAGAAGGATCCAGAGGGTCCTAGAAACCTACAAGAAGAACAGCATGATGAGCATATCTGGACCCAGGAATGTCTGCTCAAACTACTGCACCAACCAAGGACAATACATGCAGTAAATGTTGAACCCCTACTCAGATCTAGCCAATGGACAGGACACTTCCCACAGTTGTGTGGAGAGTGGGGACTGACTCTGACATGAACTCTGGTGTCCCATATTTGACCACTTTCCCTTGGTGGGGAGGTCTGGTGGCACTCAGAGAAAGAATAGGCAGGCTATCAAGATGAGACTTGATAGGCTGTGACCATATGGGGTAGAGGAGGTCCTCTTATGTCACAGACCTAGGAGAGGGGAAAAGGATGAAAGAGGGAGGGAGGGAGGAATGGGAGGAGACAAGCAAGGGGATAACAATTGAGGTGTAATCTTAATAAATTAATACAAAAGAGAAAATTGACAAAAGCAATATTTTAGCCAACCATTGAGGAAAGAAGAAGAAGAAGGAGAAGGAGAAGAAGAAGAAGAAGAAGAAGAAGAAGAAGAAGAAGAAGAAGAAGAAGAAGAAGAAGAAGAAGAAGAAGAAGAAGAAGAAGAAGAAGAAGAAGAAGAAGAAGAAGAAAGAAGAAGAAGAAGAAGAAGAAGAAGAAAGAAGAAAGAAGAAGAAGAAGAAGAAAGAAGAAGACAATAGAAACAGCCACAAACAATACCAGAGTCCTTACTCTGTACCAACTGTGTGCTAACTGTTTTGGCCTGCCTCAGGTTAGGGGTGTAGCTCAGTTGGTAGAGTGCTTGCCTAGCATGAATGAAGCCATGGGTTTGATTCTCAGCACTGCAAGGTGTGGTAGTGAGCACCTATAATCGTAACATTCAAAGGGCGGAGACAAAAGGATTATAAATTCAATGTCCTTCTTGGATATATAGGGAATTTGAAGCCTCACCTATGTGAGACCTTATATGAAGAAGAAAGAGGAGGAGAGGAAGAAGAGAAGGGCCGGCGATAGGTGTGGCCTGAAAGAGCTGTCTAGTTTGCTGTCTGGTCTTTGTTTATATCTGAGCGTTTAGGTGCATCGTTAGTGCCGTAGGTAGCATGTCTGACAGTTTGTGCTAACACAGTTACACATGGGCAGCTCCTGGGATCACGTACTATTGGCTTTGCCTCAGGGAAGAGGAGGTATTCAGTGAACAAAGACTGTGTTTCTGAATTAAAAACGGTAAACACTGAGGCTCAGATGAGCATTCCAAGTTGCCACACCCCCACACATATTACCACACACTGGTATTCCCACAGGCGAAGTCTTGAGAACAAGAGAACCTTCAGGATTGGAAGCCTCGTCAGTCCTGCCCTGTGTCCCCACCTTTGCTGAGTTCTTATTGTAGTGACATCAGTTCACGTATGGAAACGGAGTAGCTTTAGCCGAGTTCTGCGTCCCAGGAAATTTTCAAAATTGTGAGTGGTTTGGAAAACCTTTAGCTTGCAGAGGCTGTCAGAGACTGCTCTTAGGACAGTAAGGGGGACTGTGTCCTCGATCCCTTGTAGGTTGAGGGATTCACTTTGATGTCTTGGAATGAATAACGAATATGTATCACATGAAAGTTAACAGTCATGATAAATCTTACTGAAGAGACCTGGAAACAGAACTAACTGTATTGCCCAACGTTATTCAGTGACTAAATGGTGGAGCTACAATGTGAAACTCTGACAGGCTCCTGCAGAACCTGTGTAGTTAATAAGAAATGTAGTTTGGGAATACAAGTGAAGAACGCTCCTTGGTAGGCCCATTCAGGGAGTGTTGGAGGTTTGGCCCAGTCTCTTTTGCCCTCTAACTAGCGTTCTGTGTAATAACACACTTTCAGAAAGAGACACTGAGCACAGCAATACCTTGCTCTCTGGAAGAGAGAGTCAGTGGTATTAGCAGTACACACACTGTTTTCCGAGGAGGCCGTTAAGTGGACTGATTACTTTTTACAAAGAAACCCAAGAGCTCGGAGGCCTCTTCATTAACTCTTCCCTTACCCCAGTAGCCAGACCTCGACAGTGTCTGAACATGCTAGTTTCATAGCAAGCTTGCTCTAAAATTCCAGTGGCCTGGGAAAGCAGCCCTGCACCTCTCTCCACTAATTGACAGTTGACAATAGTCCAAATCTAAACGGCATGGGCTTCAGAATTTCAAAACAGCGTGGTAAAATTGTCATGCCTGAAAGAAATTATGAGGTAAGACCCATCCAATTATCACAGTTTCTATTTTCTTCTCTTTGTGAATTCCTAAGCGCTTCAGCCGGAGAGTTCTCAATTTAAACAGACAGCAGGTTCCAAGACTCTGCAAGCAGTTTGATAATCTCTTAAACTGACTAGCTGAATCTGGATTGCATAATAATATAACCAAAATCTACACAAAAGCATATAGATGGAGGGCGCCACGCAGATGCAAGCAGGGAGTGTGAACGGCCCAGTGCAGTAGTCACCAGGGCTGGGCATTGCTCTCTGACAGTGTGCAATGATATGTGAACAAGACCCTCACCCAGGTTGAGGGGGCCACTCTTCTCTTGCCATGATCCAAACCCTGGAGGTAAACAATTCACCACAGAGAAGAAATTTACCAATGCCAGAAGCACATGAAAACAAGAGAAATTCAAGACCCCCAAACCACCGGTGTCACTTTATTCTGCTAAGGTAAGCCTAATGCCTAAATATATTATTACTAAACAATTTTAGTCTGTGCCTTACTGTGAGGTTCCTCAGCGGTCTCACATCTCACCTCCAACAATATCCAAAAGGCGTAACTCTAAACACGGTGCTTTGAGATGTTCTTTGCTCTGGCCCCCACCAGGGTTTTTTCAACCATTAGAGAACTTGATTGTAAAAACACAATTACATATTGTCCCAAAAACCTGCTATAAGTGGGGGGGGGGGGGGGGGGGGGGCGGGAATCTACAATTTTTTTTTTTAAATCAAGGAAGGAAAACAGTTAACAATACCTCCGTGTTTCTCCATCCGTGAAATGAGAGTGATTAAACCATATAAGAAGCATGTGGAGGGAATGCAGTCAGTCCATTACCACCACGCCAGCTCTGTCTCCCCGACAAGAGAGACATACCGCAAGGCCATTCTGGAGACAGAGTGGCTGACTGGCGCTTCCAGCAAGTCCCAGCTAAAGCGCGGTATCCCTCGGCTTGTTTTCATTCTATGAGTTTTTGATTCTTGCATACTTTGAAGTTTGCCTCAAGGGGAAAAGTTGAATCGGGACTCTGTGACTAGAATCTTTGGCCTGGAAGGCTGGCGCCTTCAGCTACTTCTCACGCCAAGCTTTTGAGATTCCATTCCCGTTCCAAATGCTGACAGGAGCTTCCTTGCAAAGTTCCTCTGAAAGAAATGAATGAGACAAAAGTCTAACAGATTTCTGCCTTGATTGGCCCTTAACTAGCTTAATTGGCTTGGTGAATTAGCAGCGCGGAGGGTAGAATGCGAGTGCACAGAGCCCGGTTCTCAGAGGCGAAGAAGGCACAAGGGG
This sequence comes from Acomys russatus, assembly GCF_903995435.1. Taxonomy (NCBI): domain Eukaryota; kingdom Metazoa; phylum Chordata; class Mammalia; order Rodentia; family Muridae; genus Acomys; species Acomys russatus. Next base: position 11,270,039 of record NC_067168.1, on the reverse strand, counting down.
CCCCAAAGCTCATGCGCTCGCTAGGCAGGATGGATGAGTCACCCAGCTAGTGCAACTGCCACAGGCAGAGTGCAGAAAAGCTGCTGTCGTCCTCTGCCTCGGTCCGCAGGAAGTGTGGAGGTTTTGAACTTTAAGACAGGCAAAATTCTATTTCTTCCCAGAAAAGACTTAACGATACCAAAACTAGTGGGCAAAGGATGTTACATCATGACACCCTTGGATCCAAAAGAAGGAAAACTTTAAGGTGGTTTTCCAACTCCAAAGAGAAGTCAGAAAAACAATGACTGAAAACTGCAAATGGTATTAATTAATGCAGGCAAGACCCGGATGGACAGGAGGATTCCCAGATCTTCTGACAAGAGGTGTCATCCCTATCAGAGGTGCCCACGAATGTGGAAAATATCTGTTCACTTCTTCTTCCTCTTCTTCTTCTTCTTCTTCTTCTTCTTCTTCTTCTTCTTCTTCTTCTTCTTTTTCTTCGTCTTCTTCTTTTTTTTAACCATTCAGGTATACAACTCCTAGATACACACCGACTTCCATGCAGAATTTCACAACCTCGATGCTCTGTGTTAAATGTAAACGAACGTATAATAACCCATGTACACACATGTTTGTGCATGGCTTCACCAGAGGGGACCCTGGAGCAGAAAAGATTTGGACTTAAGAAAAAGAATAGTCTATAAATTATTAATATATTTCCATTCTGCTTGAAGCTCTGAATTAGTGATGCAAATGGCTGCTGTTGTACCGGAAACCTGAACATTACAAACAGCATAGCTGGTGGCAGCGTGAGTTTTCAGGAAAGTGCATGGTGCAAGTTAAAGTTCCAAATTAAACAGAGTCTAAAAGTGAAAAAAAAAAAATCCAGACTATTCAATAAGTCTATCTTTTTTTAAATTTAGGCTCTAGACTTAGATACTATAAATGGGATATATTTTTAAATCTACATGAATGCGCAGTAGGATATGATGTCATGGGAACTGCAGGGCAGTCACACGTCTGCGTAGGGTGCTTTGCACATTGCTGGGTGGGATGCCTGGTGTGTGCCTAGGAAATGCCAGTCCCTCATCCCAGAGTCTCCCTCCCTCCTTCACGTCTGTGCTGGATCGCTGTGATAGCTAGCAGTGGATGATGACTTCTCAGAGAGCTGAGATGCCTCTTGAAGACAGGAGCCTCCTCCACTCAGAATCAGCACCGTAGAATCTCAGTTTCCCCTCCCGTCTCAAGCTCAGAGGAATTTAAGGTCGGCTCCAAGATACAGAATCTGGGTCTCGTGTGGGATATAATGCAACAATGGACACTCAAAGTCACAAATAAACATCCTTCTCTTCCCTTCTTTTACTTTTGATCGAATTTTACTTGCTTTAAAGAAAAACTTTAAAAAATGCCCAGATTTCCTGTGTGTGTGTGTGTGTGTGTGTGTGTGTGTGTACTCTGCATGCACACACTAAAACAAATAAAATTGTTTAAAAAGAAATACACTTGTTTGTGTGTGATAAGCAAGAAGAAGTGGGATTTAGAAGTAAAGTCGTGGGATCAAAGGGAGTTCAGGAGCATGAGGAAATGAAGTGCTGCTAAGAGAGTATGGAGAAAGACGGAGATGGGTTGGAGGCAGAGAGTAAATCTGCCACAGGCGACTGAGAAGCAACGGGCATGAACACACAGCAGGTACTGCAGCACGGGAGCGCAGGCCATTTCCGTGAGTGCCACCAAAGGGTATTGGAACCAGCAGCCTCCCACCTGCTTTGTTCTCTAATCTGGGGACTGTGGTACTCGTGAATGACCGTAGTTGTAAAGAAATAAGTATAAGTGTATAAATACAATGTACAATTGTAACCATAAAACTAAATTAGCCAATAACTATGAAGAGGCAACCTGTTTCTGAAACCAAGGAACTCTTGCCACGTGGACAACCAGATAAGCTGTACAGGCTAAGACCAGAGTCTCTGCCCAGTGTTTTCTTCTCCCGAAGGGAACAGATTTGAAGAGTTACCAAGAGGCGAACCTTTCTTGCCCTCAGACAACAGCATCTTATTTATAGAACACATTAAGGTATAGACACACAGGAAGAAAAGCTTTAACAACTACATTTTTCAAAATTCAGTAGGAGGCCAGCATCTAATATGTTAAAGATCAACTGTATTTCACCAGATGGTGGTGGGACATGCCTTTAATCCCAGTACTTGGGAGGCAGAGGCAAGCAGATCTCTGTGGGTTTGAAGCCTGGCCTACAAGGCAACTCTGGGACAGTCAGGGCTACACAGAGAAACTTTGTCCCAAAAAAAACCAAAAAACAAAACAAAAACAAAAAAAGAAAAAAGAAAAGAAAAGAAAGAAAAGATCAATTGTATTTCAACATGCTAGCAATGTACATTCCAAAATGTTCCAAATCTGTACTTTGGTAGGAATATATCTTGGCAAATTTACCTACAAAGTGTCTGAATTTTACTTTGAAAAATACATATTTGTATGTATATTGTGTTATGAACATTATTTCTATATAAAGTCTTTTTTAATACATATGAGTGTATGCATGCTCATGCTCACATGAAGGTCTGTGTAGGTCAGAAGAGAGCGTTGGACCCCCTGGAGCTGGGATTAGAGGCAGTTGTAGGCTCTCTGGTTTCGGTGCTGAGAACTGAACTCGGGTCCTCTACAAGAGCAATATGCCCCCTTACCAGACAACCAATATCTCCAGTCCTTCACAAAGTCTTTTAAAAATTGAGAGTCTTTGTGGTTGTTGTTTTTGGTTTGGTTTTTTTTTTTTTTTTTTTAAATAAAATGATGAATCTCTTTTCCACAGAAGAAGGATTTTACTCAACACATATGCCCATGTCTGTGTTGTAATCTCTGGTGTCAAACACTTTGACCTTAATAATTTTCAGGAAGAGATCACTCGGTTGGGGTATTTCCAGACCTTTTGCAGACTGAAGTCAAACGTCCTATTGGTAAACCTACCCACCCCCCTCCCCCAACTTTGACAATCACATTTGATTACTGTGTAACTAGGGGAGCATCAAGCCAGAGGAGTCGGCTGTCATCCAAGAGGAAGTAGGAGGGATTGGACCATCACTGGCAGTCAGGAGCAAGCAAAGTCTTCATTCCCTGAACCAGGGACATCTCAGCTCCTGGGATCTAGGCAGTATCTTCAACCTGCCTTTGGGTACTCGCAACCAGCAGAACACCTGGAACTCTGCCTACTCCAAATCCCTTAGCTTCTCCTCAGACACAGACAATAACACAATCCCAGGATCTGTACACAGACACTGTAGAAACTTCTAGAGTGTCATTCCTACCTTGACCCTCCTTGGCTTTTTAAGTGCCACCTTCCCCCATTATAATTTAAGTTACATAACCATAAGTCATTTTCAGTAAAAACTATAAAACATTTAATACTTTAGGTTCTGGGCTCAGAATCCAACCTTCTAGACTCGGGTGACCAAAATAAACAGGTAGTCAGGAGGAAAGAGTTTTTTTTCAGTGACCATACCATCTTGAATGTTCTGGATGTTGTTGGATCTCAGAAACTTGGGAGAATGTCTTGGTGGGAAGGCAGGGTGCTATACACTTTAAAAGGTTTTGTTTTTTCCTCCCTTTTAAGGCACAGTGGAACTTATGAGATGATTCTGTAGGAATTAGGCCTGTAGCCATTTTAACTTAACCTTCATTTTGTTATTTTTAATCTACTGATTTTCAGAAATATTTGGAGACTTGTGAAAACAGAGTAGTCTTTTGTTATTCTAGGAACCCTAAGCCAAGACTTCTAGTTTAAAAAAGAACTGACTGCTGGTGAAGACGAGTCAATGCAAAGGGAATGAGACTTGGTTTATTCTGAACCAGATATGAGTGACCATGGCCCAGGAACATGGACTCAGGTCCCCCTGACTGATGTGTCTCACTGTGGAAGAAGTCGTAAACACCAACCAAATAAGTACGTCAGTGGTGACATCAGCTTAGGGGGATGACGGCTAAGTGTGGAAATTTCCTCTTTAGCTTTCCAGTGGTCTGCCATTTATTCTGTCACTCAACAACCATGACGTTCTAACCAGTCAACCATTCTGCAAAACCACAGGCGGGGCTTTTTTAGAGACCTTCCTTTCACTGTAGTAATTATAATGGGCATAACAACATCTACAAGGCTCTGGATCTTGACAGGAACTTACCTTATTGCTAAAACATCTTAGAGAGAAAACAAAAGACACTTGCTACAGGTAGCAGCTCCTCTGTATTTCTGGTGCATGGGAAACCGTCCTTTAGTCTTTGTAAGTGTGTGGGGTGCGTAAAGGGGGAGCTCTTATCATTCTTAGTTTACAGATGCAGGGATTTAAGAACAATGGATGCAGAGATACTCATAAAATCTGCCGCTAGCATCTCATCATTGTCAACCCGTGGTAAAGCAAACCACGGCCTCTGTTCTATGTGGTGCCTAGTGATTCTTTGATGAGAGGGGACGTGCCCCAAGTGATTCATGAGTCAATATAAAAATGAATTATCACAGTTTCTCTCCAAAAGCGATTGCTATTGTCTTGTGTGAGAAGGTACCACCCCCATCATCCTTGGTAGGGAACATCAGCCTTCTCCTGGAAAAGCTCCCCCACCCTAAATCTCATTAATGCTACTTTGTGGTCGGAAGTTGCTAATGTGTGGCAAGTTAGTAATCACTCCAGATTCTAAATATCGGCTCAGGAGGAGGAATGATAAAAGGAAACAATTCCATGTCTACAGTGTAAGGCGGGCATTGAAAAGGTAATTTATTTTTAAAAGGCAGACTGAGTGGATTTCAAGATGAGGTAAGGAGTGTTAAATTAGCCTTTTTATATCTTGAATAAAGAGAGTTTCATAGTGAACAAATACAATATTGTTCAAATTTACTTCTTTTATATTGGCATTTGTTTCAGAATAGCCAGTTATTTATCTTTTAGCTGGCTCCTGAAATTAAATAAATTGTTTTTAAAAGAGGAGATTTTATTAATTTTTTAAAAATAAAAATAAACTTCTTTTATTTCCACCATCCCTATCCTCTATACACTCCCTTCCATGTACACGCCCCTTGCTCACTCTCAAATTCATGGCCTGAAAGAGAAGGTTTTCATAAGATATTTCTGTTCTAGCGTCTCCACCCACAGAGTGTGTCCTCACGAACTCCGAGACCTACAGAGTAGTTTGGGGTTGTGCGTCTTTAGGAGTAGGTGAAACGGCAATCATCAAAATAATGGGGTCAGCAGAGGGCCAATTAGCTTTGCCCAAGTTGGCATGCAAAAAAGGAATATGTGGGCGCATTAACCTTGTGACACGTAAGTGTCTGGCACCAGATGCCTCTTCGTAGAACTCTATAGGAGTTCCTGTGGGACTTCCATTCTCACTCCTGGTCATCAGGGGCACAACAGTAAAGGTCATATGCACTCAGCAGCTTCCAAGCCCTATGCTTTGGGTATGTGGTGTCATCCCAAGCAACCTCGAGGGGACGCTGCTTTCCTTAGAATTCATTGTAGGGGAAAGGGAGTGGTTTTAGCCTGGCCCCGGATGTAGCATAGGAATTGGCATTCCTAGAATTGTCGGAAAGACAATAGAAATAGCTTTTGGAGACAAATTGGGAACATTCGTTTTTTTATATTGATGCTCAGGCATAACTTGGGGTGCACTGTTTCTCATCAAAGAATCACCAGGTACCAAACGAGACCTACAGCTGCCTCTCTGAGAAAGCTGCCTCTTTCAAGGTTAACAGCAGATGCAAAACACAGGGTCCGCCTCCAATGGAGTCACTGAGAGTTTAGTCTAAGCCAAATCTAAGTGGCCGTGGCCCAGGAGCATAGCTTCAGGCTACTGCAAATACCATATTCTAACATGGTAACAGTGTCGTGACGTTTTTTATAGTTACCAAACAAAACAAAGTCATAAATCAATGCACTGCTCACACAGTGTGAGAATGTCATGTACTTGGTTAAAGCAAATCCCGACTTCACTACAGGTTTCAGATGGCATCTGATGACATTTTTAGCCTTTGGGTTGGTGGAAGCTAATAGTCTATTAATAACATCCCAAAAGGTTGCATGCTATAGTCCCCAAATGTTAGGTCAGCTATAGAGGTGGACAGTAAATGGCTGCTGAGGGGGCCTACAGATAACTCGTGATAATTTGGCTGCAGATCTGCAACACGGCATCTCTCCACGGTCATGAAGGTCTAATCAGTGAGAAAGCTTGCAGACTCTTAGCACAATGAAGCTCTTCTTTCCTTCTTTCTTTCTTTCTTTCTTTCTTTTTTCTTTCTTTCTGAGAACATCATTTCATAGTCACCCAAGCTATTAAATTAAAAAAAAAGAAAGAAAATGAAAAGAAAAACAACTCCCCAAAAAACACCATAAGGCAAGAATCTAGATTCAAGAATCTGCTGCAGCTGACACTGCCTTTGGCCCTCAGGAAGCTAGCAAAGGATGCTGGAACCCTGCAGCAGTTTAAAATCTCACCCCTCAGACTCTGGCTTGCGGACAGAAAAACAACCCACGGAAGCAAGACAATGGCTTCCTCATATCTGCCTTTCAGGTTTCAAACAAATTCATCAAAATGACAGAATCAAAACCTAACCAATTCCAGCTGACTTTGCGAAAGGCATTGTTTTTGTTTCTGGGCTTCTGTTGGCGAGGGCCCCTGGAGAGTAGGAGAATGCGGGCTAAGTTAGGAGAGCCACATGAGTTAGGGAGGACAGTTATGGCCCTCAAGCATCTCCCGACATTGGATGGAAACTGAGGCATGAAATAAATAGTCGGGAGCACAGCATGCCATCTGGCCTTGGGCTCTTCACCAGGAAGGCCAGATGCCTCACCGGAGTCCGGGGACAGTCTGTTGTACTAGAGGCTGCATGAAAATTCCAGCAGGATTGTTTGCCAAGTGTGCAAATTTCCTGTGCCCATGGCGATGTTGTTGATGATGACAATGATGACGATGATGATGACAATGATGGTTTCCCAACAAGGCTTGGGATATAGGTCAATGCTAGAGTACTTGCGTCATAGATAACACCAGACCTCCAGAAACAATGAGAAAAAATGCTACCTGTTAGTCCAAAGCTCTCTCACCTCCTGGACACTCCTTGGTGTAGCTTGGGTCGAGAGTTTTGCCAATGGCGTTCGGAGGCAGTGGATGCACACTATGTACAGGCCAAGCCTCTCCTGTGCTGACTGAATTGTTTATTAGTTATGGCTGCATCACTATGTAGCTGAAGCCCTGAGTTCTCCTGCCAACCTCACTGGGCTATGATATGAAAGCAACTTCTTTTCCCCTTTTCACTAACCCAAGGCACTGTGGCCAGGGGCTATTTGGTCACAGTGACTAGCCGACTGGGCCTTGGGGCAGAGGTTTTCTCTAAGGTAAAAAAAACTAGCCTGTGAGCAGAAGCAGGCCAAGAGGGTTTATGGAGAAGTGTGGAATGAATGTTACTTCCTGAAGCCTCCATCTCAAGGCTTCTCATGCACCTTTGCACCCGCAGGAGTTCAGTTCTCAGACGTACACTGCGTTTGCCACTCGGGTCAGGGCGGCGGGTCTGAACATTGCATTAGAGAGAGAAAAGAACTCAAATGGAAGTAAAGGGACTTGCCCATGACCCCTTGCCTTTAAACTCCTTATGAAGTCCCGATCACCAGGTCCAAAGAAATGGCTCCGTGAACACAACGGCTTCGTCAAGAAAGCTTGACACCTGAAGTTCAATGCCCAGATCCCACGTAAAAAACAAGGTTTTTTTTCTTTTCAGCACTGAGATGGAAAGCTAAGACAGATTCACCAGGAAACTCAGCCAGCTAGTCTGAAGTACATAACACAGCAGTAGACACCACAAGAGCAACCCTACCTCTCTCGTGGAACCAACTCCTGAATGTCACTCTCTGGGCTCTATACACACAATTCCTCAGACTCCACACACACAAAACAAATGACCCAATAGACAAATATTAAAGAACAGTTCCCCAGCCGGGAGAAGTTCCCTTTGTATACACTGAAGTCACACCATTAGGATCTATTTTCCTGCACCTGGGAAAGTGGAGACCAGAGAAAACTAAAGGCTTTGTCTTGTAGGGTCATGGTGACCCAGAAGGAAATGTTGGGGCCAGGAGATGCCTCAGGGGTTAGGAGCACGATCTACACTTCCAGATTGCCCAAATTCGCCTCCCAACACCCATATTACCAACTCCCAACCTTGATCTAAAGGCTCTGAGTCTTCCAGACTCAGTGGACACTACATACACATGGTGTACATACAGACAGACTTAAATAAAAATCATTATTTTAACACTGAAAATTTTTATTTTGTGTGAGTGTGTTCTGCCCGCATGTGTGTCTGTGTGCCACAAGAGTGTCTGGTGCCTTCAGAAGCCAGAAGAGACTTCCAGATATCTTGAGACAGGATTTACAAATGCCTGTGAGATACCAGAATGCTGGGAATCAAGCCTGGGTCCTCTAGAATAGTAGCCAGTGCTCTAAACCACTAAGCCATCTCTCTAGACCCAAAAACAAGTCAGTTAAAAAATTATAAAAAAGAAGAAAGAGCTAAAGCTCCTTAAATTTGCCACTGCTATATCCATCGTATGATAGTAAGCATCCTCCTTGCAGTTCACTTTCAGCCATTCACTGAACCGAATTTCATCTTGTTCTAATGCTTTGGAAATTAGTCTTTGTTGTGTTATATAGTTGAAACAATAATGCTAAGTGCCTGCTCTATTCTTGGTGATTAGAAAACTGGACACCCAACCTCACATCTCACCTCAGGCCCCTCAGTGACCTTAATGGTCATGACAGGAAACTGTCCTATTTTATTACATCGCAAGGCCTTGTAGACATGGGCTTTTAACTTGAAGCTATATGAACTAACTAAGATTATAATTATAAGTCTGTTTTTATTTTTAAAAATTATATCTGTTATATATAATACTCAGCTATTTAAAAGGATAATTGAAGTTATTTTATGCTATTTCAAAATTCTGAGTAACAGTCATTTTAATGTCTTTGATTACATTAAGTGTGATGGGTCAATCACCCTGTAAGACTTTCATAAAGAGGGAAATTTTAAGAAATAGGCTTGTTGTAGGAAAGTTATTGATGACTTTAGCCAATAAAGGAGTTAGAGCTCACTGCAAGGCCAAGAGATCCTGAGGAATAGTGCCTTAACTAGCCTTACTAGTAACAAAGAAAATGGCCATTTATGGCCACCTACATGATCTTAAGCATCCACCGGAAAGTATAAGCAAAGATTACAATGATGAACTTGTTTCTTTTACAGTCCAAAGGATTGCACTCCCTACACATTAGGCTTAAACCCATGTGACATGTTATTTAGACAAGCATTTCTCACTAATTCGTCTTGCTAAGGAAAATGCTTCCAAGATATAGGACATTATGACCTTAGCTCAGTTTGACACCATACCATATACCTGCAGCTAGAAGAGGATCACTGTCATTTTAGCCTTAAAAAAAATCAAATGATGGTTAACTCTCTTCTCCCACTCTCAAGAAGCATCTAGGAGGGAGCTTACACTGGGATTCTAGACACCAAAACAGCTATCAAAGCACCTAAAAGCAGATCCCTGGTTCATCCTAGGACTCTTGAGTACAGTCTTGGAAGACAGAGGAAAATACAAGGAGGAGTCTGACAGATGGGTTCTCTGTGATCCCTTTGAAGGATTCCAGTGGACTTTGATTTTGACACTCAAAAATATTCTGTTGTGGCTTCTCCTAGTTCTCTGCCTAGGACTAGTAACTCTGGCCTTTACTTCTCCCTCATGTCTCAATCTAGGCACCAGGCACCAGCCAAGAACCTCCATTTCTCCCTACACTTTGCTATTGTATAAAAGGAACTACTGATCCATGTAGTGGACGTGAACATGTTTTCTGTTTTGATCCCAAGTGTGAGATGTGAAACAGACTTGTGTGAGGGTGTGCGGTGTTTGTCTGCTGGAAACAGACTTGTGAGAGGACATGTGGTATTTGTCTGCTAGAAGCGGAACTGCCCCTTACAGGGGCATTGTCTTTGCTAGCTGATAAACATCCTGGTACAGACTCTAAGAGGATGGATACATACATACATACATACATACATACATACGTACATACATACTTACATACATACATACAAACATACATACAAACATACATACAAACATACATATATACATACATACAAACAAACATACATACATACATACATACATACATACATACATACATACGTACATACGTACATACGTATGTATATATGAGCCCCAAACCAGAGGCTTGGTTTTTCGGTTTTGGCATTGCTTCCTATCATTTGGTTGTTCATCGCTCCACTTCAAGCCACTCCTAGAAAGAACCACTCCAGAGAATGCTCTGAGGTTCTGGGTTCTGGCTGCTGCTCCAGATTCCAGCTGCTGCTCTGGATTCCAGCTGCTATGGCTGCAGTCACCTTTATTTAACTGCTGATTTGCTGTTTAATGGGTCTTCTGCAATCCTGACGATGAAGAGTAGAATCACTCCAAGGAACTGAGTCTAAAAAGATCCACTTCTTCTGTCCCCATTAACCTCTTTTCTCTCCTATCTAGGGTAGGTGGGATGGAAAAGAGGTATAAGCATTAAAGAACCCCAAATAAAATAGGTTTATAGAAGATCAAAGCCTGCAGATACACTTTCAGGGTCTCCCAGATAGCTCCACTCTAGGGGTACCCCAACTATCACACCTGATGACCCCATTCAGCACAAAGAAGCCAGGTTGAATAATGTACCAATTCCCTCAGTAGCAGTTAGATTTACTTCTGAGAGGAATAGAGAAATGACAAGAATAGAAGACAGAAACTAGTTAGATAGACTTGAAGAAGAGATCACCAAAAGCAAAGATTTTAGGAATGTCCCTGGTTCTTGTACCAGAAGTGCCAGAAGGGAGCTGTGGTTTCCTATCTCCTCCTACATGATCATCCTGCCTGGAAGCTGTATGGGAGGTGACAAGCTTAAAACTCTGGTCCAGACATCAGTCTGTCCTGGTGAACAGCTTAGGGCCTGGGCCTCAGATTTTCATGATGAATAGAGATTGTATACACTCTCCAATTTCAGCACATCTCCTAAATGACTTTGCAGTAAATTCTTCAAAACGGGGGACGTTACAGTAGCCTTGATTAGGTTCTGTAAGTCTGTAAGGCCTATCTTAAAAGGTTTTGATTTTTATTATTGTTGTTGTTTTGGTTTTGGTTTTTGCCCAGTGGGGACACATAACATTCCAAACTACAAAAAAACATGAATTAATCCATTTGGACTGGTCACTCACCTGGCCAAGGGACCACCCCTCGGGAAGATGAGACAACCTTAAAACTTTCTAAAGAGAAAGGTGGAATATTTTGAGATAACGTGCTTTTCCTGGCAGAAATTCCCAGCCCTGGCTCAATCTTTTATAGCTTTGTAAGTCTGCACACTTTAATGAGTTACTCAGAAAAGTGTAGCTTTTCCTTTCCTTCCTTCTCTCTCTACCCTAATCATACTTACCCTAACACTTTGGGCTTCCTTATTTTTCTCCCTCAAGTGCCTCTCCCAGCTTTGTCCACCCTGTGGCTGACCTCCATGGCTCAGTTTAACTGAAACAATATGGTTTTCTCTGTCTCCTCCAGGCAGCTGGTGAGATTTATAGTTTGCCTGCTTCGAAGTTTTTCTTTTAAACTCCAATAAAAATGTCCTTGAGCTAAAACTAAATTAATTAATTAAATAAAACCTAGCCAAAAATAGAAACAATTAAAGCATCTTTCAGTCACTCAGTAGATAAACAAAATGTAGCATATCCATGAATGCAGTGTTATTCATCCATTAAAAAAGGAGCCGAGGTGGCTCAGCCAAAGAGTGCTTGTGACTCTTGCAGAGGACCTGGGTTTCATTCCCAAAGCCATCAGTGGCTCCAGTTTCAAGGGACCCAGTATCCCCCTCAGGCCTTTTTGGATACCAGATGTGCATGTGGTGTATATGCATACATACAGGCAAAGCACACATAAAATAAATAAATAAGAATAATCTTACAGGAGCCAAGAACTGATACATATTATATAATATGTATTAACTTAAAAAAAACATTATTAGCAAAAGAAGCCATTCACTTCAACGACAACAACAATACAAGGTAAGGCTGAATGTGCAGCTTAGTTGTTCATTGCATGTTATACATGAGACCCTGAATTCACTAACACTGACTGTTGCATAACTCTGTGTGGCCAGGTGAACATGCTAAAATTCAGGGATTTGTACACTCCAGTGGGTAAATGTTACAGTAAATAAATACTATGTCAAAAGAGCTGTCACAGTTTCTAGAATCACCAGCTGAATGCCACATTTCTCTTTAACTTTACCCGAAATTTGCCTGAGTATAATGGCTAAGGAGTAAAATTAGCATCTCAGGCCTTGACAAAAGCAAACAGCAACAGTATATGTTCGCCCAGGGGAGAGTGGGAAGTCAGTCCTCTCCCATTCACCTTGCCATTTCCTGCACCTGTTCCCCTCCTGTGCATCAGAAGCCATGGGATTTGAATGTGGCTCAGGGGGAGCAGCTCCTCTGAGGCTTCACACACCTGTACTGCCCTGTTGAGGCTAAACCCCAGAGCCTTTCAAGCTCACAGGGGGCAAGTCCTTCCCCCAGGAGTCTTCAGCCCGGTCTCCAGCCAGTCTGTCCTGGCATGAGCTCTGCACATTTGATATCTTTTCCTTTGGTCCCTCTGAGGTGCTTGAAATTTTTATACAAAAGTCACCAAGAGGCACAAAAGCACTCTCCTAATTATAAGTTGCACGTCTGTCAACTATGAAATTTTCAAAAATTGTATAAAAGGGCAAAGGAGAAAATATGACCCACCCACCATTACCTAATAATAAGCTATTGACATTCAGTATACATCTTTCTAAGATTTTCTACATATGCATAAGTACATGCATATTTCCTTGTAAGGTTAGATCATTATTTTTAGCTAATCGAGAGCATGCTATAAATTAGGTTTTCTTTTTAAGGGTCATGTGACTAGTCTTGCTGGCAGTGGCTTCCAAAAAGCCTCAAGTCAAAAGCACCAAGGCCTCACAACATTCATGCTGTGAACAAAACACCCAGTTTAATTTTATCTTCTTCAGATTTATTCTGTCCTACTTTCCGTATTCTCTTATTTCTATATTTAATCTAATTTTGTTATATGCATTCCTACAAAACACTCTAAAGGGTTTCTAAAATAAACAATTTTTCCCCATCTGAGCTGCTTCGTTTGAATCTTGAATGTTCCAAGGTCCAGAGCGCCTGGGTGCTAAAGGCTTAGTTCCCAACCCGTGGCACCAGGGACACAAGTGGGACCTCAGGAAAGGATATTCTGACACTGAGCACATGCCCCTGACAAGATAGTACAGCTCCAGCTCTCCAGCAGGCCACCTTCCTCTACCACATGGTTGCAGCAACCACAGGTAAAAAAAAAAAAAAAAAAAAAAAAAAAAAAAAAAAAATATATATATATATATATATATATATATATATATATATATATATATATATATATATATATATATATATATCCTGCTTTAGTGGTAATTACCTTGGGTATTTTGTCATAGTTATGTAGTTACTTATACAACAACCATTTTAAGTTCAGAGTCCTATAGTGAAAAGAATCTCAAAGACATCTTTAAATAATAAAACCCATTAGCCAGACAGTAGTGGTGCACACCTTTAATTCCAGCACTCACGAGGCAGAGATAAACCGATCTCTGTGAGTTTGAGGCCAGCATGGTCTACAGAGCACGTTCTAGGACAGCCAGGGCTACACAGAGAAACCCTGTCTTGGGTGGTGGGGCGCTCCCATCCCTCTTACGGCCCCTTTGTCTCACTCATCACTGGATTTAGTATCCACTTGGACAATCCAGGATGATGTCGCCATCCTAGAAGTGGCAGGGGCTCTTTCAGGGGACCCCACACAGCCCACTGTACTTTCTTTCTAGAACATTGTTCTCCAGTATGTGTGAGTAAAGACAATGCTGTCCCTTCTTGGAATGCATTCTTGGTAAGGACTTGTAGTTACGCTGAGATACTGTGGTGCTTGTATGCAGCGTGAAGAGAATCCACCAGTGCCGGATCAGTTCTGATCAGTTCTGGTCAGTTCCGGTCAGTCCCGGTCAGTCTCGGTCAGTTAACAGCCCTCTAGGCCCGAAACCACCCACTCAAGGACGTTCATTTATCTTGGATCTCCAGGCTTCTTCGCCACGGCAGCTCTCCGTGTAAAATTAGAGATAATGTAGTCAGTCAGCTGATTGGATTTGTTCTTTCACATTGATTCCAAATAGGTATGAACGGAACCTAAATTTAGACATTCGCAGAATGTTCCCGGATTGCCTCCCTCCATTTTTGTACTCACCCCCAGTACACGTATCTTCCAGCTTAGATCACTCCATCCTTTCAATACTTGGTATCAATCTGCTGTAATGTAAGGCACAATGTCCCTTGAGGTCCTTTTACCCTGCAGTGGACATTTTCATTTTAGAGTAAGGTATATTTGAGACTCATTCATGCTCTCTCTCTCCTTCTCTCTCTCTCTCTCTCTCTCTCTCTCCTTTTTGTATCTCCTCTATCTCTCCATCCACCTAACACCCCTACACATACACACACATCATACACACAAAGGCATTAGTATATTCTGTGTTTTCTATATATTAGATTATTTTAAAACCTAATTTATTGAATATTAATTTTTATTTTGCTCTTCTTTTTTTAAGTTTAGGTTTTTTTTTTAAAAGCATTCAGATTTTATGTAAGCACAACTGATAACTTATAAATAAAAAATTTATTTGAATAAAGCTACTTTTAAAATTCAGATTTAGCAGTGGTTTTTTTTAACTGGACCAGTCAAGTGTAGCTGTATTTTACAGTGTAGCTGTAAAATAAGAAATGGGCACATAGCTTTCAAAGACAGTTTTTTTTTCTGCCAAGGATTGCTTTTTGCCATATCTCACACATTCAAAAAGGTTGACAGGGTCTGAGGAAGTAGCTCAGATCATCAAGTGCTTGCCTTACAAACACCAGGGCCTAGCACTGATCTGCGGTGTCCATGAAACAATCTGGAGATAGTGGTGCATGGCTGTAACCTCAGCAGTGGGAGGTTGAGACAGGCACATCCATGGAGTTCACTAGTGACAGTCTCATCACACTGGCAAGGCCCAGGCCAATGAATCCCTGACTCAATCAAGACTGATGGATCCTGGGGAACAATACTGAAGATTGACTTCTGGCTTACACACAGGTGCAAGGCCAAATACAAGGCCAGAACACACCCAAGACTGATGGTTTCAAATTCTAGTACCTCTTAGGTAAGGATAATTTGTTATGGTTAAGTAAATAATATATTTAATGAACTCATTTTTTAAAAATCACATGCGCTATTGTTGATGAGGAAATTTAGTTGAAATGTAAAATTTGAAGCAGCATTAATTTGGTCGCATTGGAAAGCACTGGGCAGAAATTCACATGTAGATGCTTTAAAATGGAAATGGTACTTATCAGGGGACATGGCCTCCCTTCATCTTTTCTAGATAAACAAGAAATTTGCACTAATTCTATTGGGACATAATTAAAAATAATTAACTGGGGGAAAAGATGTTCTCTAAAAATAATCTTTAAAAAAGATAGGTTCTGCATTTTTTTAAATTGGTGGATGTCTAGTACATGTTTGGGGTCTGAAGTCCTCAAAGATGTGAACTTCCTTCTTCTGTACATATGCAAATTTACTTTTAAAAAATCCTCTTACCAAGGACTGTCTCTAGGGAAGAGAAGGTATGTATTCTATGACTCAGTCCTTGGCAACTATTAAAAGACATGCTGTTATAGTTAACGACAACCAGAATATAACACTTGTACTGTAGACCTAAAATAATACTAGTGTGGATGGATGAACAGATAAATAGATACATGGATTCCTTGTGCTGAAGGAGGGAGAGGGGAAAGGAAGATGGCAAGCACGAAGCCTTTGCTACAATTGCAAAGCAATGGTCATATTCAGGCCAACCACAGACATTTTTTTCCTGCTAGCATTACCTAAGGAATGGAGATTGCCTAGGTTTGTGCTGAGCTTGCCTGGGCTCTAAGTTTCTTCTTTCAGAATCCATATTAAAGCAACAGCCACTCTTTGGGACATGTAAGAGGACAAAAGTTGGGACATAGCACTCTTCCCTAAGCCCACATTCCGTTTGCAAATTAGGTTCAAAGTCATTAGGGTTAGGACGTACATTGCACTGCTGGGGAATGTGGTGAAATGAAAATTTGTGAGCAAATATAATAGTCTAGCAGATTTAAGAGACAGTAGAATAGTGAGCTAATATGGTGTGTGTGTGTGTGTGTGTGTGTGTGTGTGTGTGTGTGTGTGTTAAAGAAAGTATGATGATTAAGCAAGTACAGGTACAAAACTCCCATAGCCAGTGGTAAGTGGATCCAACTTCTAAAGCGTATGAAACATGCAACTTTCCAAATGACTTTAAGAAAATAGAATCAACAGATAGAAATCTAGCAGCTTTGAAGTTTAAGCCTAACTAGAGCTATATTCAGTGTTGCCTCCAGTTAATATAATGTTAAAAAAAAACCAACTCCATTAATAAATAAGACTATATCAAAATATTTATCCCATTTTAAAACTTAACATTGTTCTTTGAAAATAAAATACTTCCATTTTTAATAAGGATCATTTATTTGGGCCACAAAAATTACAACCGAGAGGTGGAAACTTCTGAAGGCCGTTCTCTGAAGCAATCTAACTCATTTTTTATTCACTCAAGGAATCCAAACGGATGCTGTGTCCCATCACATTTGATGGCTTCCTTCATGGTGCTATTGTACTCAGTGCATTTCATGTTGAAAAGGAGATTCGGAACTTTGCACCAGAAGATGGTCAGTGTGTCGATGTCAGGTAGGAAAAACTAACACTTTGGTTCATGCAAAAAACATTAATTTATTTCTCACAAGTTCTCTATGTTCTTGGGTATTATTGCTGAGAATAATGAATGAAATTATAGAGGCTCTGGGTTGTAAGGCGGGAAAAGAAGTAATAAGGGATGTATATGTTTAGAATGTGTTAGAATGGTAGTAGGCCCAGATCCAGTCAGTAGCCTAACAACTGGGAAAATGTTGAAAGGTGGAGACACAAAGAGTCTGTGTTTCAAGTAAATATCATTTTACTCTTTATTTGTTGTAGGCAGGATGGTGATTTTTAAAATAATGATAAAACAAAAAGAAAACCTATGCCCTAGAACCTTACCTGGCAAGAGTGCATAACAGACATGAATGTAGCATATAAATAGATATATAAATAGATACTATAAGTTATATGAATAAACGTAAAACCTGAGATGGTGATTGTTCTGGAACGTCAAGGAGGACCTCATGCTCTGTGAGTCTCTAAAACCCATTGCCTGGATGGTCAAAGGAAGGGACGTAGTAGTTGTACGTTCCAGAGACTAGCTACCATGTTGCTTTTTAACCTGTGAGAGTCTTACTGGGCTCCTCCTCTACTGGAATATATGTTGATACATTTGTGTTGCTCTAAATTTGTGATCCTGTTAGTATAGTGAGAGAAAAGCAGTGCCCACAAAATCAAGGGTATGAGTCACCCAATGACATATTGGGATCTGTCTTAGCTCCCTGGTATGAATCTTCCTGAAGACCCTCTGGCATCCCATCAGTCAGCACCAAGCCCCTGAGCCGGATCCTTGCCTGGTTGTGGGGCTCACGAGAGGGACACACATCAGCCTCCTGCTGTGGCCCTCTAGGCATGATTTCAACCACACTCCCACACCCACAAAAAATATCTTATAGCTTCTTTCTTCCTGTTTCTTTAGTTTCTGACACTTTAGGTCCTCACAGTTTGGCAAAGCACATTTCAGCGACCCCCAAGGGTCACATTCTCAGGTGAAATGAAGCTGCTTACATACAATCAAAGCAATGATTTTAGAACTATGTCCCCCTTTCCACTGGGATAATGATGATTTGGCTTGTTTAGATCGATGGGATGACAAGTATTGGCTGTTAAGTTCTGTGGTTTTTGAAACGTAGACTTTTAAAAACGTTAAACTGCGCTCGGATTAAATTCTCGTCAACTTTGTTGCAACCCATGAGGATACTTTTGTTCTTGGCTGGACTGACTGCTGTGGAAAAAAAAAAAAAAGAGTATCCATCTTGGGGATTCTCAGGAAGGAATCATACAAAGAAACTTTAATTAAAACAAAAGCAAAAGGGAATCATTTGGGAGAAGCTACAAAAGATATCAAATGTATCCAAAGGAAGGCATGGATTGGTTCCAAAGCATTGCTTAAAATCACAGGGTTGGAAATGGTCGTTAAGTGAAGGTGAGAAACAGTCACACCATCATGAGTGATTTTCTTTGCACATAAAATAGACTGGAAAACGGATTCGACAATGGTGAAAGCATGAGATGTAAGTGGACTAAATCTGTAGAAGAGAGAAAGAATCTTAGAAAAAGGTGCCATGAAAGAATAAACTCATTTGTCAAATAATGGGTGATAATAATGATCTTGGCACTAATTGGCACTACAAGGTTATTATGTAATAATTTAATATGCTCCAATTCATCTTCTTTTCTCAACATCAGATGATATAATAGTGTTCATCCCCCTCCCCCAGAACTAAGTATCTGGATTTCAGCCATGCATCATTGAACAGACAGGATATTATTACATTA
Organism: Acomys russatus; assembly: GCF_903995435.1. Taxonomy (NCBI): domain Eukaryota; kingdom Metazoa; phylum Chordata; class Mammalia; order Rodentia; family Muridae; genus Acomys; species Acomys russatus. The sequence goes on along the minus strand of NC_067168.1, from coordinate 11,251,341 downwards.
AGGGAGCATCATTTTCCCTGCAATATAGACTATTTATAATATACAGTCATAAAAGGAAGCACCAACTTATTGACAAACACCAGAGATTGGCAAAAAGAGGTTTTTGTGTTCCTAAGATACTTATTCATGGTGGCTTTCTTTCCACGGAAACCCAAGCAGAAGCTACAAGTATACATCATGTGTTTCATTTGAGAGCCACAAGAGAACTTTGGACTCGGTGCCAGAACACCTGGGTTCTAGTCCCCATGCCTGTGCCTCTGGCAGCAGGAAGGTGAGGAGACCTCCCAGAGCCTGTTGCTTGCTTGACAAACAGAGATAATGTTACCTATTTTTGTCTGAGTCACAAAATGAGGCCACATGATACCCTGCAACCCCAAGAGTAGCTCTATCTACATTGGTCTGTTTACAACATGGTATATTGATCATTAAAATAGTTATTCAGGTCAAATATATATCATTATAATTTTAGGTGGTTCTTGATCATGTTACAGTCATAACTTTAGGCTTTATAGTATTGTCCATTGCACAGGACTTCTTGGAAAACAACCATGGTTTTCTCTGCTGCTTTGCCTAGAGCTACCCTGGTGAACTTTGCTGTTGTTTCTGAGTTTTCTCCTTAAATCATGTGTCCATTAAGGTGCCAGAACAAACATCAGCTTCTCTGATTTACTTTCTAGAATTGTCGATCACTCTACTATTGTCAATTTACTCCAGTAAACTCAGCAAAATGGACAGCTTGAGTTTGTTTTGACTTTCCTAAACTAACTAGCTTTTATGTCTGAATTAATCAAATCAACCAGTAGGTTTAGGCTTCCTATGGACACAGCTTTTATAAATGCCACTTTCTATCTTCAACTTGCTACTTTGGGAATAGGTGACATGAAGGTGAAAAAAAAATCACTTTGCTATTTAGAGTGCTATACAATACCACTTATTAAAGGGTTATCTTCACATGGCAGATTTAATTTAATAACTTTTATTATGGAAAAGTTTAACATGGGCATACCAAATAGTATGAAGATTCTCTATGCTCTCATCTCAGCGTCTACAGTTAACAACTCAGAACCAATCCTTCCTTGTCTGCCTCCATCCATCCATCCCCGCCTTATGTTTTTTGGGACAAATATTGTATAGCCTGTAATTTATCTTTAAATATTTTATTCTGAATTTCTGAAAGATACATTTAAAAACTAGCTATAATAGACTATCTCACCCAAAATAAAATAAGTATTTTAACATATATTTTGCTAATTCTCGGAGAATTTCATAAATGTATACAATGTATTGTGATTACATTCACTCCCCGATCCTCCCTCTAACTCCGCTTTTCAGCAACCCTTCCTAGCTTTTTGTCCTCTTTTTTTTTTTTAGATTAGAAAAATATATTTTTCATACAATATATTCTGATTAAGGATTCCCCTTCTCTGCCTCCTCCCAGATCCTCCCAGTCTCCCCACACAGTCAAATCAACATCCTTTTTTTATCTCTCTAATGAGAATACAACCAAGCATCTAAAAAATAATAATAATAAAATAAGATAAAAATTAAAACATACAAATCAGAATAAAAGAAAACATACAGCGGCGGGGGGTGGCAGGGAAGAGCCAAAGAAAAAGCACAAGAACAACACACAGACACTGAGACGCAGACACATTTGTACACACAGAGACACAAAATCAGAAACCACAATATATAAACAAAAATCTGTAAGGTTAAAAAAAATTCCCAGAGAAGCATTGTGAGTGAAACAAAACAAACAAACAAAAACTGAACAAACAAACCTCCAAAGCCACCAATGAATTCATTTTGTGTTGGCCATTTCCTGCTGTGGAACGTTGCCTACCTTTAAGTGTGTTTTTATACTTAGCCAGACTCCATTGGGAAAAAATGAGTTTTTCTTTGTCATCAATGGGAGATGGTGTCTGGATTATGGATGGGGTTTGTGTTAGCTCCCCCTCTCTCCACTGGGACATCATCTGTCTTAGACCTCTGCAAGGCCTGTCTGCAGGCTGCCTTAGTCTCTGTGAATTCACACGTATGTCAGTCCTGTTGTGTCTGCAAGACATTGCCCCCTTGTTATCCTCCAGCCCCTCTTACAGCATTTCTGCCTCCTCCTCCGAAGACTTCCCTGACCCTGGAGGGAAAGGAATTGATGGAGACGGCCCATTTAGTGCTGAGTGTTCCAAGAATCTCTCAATCTCTGCACACTGTCTAGTTGTTGGTCTCTGTATTTATTCCCATCTGCTGCAGGAAGAAGCTTCTCTACTGATGGCTGAGTGAGACACTGATCTGTAAGGATATCAGAATATCATTAGGAGTCATTTTATAGCTATGTTCCTTTAGCAGAAGGGCGGTCGGTATTTGGTTTTCTCCAGGTCCATCGCCTATCTAATCTCAGGTTCTTGAGTACCCAAGCAGTGTCAGGGATGAGTTCCATCTCATGAAGTGAGGCTTAATTCCAATCAGCAGTGGCTGGTTACTTCCACGGCTTTTGTGCCACTTTGGCCCTAGAATATCTTTGTAAATAGCATTGTAAATAGCAGAGTTTGCAACTGGGTTGGTGTTTACCTTTTCTCCTCTGGTAGTGTGCAGAGTACTTTCCAGTACCATGAACACTAGTCAGTAAGGTTGAAGGCTCTAGGTAGGCACCAGTTCATCTGCTCCGTGTTCAGTTTATGCAGGCGCTCCTCAGCCAAAGAGTCTTCCTATCAGTTTGTGGAGATCAACCAATAACCTTGAAAATAGCCTGGATTATTTAGGGTCTCCTTTGGCCAACAGCTTGTTTACAGGTAATCCATTCCTAGCACTAGAGGTTTCATTTGGTCTAGAGATGTTGTGGTGGTTTGAATAGGGATGGTCCTTATAGACTCCTGTGCTTGAATGCTTGGTCCACAGGGAGTGGCACTATTAGAAGGTGTGGCCTTGTGGCAGGAAGTATGTCACTGTGGAGGTGGGCTTTGAGGTTTGCTATGCTCAGGCTATGCCCCGTGTGACATATAGCCTCTTTCGTGCTGCCTGTGGATCAAGATGTAAAACTCTCGGCTCCTCTAGCAAGCACCGTGTCTGTAGGCACACTGCCATGCGTCCTACCCTGATGATAATGGACTAAACCTCTGAAACTGTAAGCCAGCCTCAATGAAATGTTTTCCTTTGGAAATCCTGAAATTTGTGGACAAATGGATGGGACTAGAAATGATCATAGTGAGTGAATTAACCCAGAAGCAGAAAGACTCACATGGTATATACTCACTTATAATTGGGCACTAGCCCAAAAGGCACATCCCACAAAAGTCTTCACTTACCAGAAGATTGGGATAGATGTGAGGACATCCTACTGAGACTCTAGGTAAGAGAAATATAGAAGATGGGGAAATAGAAGGACCCAGAGGGTCCTAGAAACCTACAAGAAGAACATCGTGATGGGTGGATCAGGGCCCAGAGGGGTCTGCTCAAACTATTTCACTAACCAAGGACAATACAACCCCTACTCTGACCTACCCAATGGACAGGACATTCTCCACAGTTACGTAGAGAGCGGGGACTGACTTTGACATGAGCTCTGATGCTCCATATTTGACCGCTTCCCCTTGGTGGGGAGGCCTGGTGGCACTCAAAGAAAGAATAAGCAGGCTACCAAGATGAGACTTGATAGCCTATGACCATATAGTGGGGGAAGAAGTCCCTCTCAGTCTTAGACCTAGGTGAGAGGAATAGGGTGAAAGCGGGAGGGAGGAATGGGAGGATTCAAGTGATGGGATAACAATTGAGTTGTAATCTGAATAAATTAATAAAATTAAAATTAAATTTAAAAAAATGTTGTCCTTTGTAAGAGTTGCCATGGCCATGGTGTCTCTTCACAGCAATGAAACCTAACTAAGACAGATGTCTGGTTGGGGCTTTGTCTCCACTGTTATTTGATGATATCATTTAGGTTTCTTTCATTTATGTATATATTTTAAGAAGCTTCTACTGTACTGGCTTTCTGTTTTATCCCTCAAATGGCTCTTAATTTGAGCTGTCTCTCCCCCCATTTCCTCCCTTACCTTTCTCTTCCCTCCCCCTCACCATCTGATCCCCCCATTTTGGGTACCCCTATTCATCCATAACTATTAATTCCACTTCCCCTTCCCAGATCTCTCCATCCTTCCCTCCTAGTCCCTTACACTGTACATAGCCTCTGCAGTTGTGTGGATTGTAGCCTTCTTATTAACATTTAGCATCCAAATGTCTTTTCAGGCCTGGATTACCTCACCCAGGATGGTTTATCTTTCCACTTCCATCCATCTACCTGTGAATTTCATGATTTCATTTTTTAACAGCTGAGGAATATTCTGTTGTATAAAGACCACATTTTCCTCATCCATTCATTCATTGACAGAAATCTAGGATGTTTCAAATTGTGGTCATTATGAATAAAGAAGCAGAGGGTATAGTTGAGCAAGCATCTGAATAGTAGGATTACCTGCACATCTTGGCTGAAAGGACCATTGGACAATCCAAGTCCAGAGATGAGGCACGCTGGCAAGTACATCAGAAAGTACAAGGCCAAGAACCTCATAGGCATCCAACTCCAAAGCTCACTGTGGTCCCTCAGGCCCGCCATCTGAGCTGAACTCCAGAAAGCCCCTTCTTGCTACCACTCTGCCGGCATGTCAGCTTGAGCTTGACAGTACCTTGGAAATGAGTAAGGGGGACAGAAAATCCTAACTAATTATCATTTCTCAAGAGGAATTGAGGTTCTAGAAACAGATTATTTAAAACATGTACACATATAACATACAAGTGTTGTGAACGTGTCTAGTTGGTAAGAGAGAGAGAGAGAGAGAGAGAGAGAGAGAGAGAGAGAGAGAGAGAGAGAAAATCAGTTAGGAGAAACAAGGTTATTCAATTTGCATCCCTCAAAACACAACTGCCTTGGAATCCCAGCACTAGACAAATGGAGGCAGGAAGACTGGAAGGCCTTCCTCAGTCAGCCTGAGATTTGTGACCCTGTCCCCCAAAAATGCACCTCACTCTGTGAGAGGCTTTGGAGGTGACAGGTGCCTTCCTTTCTAGGGTGCTGTGAGGACCACATTGGTCGCGGATGTGAAGCATCATGGGAAAGTGAAAGTGAGCACTCAGAATGCAGCTAGTGATCAAGGCAGCCATATACCCTGCCCTGAGCAGAAGGCTCATCAGCTCCAAACAAGGAGGGGAGGTCACTGGCAGGAAGCCACACCTGGGCCAATTACAAGGTGGCAAAGAGAAGAAACCAGAAGCCGAGAGTGAAAGACTCAGATAAGAAGCGCCATTGTGACAGAAGAGCAGCCAACTCGGACCACAGCCTCCCCACTTTGGGGGAGCAAAGAGGAAGAACATTCGAGAATGGCACAGGCTAGCAGCACTGGCTAATATTGCCCCTTATGAAACATGTGGCTGAACATTTAAACCCAAGCCTCTGGGGATGCTGCAGAGAGCACTCCAAGGCCCTGGGGGCAACCTCGGGTGAAAATTAAAACTCACTCATCAGGGCACGTGGCCTGGACCCACACAGTAGAAGGGGGGAAACTGATTCCGCTAAATTGTCAAAACTGTGAAGCTGGAGGCGATCAGAAGAGATTATGGAAATTCTTTCCTCGAAATTCAAATTGATGAGCCTTTACCAGAATGCTGCAAAATGAAAAATAAAGTTAGGCATTCTGATGGGTGAGATGTTTGTTCATTTATATTTATGCAAGTAAGCACCAGGTTCTCTGGTTCTTGCTAACAATTCAGTCATAATATAGGTACTGAAGGACATTTAAAATGCACAAGAAGGGGAGAGGCCACGGAACGACGGAAGAATAAAGATGGGTGTGCCAAGGAAAGAGAAAGTGATATGAATGGGTCACCAAGAGGCTACCAAACTCAGTACATGGGGATGGACAGTAATGTGCTGCGCTTTGGACAAAGGCAGCGACACGGACAAAAACCCTCCCCCTCCAAATGAAACGTGGAACTCAGCATAGCTCAGCATGACCTAAGGGTATCAGGGTGTTAAGAATGAGGAGGAGAGGAAAGCGAAGGTCACGGGAAGCAGACCTGGGGTCTGAGGAAATAAAGTAGTGTGACAGTGTTGGGAAGGTAGAAGTGACAGCACTTGAGATCTAAGTGGGCTTCAGGGGAGAGGAGGCAGGATCCGGAACCTGCCCCAGCGGCTGCTTCCACAGCTGGAGGTGCTGTTTACCTGCCCACACTACTCGAGGCAACTCGGCAGGCAGGCGCTGGGATTCAGGGTCACAGAGTCCTCTGGGGCATGCTCAGTTTGTTGTTGTCCAACCAGAGCCTGGAGAAACAGTGACTGCCTGAACCCGTGAAAACAAACTGAGATCTGCCTGGGGATGTGAATTTGAATGCTGTCAGCAAAATCAAGATGATTATTAAAAAAAAAAAAAAAAAAGACTGTGCATGGTTCTTTGTCTTAGTGTAGCTGTGTAAAATGGCCCTTATTTTCAAATTTGACCATGTATTCATGAGTTATGAATCAAGAGTAACAGTATCGAGGCTGGCACCATTACCTAGCCAGTTAAGGTACCGTCCACGAAGCCTGGTGCCCTGATGCCCTGGACCCATGCGGTGGAAGGAGAGAACTGTTTCCTCAAGTCGTCCTCTGACCATCACATGGCTCGAACACCCTCCCCTCAACACACACATGCACATTCACAAAATAACTAAATAAGTATAATTTAAATTTTGAAGTAATTTTATTTATGATTTACTACATGGCAACTTAGAAAAAAATCAGTTTTGACCAATTTGAAAAGTTAGAGTTTTTGAATAACATATTTTACAATTAAATTACAAAATGCATGTTTCACTTTAACTTTACATACATTGTCTTTTGATGCCTACAATTAAATTAATTTCTTTAGCTTATTCTTATTATAGAGCCTGGTTTTTTTTTTCTTTCTTAAGTCACAGGATGATTTTTAATATCTTACTGAATTCAACTTATTTGTAAACTTGTTTTACTCATCCTCAGATATGAACACTAAACTTCTCACCTTAACTTATTATTAGTAATAATATAAAGCAACCCTAATTGGTATGGCTGGGACCAAGCTTACAACAATGTGGAGTAACCTATGATATAGGCCCCACAAGTCCTGTGCACTAACAGTGTCTTGAAAGACCTTAGGGATATCAAGGTTGCAGCAATTACACATAAACTTCAGCCATTTAATTCAGATAAGACCTGACAATGGCAAGCATATAGAAGTTCAGATAAAGGAAGTATTTCTCTAGGTTGTAAGTGTCTAAAAACAAATTCTGGGAGAGAAAAAAGTCAGTCCTCAGACCTAAGATAATTCTACAATTATCAAAATAACTTGAGTTATCAAGAAGTTATCTTTTATATGACTACTTAAATTGATCTGTGCTCTGTGGCTGTGTTGTGAGATTGTATGCATCAGGGTGTTAAATTGTATTAAGATTAGCTCCCAAGTATTTTAATTACTAATTTTAAATATTTTTAAAAACTAACATCATAAAATATGTTTCCAGGCAATATATGTATATAAATCTATGGTTATAAAAATGATTGCTAGCTGGGAGTGGTGATGCATGCTTTTAATCCCAGAACTCAGGAGGCAGAGGCAGGCAGATCTCTGTGAGTTCTAGGCCAGCCTGATCTACAAAATGAGTCCAGGCAGCCAAGGCTACACAGAGAACCCCTTTCTCAAAACAAACAAACAAATTTAAAAAAAAAGGGGGGGGGGAAGAAAAGGAGGAGCTGGAAAGAAGGAAGGAATAAGGAAGAAAATTTTTAAAAATTAAAAATTAGTGGTGACCTGTAATCACTTTAAACTGAGGGAAAATGTAAGCCAGTTATCAGCCAATGGATATTAAGTTAGCTACCCTTTCAAACCCACAAGATAAGTTTCCTGAGAACCCAGAACACTGTAACTCCTGCTGGCACCCTTCTCTGAGGTATTATGAACCAATATTGCTAAAATAACTACACTTTCCAACTTTTAAACTCCCCCCTCCAATTCTACTCAAGTATTCTGCAATAAAGGCTAAATTGAGGGACAATTCAGTCCTGGAATGTGGTGAGGGAAGAGAAAGAAACTATAAAAAGGAAATGATGTGTAATTTTAAGAGGAATATTTATAGCTATGGGTACTAATTTGTTCTTTCAGACTGGTGTGGTATTTAGCGTTAGTCTAAAATAGATCAAGGCTTCCAAATTTATAGTGAGTGATTATTTGTTCAGCTATTACAAAGGTGCGGAGGTGGATTAAAGTAAACACACAACTCTGAATTCTTACATGTCTGGATTCAAATCCCAAACTACTATATATCCTGGAAAGATTGCCTAAGCACGCTGTCATTTTCTCGACTATAAAATAGGAATGTAGCACTACCTGTCTCTGCTACGCCATGTTGGCACCTTGAAAACAATTAGAATTCTGCCTAGCAAAGAGCAGGCCCTAGTCACTGGCCACTGAGAGTTTTGTGTTCCTAGGAAGTGGTAGTTACAGGCCTGCTGTGTCTTACCTAACTTTCTTTCCTCCGCTCTCTGTTCTCATCCCTGATAATCATCTTTCATTCCCACAGCCATTGGTTTTTTTTTTCCCCTTGTGACTATTTAGCTTTTATTTTTGTATTTTAATTTTTGAGGCCTTCATATGCGAGTGCATTGTATTCACATCATTTTCACCTCTCCCTCTGACCTTCCAACTCCTCCCATGACCCTACTACCTCCCTCTTTCAAATTCATAACTTCTTTTTTATAATTATTTTTGTTACACACACACACACACAAACACACAACAACAACAACAACAACAACAACAGCAACAACAACAACAACAACCTAATGGGTTCCAAACGGTGCTGCTTGAATGTACTGCTATTTAGGGCTGACCACTTGGGATTAGGAAACCTATGAGGGAGCTCTTCCTGGGTGGAAACTGATTCTCTCCCCTTTAGCAGCCCCTAATCTGTAGCTCTTCAACCCAAGAAGAGGGTCCTGTTAGACCCCTCACCTCCACTTTGGTGCATTGACTGGCTTGTGTAGGTCTTGGGCAAGGAGAGCTCTTGTGGAGAGTTCACGCCCCGTGCATCATCCCTGTCTGGAAGACACCGCCTTGCAGCAATACATCTCATCCTCCAGCTCTTAACCATCATTCTATTCCTCTTTGCAGCTATTCCTGGAGCCGCTGCAGCCATTCTCCACTATCTAACACAGTAACTCCACAAAGGCATCCACTAACTGCTGAATGAACGAATACACCGAATGCTTATTTGTCTGTAGTCCCCCTCCGAGCCAGCTTTCGCTCCATTCTGTCCTCTAATAGAAAGCAGGCCCTCATCCTACCCTTGCTTTCATAAATAACCCGTCTTTCCTATTCATCATCCAAGGGGATAGATTTTCCTTCAGTCTTCTTCCAGTTCATGAGATTTCCCTTGGTACCCAGGAATCATTAGGTACCAGAACGAGCTAGCTTTTGGACAGTAGCACCTCTCACCTGCTTCCAAAGGTGTTTGCCACCCTGGAGGTCTGAAAATAGTCGACTGGTTGGATGAGTAAGTAAACAGGTGACTCATGCCAACTCTTCTAGGGAAACCAGATACTCTCCTCCCATGGCTCAGGTTCCAGGAATTATTAACACTCTTCAGGGTAGCTGACCCTGGAAGCCATGGCAGAACGCCACAGCAAAGAGTTCTACCTGCTTTTAATTAGTGGGGGAATGAATCCTGCAGCTGGGATTCATTGCAGTTTTCTGTTTGTGAATGAAGAAACTAAATCTCAGCAAAGGCTCGGTTAGCTGAGGTCTCCTACTACATCAAAGAGCAGTGAGGAGTACAGCCTAGATCCTGGCTTGTAGGCTATGCTCGTTCAAGTGCAAAGAGATTATGACAATATGATATGTAAGCATGTGCTGGTTTTTCTTATTCATTATTTTTAATGAAAGCTTTGTTTGGGTATAATAACCTCCCATATGAATACTTTAACTACCAACATTGTTAAAGCCATGCGTAGCATTTACAGATAAGAACTGTGGTAGCTGCTGCAGCCTGCTTTTTAGAATCTAAGGACTTGCTGGGTTCTCTGTCCCAAATCTTCTCCCTTTGAGGGGGAACCAGTGTTGACTTTCCCATCTACTAGGTTTCACTGTGGAAGTTTCATGGACAACGTCCGTCCTGCCCCCAGGCAAAATGGCCTTTTGCACACTGCTGAAAATCTGTATCTGGGGTAGAGTAAGGCAGACACCAAAAATAACCAAAGTAAATTCTCCCCAGTGAGGCTTGCCTGGGACACTGTCAACAGAATCCTCCTGCCTTCCTCCCTCAGCTGCCTAAGCATCTGTCCTCCCGGCCTTCACTCTTCATCAGCTTCCTCTTTGATTCTGTGAGCTCAGCTATATCCTCCCAAATGATTTCTGTTTAATTAGTCAGAGTTTGTTTTCATGGCTAGGAACCAAACTCGAGTAGTCATGAGACTTGCAAGTTTCACTTTAGTTTGTTCTTGTGGGTCTAAGCCCTAGTTAAGTTCTGCAAGAAGCAGCACCAGAAATAAAGGTAGAAAAGTGTTGCTTTATGTGTGTATGTTACCTGCTAAATCTACAACTGTACAAGAAAAAGTAGACTTTGTATTGTAATGTATGCAAACAAACAAAAACCAAAAACAAAAACCCAACCAAACAAGATAACCTTGGTTTTATTATGGAAATTTATTTGTCTTAAGATGTTCTGACATTTAAATTATTCAAGTGAGAGTTTTTTGTATGTTTACAGTAGACATAACTGTTTTATGAAAGCAAATATAATATTATCAGGGTTCTTTTTGTAAATTTAGGTGCTTTGTGGTCTCAACAAACATATATTTCCCTTAAACTTAACATAGAAATTACTTTGTTTATTTATGTAGGTAATAATAAACCAAATAAAGACCTAATTAATAAATTAGAGAAAATGGTGTATAATTATATTTTAATTTATTCACATTTATTACATTAAGCCATAGATATATTCTGTTTCCTGAATACATAGGCACATTCTATGTAAATCAGATGATAGCGATTTTTACCAGAAATCGTAGCTGTTCTTTAATTTTAAACTGCATTTATCAGGTTAAATGAGAAGATTCATAAAGTGTTTATTTTAAAATGTATAAAACAGGATGTGTTTTTCTTTGGTTTGCCCTGCCCTTTTCAGAAGAGAGATAGAGAAGGAATGGATGGGGGGTAGAGGGGAGGTAGTTGGAAGGAACTGGGAGGTGGAACTGCTGTTAGGATGTAAATAACAACAAAAATAGTAATAATAAATGCTTTTTAAAAAGAGTAAAAATGGATGAAACATCTTTAAGTATTAACCCACCATAATAATACATTTATAGTCTTTCTGCAAAAAAGGTCATTTCTGAAAAAGATAAAGCAAAGGTTCTCCAGGGATCCCTCCTCTCTCACTCACCTTCCCTCTTGTTTATTAATTTTAAGGAGTGTAATCTACTGAATTCATTCTCAGGTAAATGCATATTCTGCAGGCAGGTTATTAGTTAAGGCAAATAGTGGAGATACCTATGGAGCAAAGTTCAGAATGGTAGAAAAGAATACTTTAAAAAACGTTTGAAAGCCTTCACAGCGTCTTTAATATACATGGGACTTTGAACAGCTTTCTAAAAGTTAATATATGGCTTTCTTCTTTGCTTGGTGTTTGTTTGAATGAAAGCGTATCCCAGCATTGAGAGAGAAGGTGTATGAAGTGCCCCCCTTAGCTGAGGAATGTTTTGCAATTGATGGCTACTGAGAGGTGCCAGTTTTCTCTTTTAGTTTATTGTTGTTTTCAAGACAGGGTTTCTCTGTGTCACCTTGGCTATCCTGAACTCACTTTGTAGACCAGGCTGTTCTCTGCCTCCCCAGAGTTCTGGATTACAGGCATGCACCGCTGTGCCAGGCTGCCAGTTTTCTTTAAGAGTACAACCCCTGAAAAGTCACATGCTCCAGGGACTGGCCCTACACCGAAGAGTATTTGGGCAACACAAATTGGACTTGATGATCTTTAACAATAAAAGAAAACACAAAGTTGGGTGAGTAAGGGGGTGGAATGGATTTGGGGGTAAATATGATCAAAATACACTGTGTGAAAGTCTCAAAGATTTTTTAATTGTATACGAAGGTGTTATGAATCATTACTTTGTCCTCACCATATTTCCTTAGCTTGCACTAAACATTTAGGAAGACAAAAAGAAACACATGCTTCCCTTCTTTGAGGATGTTTTTTATTGCCTTTCACACCCTGACATGTACAGCGAAGGACAGGTCTTCTGCAAGCCTGGGCTTGAGGTCTTAAGTGGACAGTTATTTAATAAAGTGGTATTTCTTTTTTTAAATATATTTTATTAATTTAAAAGTGGTATTTCATAAGTCAGCCAAACCTTTAAAAGGAAAGCTTTGCTTTCCTTCAATTCTAGGCTTCTTTTTAAAAAATATTTTTTATCAATTTTTTCATATTACATCTCAATGGTTATCCTATCTCTTGTATCCTCCCATTCTTCCCTCCCATTTTCCCCTTACTCACCTCCCCTATGACTGTGACTGAGGGGGATTACCTCCTCCCTCTGTATATGCTCATAGGGTATCAAGTCTCTTCTTGGTAACCTGCTATCCTTCCTCTGAGTGCCACCGGGTCTCCCCATCCAGGGGACATGGTCAAATATGGGGGCACCAGAGTTCGTGTGAAAGTCAGACTCCACTCTCCCCTCAACTGTGGAGAATGTCCTGTCCATTGGCTAGATCTGGTAGGGGTTCAATTCTAGGCTTCTTGATTTGTAGAAGTTATATACATGCACGGATAGATAGATGATAGATAGATAGATGATAGATAGATAGATAGATAGATATAGATATAGCTATGTACGTGTTCCTTTAGTTACTGTCTAGTGTTCCTCGTCTGTGTTTGCTTTCAACTGAGCAGAGAGCTCAAAAAACAAACAAAAATACTTTTCCATTGTCTTAAGATACCTTTAAATCTAAAGAACATATCAAACTCGGAAAAAATACATAACAAACTATTCCTTTGTAGCCATTGAGTGTGGAGAGAGGGAATTTGGAGAAAAAGATAATGACAAAGAAGGGAGAAAAAGAAAGGGATTTAAAAATAGTTATTATAATTTATTCACATTACATCCCAATTGTTATCCCCTCACTCTTATTTTCCCATCCCCACCCTCCCTCTCTCTTTTTTCCCCTATTCCCCTCCCCTAGATCTCTGACTGGGGTTGAGGGCAGAGTTCCTCCCCCCTGTCTGATCACAGCCTATCAGGTCTTGTCAGGATAGCCTGCATCCCCTTTATGCACATGCAAGGCCACCCCACAACAAGGACATTTGCTCAACTAGGTCCATTGCACCTTTATTCGTAATATCTGGAACCAACCTAGATGCCCCTGAACTGAAGAATAGATAAAGAGTTGTGGTCCATTTACACAATGAAATACTATTCCGCTTTTAAGAAAGGGATTTTTAAAAACCTTTTTAACTTAAGGCACTCATATTGTTTGAGTATTATAACATGCCTATGATAGTTTTATTTTGAAATGTTTTTAAAAATCTTGTTAACTTCTGCAAAGCTTCATGAAAACATTTAAAAATGGCTATTTTGTATTCATTCATAAGTTTTTATTTTGATTTTAAGTCTTTTATTAAGGCATTCACTTCCCACCCTTTGTGTAGGTGAGTGATAAGCACTGCTTACTGGTAACAGTAACTGGCCACGCCAAATGTCTTCCGTTTTGTGCTGCTTTTTATACTCTCAGTCGTCCTTGTCCGTGGACACAAAGCTAGGCTTAATGAGTTGTGATGCTTCTGTGCTTCAGAGGAGGAAAATCACCACGGCCCTTCAAAGCTGGACAAGATGTCCAGGTAGACGCATGCGCTTCTGTGCTCGTGAGTATGGCGGCCAGGTTTCAATCCCAGGTGTTGTCCTCGGGTACCGCACGCCTTGATTTTGAGGCTGGGGTTTTCACGGGCCTCGAGCTTACCAAGCAGCTTAGGCCTGTTGGCTAGTGGGTCTCAGGAACTACTCGTCTCTGCATCACCAGCACTTGTGAGCCCACTCCACAATGACAATCTGCTTTCCTTTTTATTCCTTTTTAATATAGGCTCTGGGAGCCAAACTGCAGTCCTCAGGCTTGCCCTGAAAACACTTGTAGAAGACTGGGCCATTTCCTCAACCCCACCATATTCACTTCTTTACCGATTGCAGCTATTGTCCCTGCAAGTGTCTAGTCCCCTGAGGGCAGGAATGGTGTCTTATCTTCTTCACTCTTTGCTCCTCTGCCGCCAAGTCTGGGAGGATTCCTTTATCCTCATCAGTGCACAGAGAATCCTTGTTTAGTCTGGGAGAGGTTGAAGAATCCTTTCTTTAAAGCTCCTGGAGTTCAAACTGACAACCACCAACAGGCCAGTCAACTGCTCGATCCCTGGCCTCTTTCTATGTTACTCTTATTTTTTGTTTGTTTCTTGCACAATGCTAGGGATCGAACCCCGACCCTTTGGAACTCTATGCAAGGGCTCTGCCACCAAGCACTGCCCTCAGCAGAGAAACCTCACATTTGTTGTTCGTCAAAATATTTTTGTCTGCACTGAAGCTTAAATACTGGACATTCAAAAGCAAAGAACTTGTCCTCCACTGTCCATCGTCTCAGTCCCTCTACCACTTCAGAATGCAAGGGTTTGGCATTGTGCATGGCAGGGGAGTGGCCAGTGGAATGCTATCTCAACAGTCAGTCTCCAGCTCATGACCCGAGGGCAACATCTGTTCGCCCTGGCTTCTGAGGAGCTGCAGAGCTGCCCTGCTCACATTCCTGCCCTCTGACTAACAGTTCTATTCCTCTGGGACCTAAGAATTTCCTTTAGTTGAAGGCAGCTGCCCTTCTGAGCCTCTCCCCTTAGGCTAACGCTTCTAAAAGTTCTTCCACTGGTGACCCTTTTCACCTGAGAACTTTCTAGGTGACCCTGGGTATTCTGAGAAAGAAAACAGGCGTAGAAATCACACCTTTACTGATAATAAATCAAGCACATATTTTAAAATTCAGGATGCATACAATCTTACCATTTATTAAGGAGGATGAAGGCAAATTTGCACACTAATGAGGCAGATGGGCTTTTTATCTGCACACAAAGAATTACATTTAGCATCCTCATGGTGTTACAGTCATCAGTGTTGAGAGCACTGCACCACGTGAGTACCTACAAAACGGCACCAGTCTGTCCAGGCTTATTTCAGACATTGTTGAAAACTCAGTACTAACCTTACACCAATTGCATTTACTGATTTTTTTTTTTAATGAAACTTAATTCAGCAACTCACACTAAAAAAAAATTAAAATCAGGCATTCTAAAGCAATGTAACTCAAAGATATAGTATTTGATTAATGCTAAGCAAATAGTAAAAGTCTGTGTCCAAAACAGAACCACTATGTATCAATAAGAGCATAAAACTTTCAAGAAGCATAGAGAAGAGACTCTGATCCCTCACAAACACTAACTCAATTCTGCTTCAAAAGGCATGCACTGGGACATAGGTGTGAGGGCGAGTGAGCTACAACACGCATATGCACACGCTGTGAGCAGTG
This sequence comes from Acomys russatus, assembly GCF_903995435.1. Lineage (NCBI taxonomy): Eukaryota > Metazoa > Chordata > Mammalia > Rodentia > Muridae > Acomys > Acomys russatus. The sequence continues at coordinate 11,235,742 of NC_067168.1, read as the reverse complement.
TTCCAGCAGGAGGAAACACTGGCACTCCTGGAGACCCCTAGGGGCCCTTGCATATTTGATTTTGAATTAATTTTTGACTCTCCCATAGAGTCTTTTTTGAGACCACACATTCAGTGACATGATTCCGTTTGGCATCACAAGCCACATTTTAGGAAACTGGACTTAAGGCATCTCACATCTGGAGTAGAGGCTGACTCCTTGCCACAAGACAGACCCAGGTGCTGGAGGGAGTCTTGTGATGCCATCACAGACCGTCTTCTTGATAGTCCCATCCTGCTTCCTTCCCTCCCGCCATGTGTAAATCTCCAGTGAATTTTTTTTGTACATAAATCTTTGTCCAAGTGTTATTTCACGAAGTTCTTTCCTAGATGTTTCCTTCAAGGCTGTAAAATACAAATAGCCAAAACACTAAGAATGTAACATTTATATAATTCCTGATTGTGTCATGGTTCTTCTTGCTATAGGTAGTTTATTGTATATAAGTGTAATAATATAAATGTATATGTAAAAACAAAAAATGTTTAATTTTAAAAAATGATCTTTCTTATAATACACTCTATAATTTTACACACATAAAACACATACACAAACACACACACACACACACACACACACACACCTACCTCCCAGATCCAGAGGTCTAGAATTCTAAAACAGTGGGAGAATTTTAGGTTGCTTAGAGGTATTCTTCAAGAAGTCACATGTGAAAAAGTATAGATTATCTCTGTTACTTTTAGAATTAGGAAAGTCAAAAGGGGTGTTGATGAAAGGAAAAGAAAAGGACAGTAAAGATAAAACCTCCCATACTCCTGCAGAAAGAATTACAAGTAGACAGGTATTTGTGTCTCGCACTGGTCACACATACTTTTAAGCCCAGCACTTAGCACTTGGAAGGCAGAGGCAGGCCGATCTCTGAGTTTCAGGATACCCAAGGCTACACAAAGAAACCCTGTCATGCAAAAAAGGAAAAAAAAAGTTGTTTGTGATGCTTAATTTTTGTCAACTTGACACAAATTAAGGTAACATGGAAAGATCAACTGAAGAACTGCATCATCAGACTGGTCTGTGGGCTTAACTGCGGGGCGTTTCCTTGGCTGATGGTGGTTCTGTGTTGTAAAAGAAAGCAGGCTGCACAATCCATGAGGAGCAAGCCAGTAAGCAGCATCCCTCCACAGTCTTTGCACAGTTTCTGCCATGAGTGCTCTGACTTTCTTAGGTGATGGACGGATGGTGACATGGAAACATGAGCCACATAAACCTTTTCCTCCTCCCTGAAGTTAGTTACAGTCACTGCTTTGTCAAACAGGAGAGAAGCTACCTAGGACACTTTATAAATCATAGATAATGTATAAATTATAAAATTTATTGAATTTCCTAAAACACTCACTATTCTGAGGAACAGAATCGTGTTTGTTGTGCTAACTGAAATCCCATGATTCTATCCTGTCTCAATTGCTTCTCAGTACAAAGTTGAAAGGTAAATCAAGCAGACAAAAAGGCAAAGGTGAGAACATTTGTTGCCCCTTTCAGTGCAGAAGGATCATATTGGTGCTTTTTAATAAGGTTGGAGGACCTTAAAAGTCAGACAGTTGGACCTGGAGAGATGACTCAGGGGTTAAGAGCATTGTCTGCTCTTCCAGAGGACCTGGGTTCAATTCCCAGCACCTACATGGCAGGTCACAACTGTCTGTAGCTCCAAGAGCTGATACTCTCACACAGACAAACACACAGACTAAACACCAATGCACATTAAAAAAAAAAAAAAAAAAAGTCAGACAGTCAAGGGCTATGGCCAGCGCAGGATGATCTCCCATGAGTCCTGGTGTCACTTAGAACACACAATTATATTTCTAGTATTCCTTTTATTATCTTTGTTTTGAAGTTTAACAATTGTGGTCAAATATCCTGAGGCCTCATACACTGCCTTGTACTCTCCTGTTCCTTGTGTTAAAATCGATTGCTTTACCTGTCTTTTATTTAACTTTGCTCTTGGGAGTTATTCCATTTAGTTAGGACAGTGTCTAAAGTAGATAAATTGATTTGCTTTTGTCTGCCCTCAAACTTGCATACTACACTTAACCTATGCTCATGACTGTGCAGAAGGCTTCCCCTTCTTGCTGAGTACTACAAAGCAGAGGTGGACAGTGTCTGCCTAATGCATAGTAATGGCCCTCTGGAGCATTGCCTTGCTATGTGTGAATGGTGCTCCCAAGAAAACATCTGTAATTTTTTTTCCTTGGGTGTATGTACACTACTGAGTTAGAGACCAGGGCTAAGATGACTCCCGTTGGCATGTTATTGATTTATTTTGCCTTTTGATGAGCATAACAGAATGGTTTTATTCAGAATATAGACAGTAAGACAAAGCAATGGCAGCTCTTTTTTTATAGATTATTTCCTTTGTTCAAAGCCCCATGTGAGTGTTTTATGTGTGTCTAAATCCTTCAGGCCTTATACCCTACAAGGCAAGAATAAAAGCACGCTGTAGTTAAGTAAACACAGGCTCAGAGAGATCTAAGAACTGCACTTAAATCACATGGCTGGGAAGTTGTAGGTAAGATCCCATCATGGCTATCACTTGGTCACAATTTATGACAATTTTCAGTTCAGGTCTTGTCTCACTTCAGAAACAGTTTCTCTGCCTTCAACTTTACCTGATTCCCTAACCCAGTTCCATCGTGTTTCCTCCTGGTGCCTCCTGGCTTCACCTTCCTTCCCATCCACAACCCTGTCCATCCTTGAAGCCTCCTTTCAAGCCCACACTGACTTTCTGTTACTCCCCTGAGGAGGAGCTGTCAAAATCCACAGGAACAACCAGCAACCTCAGCCTTCCTCCTTAGTTGGTCCCACTCAGCTTCTGTCTCAGCATGTGTTCCAGCTCTCAGGGTCTTCCCAGGCAGGCCCAGGGTTAAAAATAGCCCACTGTGTGTGCTAGCATCTAATGGAGTTTCCGGGGCTATGAGAATCTGAGAAACAGAAGTGAACGGGGAAGACTGACAGAATGTTAGGAAAGCCAAGTGTGGGGATGCCCTATCCTCCTCTGCTGCTGGGATGCTGGACTCTCCCAGGATTAGTTCTCAGAACTAATCAGATCAGAAGGCACCCCCTTACTCAGACAAGGCTTACTGTTTCAAGGGAATCAACCAGCATAGTGGACGAGGAAGCCATGTCATTTCAGTCAACCAGGAAAGAGGCGGAGACACGAAAAGTTACTGAACTGCTCAATAACCATGCTTTACAACATGTATAAATGAATGTAGATGTTAATATTACATTAGTTTATCTATTTATTTGATAATCTACTTTATGATGAATGTCTACTATAATGTTTGCTTTATAGTTATTTGGTGTCAAAACGTTTGAAAATATAATTAAGCTCATTGCAAATTATTGGAGGAAAAATTTCCTCTCACACATAGTATTTTGGGAACCATTTCAAAAAGAGTACACCAATAAATATGTAAGTCCATACTCCATGCAGATTATCGTTATTATGCAGTAACTTTTATCCACAGCAGAAAGAGCTTGATTATCTTCCTAATTGTGGTGATAATACCTGTAATTTTTAAGATAGTTCAATTGGTAGAGCGTTTCTTTAGCTTGTGTGAAACCTTAGATCAGTGATTCTCAACCTTGGGTCAAGACCCCTTTGAGGGTTGCACAACCATCTCACAGGAGTCACCTAAAACCATTGGAAAACATTCGTATTTACATTGCAATTCAGAACAGTAGCAGAGTTACGGCTATGATGCAGCAATGAAATACATTTATGGTTGCGGGTCACCACAACATGAGGGACTGTGTGAAAGGGTCTCAGCATAAGGAAGATTGAGAACCACTGTCCTCGACTCAGTACCACATCAGCAGCATGCAGCTTGCCCATGATCCTCTCGTCTCCCTAAAGATAGAGGCAGAAGGGCCAGAAGTTCAAGACTGTGCTTTTTGAGTTCTAGGCCAGCCTTGCATACATGAGGCCCTGTGTAAGGAAGTAAGTACGACTCATCAAGAACCCTTCCACGCTGAGAAAACCAACTTGTGCCAATTTCTCTGCGTACACACACCCCTCTGCTTAAGATAGCCAACCCACTTGTCCACAGCTCTGGGGTTCACAATGCAGCCCTCTAGGGCCATGGAGAGAATGAAAAGATGTGAAGTGCCTTACCTCAGTCTATCCCCAAGATGTAATGTGCGTGTCTGTACATAACGTATATACAGACTGTCATCTAAATTTTGTTTTTTTGAAGTTTCACTAGTTTATGTTTTAGCTTTTAAAACTGACAGGGTATTTCGTAAAGGATAGGAAGTAATGGTTCGATTAGTTTTCAAATAAATAGTTAATTGTACTACTTTCTAATGTGTGAATAAAGTGCTTATTTCCTGAGCCACTCTCTCCTTCACATGAAATATGACCTTCAATCTATAGTAAGTTCCCAAGCTTACTGCAATCTTGCTCAGGCTCCTAATCAATCAGTCTACCCCTGAGGTAATACCCAATCATTAGTTATGCAGACTTTGTGCCATATTTTAACATTCTGACAAGGCCTCTCATTATTTTTCATGTTCACATATTTCTTAGCTTCTTTTGGACGTTTCTGTTCCTTGCAAAATGTAGGATAATCCACTTTTCTTATACCATAGGGATTTTAGTTAAAAGTCATTAAATATATATAACAATTCGGGCAGATTGATGTATTTGTAATAATAAGTCTTCTCATGTGGAAAATGAGAGTGTTTTTTTTTTTTTTTTTTTTTCTTTTCTATTTTGTTAGCTCTTGTGCAACCGTTCAATAAGATCATGACTCTTTTCCCTTGGGCAGTATACTTTTCTTATTAAATTTATTCATTTATTATTTTACTTTATCATTTGCTTGTACTTTGTTTTGCACTGGTTTAAATGGACTGCATTTTTTACTCATATCTCATTGCCTCTATCACGGAGTCTGCTGTTCCTTTTGAGATAAGCATCCCATACATTTAAATAAGTATCACATCCCATGCACAGGCAAACTACGGAACTCCTGAAGAAGTGTTCTTGAGTCTGCAACAAGGTTTATTCTTGGCTTTGCATAAGTTATTTTATCATGTTTAGGTGGTTTTCTTTTATTCATATTATTTATCGAGTTATAATAAGCATTTCTGTTGAATTCAAGCAAAGGCCTTTTAGCACATGCAGAAGTGTGTTACTGAAATGCCTCTGATATGAACTGTATTTAGATCTTGACAATGAAGGTCATTACTGATAGCCTGCTGGATTTTGTTTTCTAATTGTTTATTAACATTTTTTACATTCTGTACTGGTAAGTGAAATTGAGATTTTGCTTTCTTTCCCTGTGTTAACATTTTGGTGACTTTGTAACATATTAGTGAGTCGGCTATCATTTGTATGACTTCGGATACTTTAAATAACATTGGATTTATTTATTTTTCAATAATCTTACAAGAAGTAAAGGCATCTACATTACTTATACAATAAAAGATATAGGCCGGGCGTGATGGCACATGCCTTTAATCCCAGTACTCGGGAGGCAGAGGCAGGTGGATCACTGTGAGTTCAAGTCCAGCCTAGTCTACAAAGGGAGTCCAGGATAGCCAGGGATATACAGAGAAACCCTATCTCAAAAAAAAAAAAAAAAAACCAACCAAACAAACAAAACAACAACAAAAACAAAAACAAAAAAACCCTCAACAACAACAAAAAAGAAATAGTTAGATTTTTAAATTACAATTTAGAATACTAATACTCTAGAAGTATTATAGCCAATGTAGGAACAAAAATGGGTATGTGAGCTAAGGAAAACAAAATTAAAAGCAAATTAAGTTCCCATCTCCTACCTATGAGTGCTGGCTCAAGGCGCACACACTTCCACACATTCCTCTTAGCAAATGTCTTACTCTCCTTCTCCCACTGTCATTATTGTGTTTATTTTTTCATTTTCAAAATCATCTTGGCCAAAATGCCCATGAGACTCTTCATTCGCCTATGTCAACGAATCTCCCTTCTTTGTTCATCTCCTCCTCCTGCATTGACAACCACATGGCTCTTTCTTGATGACGCATTCTCTAAAACACACTTACAAGGAGTGGCTGTTGAATTTCTCATGGCCCCAGTCTTAGCTACAAGTTGCAGGAGTGGCAACTGAGCTTCAGAAGCCTCCTCCTCACCGTGACTGCACTGACTAAGGAGGTCACCATGGCTTAGTCTTTTCTTCATCTGACTCCAGCATCCTGAGACAATGCAGTACCCACACACCAATCATCCACCAAGCCCTTTCCTTACAGAGTCTTTCTGTGTGCATGGCACCTCAACAGCCATGCCAGCGTACATCCCATTATAACGCCTGTTGCTTGAAAACTTTATGCTGAGTTCTTAGCTATTCTAGGAGCTCTACGGGTTTCCAAATTCATCTGGGCGTCTACCAGAACTCTTTGATGTAGTTAAACTTTCCTATGAAGAGCCTCAGGCAAGCAAGGAGCAGAACTGCTAGATATTAAGTTAGCATGTGCTCAAGCAATGCATTAATTATAGCCTGTACACAAATAGCCTCCAGTGTCTGCCCATTTCTACACCCATAGACTTGCCCTGTTACCCCACCAAAACACCCAGTTTCTTACAGAGTTTCCCTTGCTTGGCTCTACCTTTCTCTGTTGGACCTATCAGTCACGTCAACTATGCTTTTCCAAATTTCCTTAGTAAGCTAGACTGCCTCTTCACTCAGTAGCTTTCCAACCTCAACTATGTACACAATGATTTTTTCCATGGCCCTTTCACAATTGCAGTGACTGCTACAGAAAATGACAAAAGCATGCTGATTGACGGCAGTAAACCCAGGAGCTGGAGGCCCAGTGGGCCAACCCCAGTGCCCTGCTTGTCCCCTTGTCTCCTAACTGGCTCTTTTCCATCCTTCTTAGTCATATTTCTTCAACAAATGCTTTTCTTCATCTTTTTCAATTTTCCTTTACCTTCTCATCAGAAGACTTATTTTCTGACTTTTTTTTCGCAGCATTCTGACATCTTATTTTCACAGCAACATAGTAGCTGTCATAAATAAACAACTTCGACTTCTTCTGTTTCTACCTCTAAATTTTCCTATATTTTTGATCCTCTCTAAACTTTCTACATGGTTCACAAGACAATTGATCCCTTTTCTCTAAGATCTAATGACCTTGATTCTATCTTCCAACACTTTTGACTTATATCCATAAGATACTGAATTTTATATCTGTATTTTGTTCAGAATCTGTGCTGTGCTGCTGTGCTCCACACACACACACACACACCCAATGGCTTAATACAAAATATTTTGTGCACAGATGGGGTATATGTAAGTATGTGCAGGCACACAGGGCAGAAGACAACCTTAAAGTTATTCCTCGGGAGCCGTCCATTTTGTTTTTGTGACCTGAGGCTATCAAATTAGGCAAATAGGCCAAAAAATTCAAATTATCCACCCATCTCCACTTCCCTTGGCCTGGCTTCTTACATTTGTCCTAAGGCTTGAAGTCACATTTGTGTGGCAATCACTTTACTGACTAAGCCAGCTAGCTCTCAACCCTCCAAACAATGTCAAGCACTATCCACCACACCACCATTGGCTTCATTATGGATGTGGCTAGCTCTGCAGATTGGCTGTATCAGTAAATGTCCTCATTGCTGTGACAAAATGTGTGATGGAAGGAAGGAAGGAAGGAAGAAAGGAAGGAAGGAAGGAGGTAGGGAGGGAGGAAGGATGGACTCCTTTTGGCTCACAGGCTGATGACGTTATGACATGGAAGGAAGGGGCTGCTGGTCATAGGGCATCTTCAGTCAGGAAGCAAAGACATGAGTCTTGGTCATCAGCTTGAACTCCTTTATGTCCCACTGTATTGTCTGAGACTCCAGTTCATGGGATGTCATCATTCGTGTTCGGTCAGGGTAGGCTTTCCTTCCTCTTAGTTAAGCTGAAAATGTCCTGATTGATATGCTCAGGGACGTCTTTTGGGTGATTGTAAATCCATCGACTTTAACAGCAAGAATAACTCCCAGAGAAACCGTCTGTGTCGTGGGGACTCATGACTCAGCCAGTTGTGATCCTGTGGTCACCTCATCAGCATGACTTTACCCAGTGACAGAGAAAGAAAAACTCTGGGAAATTACATGGGAGCTCCTCACTGCCACAGGCCAGAAGTTACACATTGGACATCTGTTCACAATTTATTAGTTCAAACCAGTCACATGACCTGGCCTAACAGCGAGGGAGCTAAAGTGGATTTTTTTTCTTGTCTGTGGAGTGGAACAATGCGTGACAGACTGGAGGACCACACCGACCTTCTCAGGCTTCCTTTTCTCTCAGCAGCTTTCCATAATTTTTACAGACAGACAGAAGGCTTCCGGTCCTCAATTTGTAAATGCCTACCTAGTAACATTTATCACCGTGTATTATAATTATTTACATAATTACCTGATTTTTCATCTAACCTACCCAGTCTTTGAAATAATGTTTTTACTTTAACCATATATTTCAAATTTTGCACCATAGTGTCTGGTACGCAGAAGGCTTTTGGGGGAATATTTATTGAATAAATAGCTGAACAAAAACAATCAAAAGTTATATGTAATTATTTACATTTAAGATTCAGTTGGAAACCCAGGACGCAGGAGGCAGGTGGATCTCTGTGAGTGTGAGGCCAGCCTGGTTTGGTCTACAAAAGGAAGTCCAGGACAGTCAGGACTCCACAGAGAAACCCTGTCTCACAAAACCAAAATAAGATAAAATAAAATTTAGTTGGTAGTGTCAGACAGTCATAGAGCACACCTCTAATCTCAGTGCAGAGGCAGGTAGATCTCTGTGAGTTCGAGTCCAGCCTGGTCTTCAAATCAAGGCCCAAGACAGCCAGGGCCACACAGAGAAACCTTGTCTAGAAAAACCAAAACCAAGACAAACAAACAAAACAAAACCAAAAAAAAAAAAAATCTCTTTAATTGGTGAATGGGGGAGGGGATGTGAGGGCGGGCCTGGAAGCAGAGAAGGGAGGGGGCTGTGATCAGGCTGTAAAGTGAATAAAAATACTACCACTATAATATACTACTTATGAAACATTAACGAAACATAGCATGGCACAAAACACATTCCAAACAAACTATCCAATACATTGAGTTAAAATATGACTCAGGTTTTTTGAGACCCTGCCTTAAAAGCCAGAGTGTTATGGTGTGCCATCTCTGTGACATGTGAGAATGGTCACAGCCTCAACAATGGAAAAGTGCATTTTGCTATGTATGCCCAAGGCTTATAAGGGAATATGTTTCCTGTCTATATAATATTAATGATGAAAAAGTGGTGACATTAATAACAGTAGTAAAACTAACCAAAAAGCCATTGTAAACACCCGAATACATTTATAATTATTAGTCAAGTTTCTTTAAATTTAAATCTTAAATAGATGACAAGCTTAGGCTGTGAATAAAGCAAAATATTAAGGCATCACTTCAACCACTCATTTTGAGGGTTTCCATAATGTTTTTCTCTTTAATTGTGCCATCCTGTCCTTTGCATTACATTCCTGCACAAGCTATATTATAGTCTGTGTCTTTTTCCTTAGTCTAAAAATATAATCACACAGAGGGCGGGGGTGGGGGAGCTTGCCAAAGACAGCAGAGGTCTATTCACCCACACCACACAGAACTTACCCAGCGAGTGCTAACCTAGCTTTTGTTAGAAAATGCCAATACAAACTAGGATCCTTCTACCCAGGAAGCTCACCAACTGTCCCCAAGATGGTGACAGTGCTGGGACCCTTGTGGATCCTGCCTAACACTCTGAGACCGAGTGGGGGAGATGGCAGGAAGCTATCAGAAGGGCAGCAGCCCATGCAGGTTGCAGCTAGGATGTGCCCTGAGATGGGTAAGGAACCAGAATGAATCAGGAGAAACCAATGGAATAAAGCATACAGAGTGACTGACAATTGTTTGACTGCTGGCTTCCAGGGGGAATAGATATATTCATACATATGTATATGAGATATATTCTTATGCTATTGAATTTGAAAAAACATGTAGAGAGAAGTCCAAAGGCTAGAGCCAGCAGTGAAGGGCAAGTCTGAGATGACCTGACAGGCAGGGTCACTGAGGGGAAAGAAAAATGTCAAGTTGAATCTAGGAAGTGAACAAAGAGGGAAGGGATGGGGACAAAACAAAAACAACGACAGAGAAGTGAGTGGGACAAGAAAAAAAAAAACACCAGAGCTGGAGGGATTTCATAAAGAGCAAGAGTAGGCTCAGATTCCGCCCCCCCCTGCACCCCTCCCCAGAATCTCATTCTGCTTCTCCTTCTATTCAGTCCTAATCACTCTATTTCAAGCTTTGAAAACATTTTTAAAAATATATTTTGAGGCTTCAAGTATTACAGACATTTTCTTTCTTAAAAAAAAAAAAAAGAGCAAACATCTTAGCATTTTTAAATCTAGAGGTGAAAACATACAACTGAGAGGTTTCTTTTATTTATTTTAACAAAGAAGCAGTCTTGAAAAATTCATAGAAGTCTTTCTTCTCCACATGTTATTTCAAATTCTATAGCATAAGAATATATCTCTTATACATATGTATGAATATATCTACTCCTCCTGGAAGCCAGCAGTCAAACAATTGCCAGTCACTCTGTATGCTTTATTCTATGTAAAGGATTCATTCATTTCCTACTTAACTACTAGAAATAACTAGAAAGTGTTCATTTACTTTTGTTGTTTTATTTCTTTGTTTTGTTTTGTTAAAAGATTATGGAGGCCAGTGAACTGGCTCTGTGTGCAACATTGTTTCCCAGCAAGCCTGAAGACCTGAGTTCAATCCCTAAGACCCATGAAGTAGAAGAGAATTGACTACCCCAAGCTGTTCTCTACTTTCTACATAAGTGCCATGGCATATTTATATGCATATATAAACAAACAAAAAAAACCCAAATATAATAAAATATTTGAGCTGGCAAGATGGCTTTGCGGGTAAAGGCCCTGCCACAAACTCTAATGACCTGAGTTCAACCATCAGGGCCAACATGGTTGAGGGAGACAACCAATTCCAGTAAGTTGTCTTCTGGTCACCACTCACGTGGCCTAGGTACACATACCCCCCCCCCCGACTAATAAATGTAATCCTTAAAAAAAGATTACTGTAAATAAAGTAAGAGAAAAAACATGTAGGTCTATACAGCTAAAGGTCCTTGTGTTGCCTTGTGTGATGCTTAGTGCTAATTGTCAACTTGACAGGCTCTAGAGATACCTGGGAGATAGACTTGAGAGTGCCTATTGGGGATTATCTTGATTGAATTCATTGAGACAGGAAGACCCACCCACTGTGGGTGGCACCATTCCCTGGCCAGACCCTAGACTACATAAGTGGAGAGTGGGAGCTGAGAAACAGCATGCTTGTATCGTTCTCTGTGATTTCGGGTGGGATATGACCAGCGGCTTCAAGGCTCTGCTGCCTTCATTTCCCTGCTGTGATGGACTATGCCTTTCTACTGCTTTTGTCAGGGCATTTAACCACAGAAACAGGAAAAGAAATTAAGATACCCACGGAAATTAAGACACGTTGGAAGTTAAGATTTTTGATGTGCTTCCCGGAGTAATGTTGGGCAAGGACGTCTTCCATAGCATTCAAGGAAATCATGTCGCAGGAGAGACGTGTACGTGTTGGGAGAGGAGTGGGGGGTCAGCTCTTCTGTGTGAAACTGATCAAGTGAAGCTACAGTGGCTGCTGCCTCTGCTGAGTATAGTCAGCTCCGTTCTCCAGGCATGACAAAACACATGTTTAAAGAAGTAAAGATTTCTTTTAACTGACAGTTTATGTAGGACTACAGTCTGGGCCAAGGACATGATTTAACAGTTAAAATGCTTGCCATGCAAGCCTGACTACCTGAATTCAATCACTGAATCTCATCTTGGAAGAAAAGCATCAACTTCCAAAAGCTGTCCTCTGACCTCCACGTGTGCACCGTGTTAATCTGCGAGCCCCACTCACCAGTAGTAATTACAATACAATTATAATATTCAAAAAGAGAACTAGAGCCCATCCCTGCAAGGAAGCTACAGAAACAAACAGTAAGACAAGCATGTTTCCTCCGAGGTTAGAAAGCAGAGAGTGGACAGGAAGTGAGGCTGTCCATCCCCAGCGACCTACTTCCTCCAGCAAGGCTCCATCCCCAGTGACCTACTTCCTCCAGCAAGGATCCTAAAGGTTCCAAATCCTTCCAAACTAGCAGCACTGCCAGGATGCCACATGCTAAAGTATATAATACAAGAACCCCAGGATAGCTCTGAATAAGGCCCAAACACAAAGTCATAAACATGTCGCTGGAGAGATGGCTCAGGTTAAGAGCATTTGCTGCTCCCGCGAAAGACCCAGGTTCAATTCCCAACACCTGTATGGTGGCCCATAACCTGCTGTAACTCCAGTTCCAATGAATCAAATGTCCTCTTACTTCCTCTGTGAGCACCAGGCACACATGTAGTTCACATACATATATGTAGGCAAGATATTCATACATATAAGATTTTAATCCAGAACAACAATGTTGCTCTTGCAAAGGATCACATCCAAAGACCCTTAGCACACACCTTTAAACCTAAACAATGTTGGTAAGATTAGTTTGTAGAAGAATGTAGCCAAGTTTGGGATTGATGTCTAATTGAGACACAGACAAATTGATGAATCAGAGAAGGATTTGACAGAATAGGGTATGCTCAACTCTCACGAGAGCAGAGAGAAAAGAGAGATGACTTAAGAGAGAGCAGTGCAGAGGGAAAGAGAGGGGAGGCAGTTTTACCAGACAAGTTTTACAGAGACAGGTTGAAGAGAGAACAAGCTAGACACAGGTGAAGACAGAATGAGCCAGAGAATGAGAAGGACCCAGAAGATTAGAACAGATTGCTAGAGGTAGTTTGAGGCCAAGCAGAGCAATTCAGTCAGAAGTTGAGAGAAGCCAGTTTGAATCAGTCAGCTTGGAGAGGAGTTTGAGCAAGAACAGCTGAGTTGAAGCAGCCAGAGTTCAGAAAGAGCTAGAAAGGGTAAGCTTAAGCATCAATAAGCCTCAGAGGCTGAAAATATTCTAGGCATAGATTAGATGGTATGGAGGTTAGAAGCTTCCAGGACTAGGCCTAGGTTAGCTGATAGAGGGAGTAAGCCTCTGAGATGACAATTAAATCAGGTGAATAAAAGTATTTTTTACAATGATTATTTTCACAAATTCTCTCTCTCTCTCTCTCTCTCTCTCTCTCTCTCTCTCTCTCTCTCTCTCTCTCTCTCTCTTTCTCTCTGTTTTTTGAGACAGGGTTTCTCTGCGTAACATCACTGGCTGTCCTGGAACTCTCTTTGGAGAGCAGGCTGGCCTTGAACTCACAGAGATCCAACTGTCTCTGCCTCTTGAGAGCTGTGATTAAAGGTGTGAGCCACTGTGCCTGACCCCTCACAATGTTTTTGTTTTTTTTAATTCCTTATGAAGGTCTTGAATGTGGACTACAGAGGACAATGTTGTTTCACTGTGTCAAAGGGCTGGGCACTCCTGGATAGGGAGCATTCACACTCAGGCCACACCAGGCGTCTCTGTGGTAGAGGCATGTTCTTGGTGTCAGGTTTTGAACTTGAAAATAGGGTCCTGATTGTGAACATCGAATCAATTAGGCATCACCAGCAGACTGACTCATATAAAAACAGAAGTTCAGAGAAGTTTAAAAATTCTGCAAAGGAAAAAAAAACTCATGAGATTGTAGAAGAGATAGAATACAAGATTAATATGCACAAGCCAATTGTTTCCTGCATAATAAAAATGAACAGAATTTTAAAAAAAACACAGTATCATTTGCTTCAGCACGGCTCTTGAATGGTCTCAGTACTTTGGAAGCCAGTTTGCATATTTCTTACAATGCTAAACACATTCTTCCTGTGCAAGCAGGCATGCTCCTCAACATTTACTCTAAGGAACTGAAAACCATGTCCCCCCCCCAAATCTATACAGCTGTTCTGTTTGCAATTTCCAAAGTTTGGGAGTTATTGAGATATCTCCGGTAGGTGAATGGATAAACTCTGGCGTATCCTGTGAACAGTTTCTGAGCCATGAAGGGGAACAAAGCTTAAGATGCACATTGATAAGCTGGGAGGGACATCTGAAAGCTGTACAGTCTGTCTGCAACAGTGTGACATTATAAAAAAAAAAAGTGTTGATATTAAAGGATCATTTGTTTGCTGGAATTAGTGAAGGAGGAGTGGTGGAAAGATCTAGCGGAAGTTTTAGGACAGTAAAATGCTTCTGTATAACACATAGTGCTCTGGGGGAGATGTACTCAAACCTGTAGAATGTACAGCACTGAGACCAACTCTAGTTGTGAACTATGGGCTTTGAGTGATAAGGATGTGCCAGGGCAAGTTCACCAAAGGTGCCACTCTGGCATAGTGCTGATGATGGAGGAGGTGTGTACACATGTGAGGAGGGTGGCATGTGGGTGACTCTAATAGGAAATTAGTGCTGAAAAGACTATAAAATAATGGTTTTTAAAAATGTGACAATGCTATTAATGCTAATGAATGTTGCAATAAGAAGTTTGCAGACAGCTGGGCAGAGGTGGTACACGTCTCTTATCCCAGCACTTGGGAGGCAAAGGCAGCTGGATTTCTGTGAGTTCCAGGCCAGCTTGCTCTATAGAGAGGGAGAGCTCCAGGATATCTAGAGCTACACAGAAAAACCCTGAGTAACTTGTATACCTATTCTGGGCCTCAGCTTCCTCCACACTGAAGAAAACCAAAATATCTTTGAATCTGACGCAGATGTTGGCGTACCGGTGCAGATTGTCCTGAAGTAAAAACTTCAAAATGAGAGTGCACATGACAAACACCCAAGACCACCCCTTCCACAGAGAGGAGCTCAGGAGCCGGACAGTGGGAGGGTCTCTCGGAGAGAAGCTAGGAAGAGCAGCTTAGAGCACAAAGCTTTCATTTTCTCGCCAGGAAAGTGGAAATGTTAACATCTACCTCAAGGTTGTTGAGAGAAGTAGAGCGTGCACACAATAATCACCCAAATGTGTCACAAGTTATCTGCTTGTCTGTTATCATGGTGGGAAGGTTCCACAGCAGCCCTGGAGTGCAGTCACCAGGCTCAATGGTGCTGTTGAGATGCAGAAAGAGGAGCTACAATGTCTCTTCTATTGTGTTAGCATTACATTTAATCAGGAATAAAATTGCTTAGACACTTTTGGTTATACTTACTTACTTATTTTGTGGCCACACATGCATGCACCCAGGAGAACAGGGCTTGTGTTTGAGTGGGGTCAGAAGATACATTGTGTGGCTCCCTCCTTTCATTATGTGGGTCCTGGGGATCAAATTCAGATTGTGGGGGCTGCTGGCAAGTGCCCTTACCTGCTGCGCAATCTTCTTGCCTTTCCCCTTTTTACTTTCTTTGTGGTGAAAACAGTAAAAAAAAAAAAAACTTTTTAAGAAATACAAAGAAATCACCACTACCTATCCTGTGCACTAGAATTCTAATTAAGCATGACTTAGTACCTATTGGCTAGTCCTTTCACATTTTTCCTTTATTCTCTGTATATTCTTTATATTCTTTGTCCACTCATCAATTGAAAGGCCTTAAGTTCTCCATTTCTTAGCCATTCTGAAGTGCTGCAAGCAGGCATGGTTGTGTACACTTTTAATCTCAGTATTCTAGAGGCAGAGGCAGGCAGATCTCTGTGAGCTCCAGGCCAACCAGACCTACAGAGAGAGACCTTGTCTTAAAAAAAAAAAAAAAAAAAAAAAAAAAAAAACCAAATAAATAAATAAATAAATAACTGAACGGCGCTGCAATAAACATGACAGCCCAGATATACCTTTGACAAAATCATTTCATTTCTTATGAATGCTTATCCTGTAGTATAAGTGATGGGTTAACTGTAATTCTAACTATAAATTTTTGAGGCACCTCTATACCTTGTCTGTGATGGCTGTGTTACATTACCAACAGCAGTATATAATTCTTTTTCTCCAGATCCTTGCAAGTACTCATTTTTAAGGCTTTTTTTTTTCCAAGTCATTCTGAGGGAAGGTGAAACATTTCATGTAGTTTTGATAAGTTATTTCCCTTAGACTCACATGAGGACCTTTTTCAAGTTCTGATGGTATTTACATGTCTTGACGAGTGTCTCTTTTAGGTCTATGTGATGGTTTGAATAGGAATGTCCTCATAGGCTCGTATATTTGAATGCTTAGTCATCAGGGAGATGCTATTTAAACAAGATTAGAAGACGTGGTCTTGTTGGAGGAAATGTGTTACTAGGGGGTGGCCTTGAGGTTTCCAAAGGCCTTGTCAGGCCCAATGTCTCTCTCTGTCTCTGTTTCTCTCTGCCTCGGGATTGAGAGGCAGCTCTCAAGTACCACCCCAGCGCCTGCCTGCATGCTGCCATGATTCCCCATATGATTATAATGGATTAAACCTTGGAAACTATAAGCAAGCCCCCATTAAATGTTTTCTTTGAAGAGTTGTGTTGGTCATGGTGTCTCCTCACAGTAATAGACCTATGACTAGGACAGTCTGCTCACCATTTTCAAATCTGATTTGGGGAGAGACTACTGAGTTGTTTTCATTGCTCACAAATTCTTGATACTAGCTCTTCTCAAATAAACAGTTTGCATATATTTTCACTTATCTGATAGGTTGTCTCTTCATTTTGTTCATTGCCTCTCTTGCTGCTAGGGAATTTAGTTTGACATAATCTAATGATCTATTTTTGCTTTTATTTCCAGCACTATTTAAGGTTTTTATCAAAAGAAAAAGGTACCACTTCAGTGATCATTTTTCCCATGTTCTCTTCTAGTTGTTTCATAACTGGGACCGTGTGTTTAAGTTTCATCTATTCTTAGTTAATCTTTGTGGGGAGAGATGCGGGTCTAGCTTCTTATGGAAATCCATGTTTTTTCAGTGATTTTTACTGACGAGGTTGCTCTTTGCTTGGCATGTGCTCTTGGCGTCTTTCTCAAATATCACCTGGCTTTGGATGAGACAGTTTTCTTCTAGGATTTATATTCTGTTCCATTTCTCCATATGGCTGTTTTTATGCTAATACCCACTGCTTTCGTTACTATATTTCTTATATGTCTGTGTGTATATCTCTGTGTGTCTGTTTGTCTGTCTGTGCGTGTGTACTTATTTCTGTGTATGAGGTTACATCTATATAATCTATAGCTATAAATGTTTTTCCCAATGCTTAAGATTGAATGCACAGCCTGAGAATGCTATCAATGATGTCAACAGAATTATACACTAGTTGTCAGGCAGCGTGTCTCCCACTATGTTCTAGCTAAAGATTGTTCTAGATGTTTGAGTATTTTGACTTTTTGGGTTTTACTTCTAATTCCATATGAATTTAATTTTTTCATATAAATTTAGATTTCTAGTTTTAGGAAACGTGAAAACTGTCACTGGCAATCTGACATGCCAGCTTCACTTTTTATTGCTTGAGAAAACTCCATGAGCCTTAGTGTCCCAACCATATAAGTTCATGCAGCTCAAACATTACAATTGTCTTTAAAATGAGGTTATAAATATATAAGATTGATCAGTTGACTTTTAAAAACGAAAACTTGCCAGGCATTGTGGTGCATGTTTTCAATCCCAGCACTTGGGAGGCAGAGGCAGGCAGATCTCTGTAAGTTTGAGGCCAGCATGGTCTACAAAGAGAGTTCCAGGACAGCCAGCGATACACAGAGAAACTCTGTCTCAAAACAAAACAAAATTTAAATAAATAAATAAATTTTTAAATGAAAGCGTTCTCTCTTTGCCTGGAGAGTTCTGCTTTATTAGGGTCCACATTTCTGAGTGTTTTTGCCAAATTATGATCAGGATTCTTGATTCTGCCGATAAGACTGGCCAGGTTTTTGAACATCAACATGTACTTGTTGAAAAGATCAGAGTCTCTGGAGGTGGAAGATAGGACCTGCAAGGACCCTACTGGTTCTTCCCCTCCTTAGGCAGTACTGAGCTGTGAGTACCCCAGAGCCTGGGAACCCCATCTTCCTTCCATGCATCCTTTGGACCACATGAAACTCACCCAACAAAAAAGTTCAGTTCCAAGTGACTCCAAAAAGCACTATCATCATCATCCTCATCATCATCATCATCGTCGTCGTCGTCGTCATCATCGTCATTGTCATCGTCGTCATCATTGTCGTCGTCATCATCATCATCTATAGCAAGTTAAATAGAAACAATAGGTAAATGATTTGTCTGTGATGTGCTAAAAAGCAATTTGAGCTTTCCCAAAGCAAGAATGGTAAAGACAGCATGAAATGAGCCACTGATAAAGATGCCCATATGCAAACTGAGGAACTGCTGAATTAGATGACCCACTGCGCGGGATGGTGCAGTCACAGAGGGAGAGTTCAGATCACACTGCACACGGATAGCCGTGGCATTTCATGCTTTAGTCAACAAGAAAGGTGAAATACTTTTCTAACTCCATCAAACATCCAGAAGATCATACTCCTACTGGGATTATTTCTGATGATGATGGTGCTTCTATAAAGATCAAGTATGAATGTCCTTTTTAAAAAAAAAAAGAAAGAAAGAAAATGCAAGTTATTTGTAAGGGCGTAGCATTTAGAAACAGCATATGTTCCCTGTAGTCAAGAATAGGTTCTTTACATCAGCAGAAGACATTCGTGGGGAGATGAGTTTGAGGAAATAGTATCACAGGCAGGCGGGGAAAGTTGTCATCTCCTTTCTGTGCTTGTCTTCTTTGCCTGCCTGGATGTTAATTTTCATTTTTGCATTGTTCTAGACCTAGAACATTAAAAATGTTGTCTTGACACAGTATCTTCTGGTGTCATTTTGTGTGTGTGTGTACATGTTGATGGTATGTTTTTGTTAAGACAAGGTCTCAGAGTCCAGGCTGCCTTAGACTTGGCTATGTCCCTCAGATAGTACTCAGATTCACAGGCCTCCTGCCTCAGAGTCCTGAGTGCTAGATTTACCATCTATACCTCATTAGATATTATCATCAATGTTATTAAGGTAGAGGCCTGTGTCATAGCATGAAGGGTATGTATGTAGCCATTCATTCATGCATTGGTGATCTTTCCTGTCCCAAGGCCAGGCTTTCAGTCACAGCATCTACTTTCCTTTTATAATCATAGCTAGGCTTCCGGACAGAAGACAGACTCAATGTGCCTCTGTGTTTAATCCTACTCTCTGTCCTCCTTTTAGAATACAAAGCAACTGGAGGATTACTGTACTTCCCTTCTGCAAGCCTGCAGTGGCGCCCATGTCGTGGAACAAGCTCCGGACAAGTCACTGTGTTTGACAGAGTCCCCAGTGATTGCTCCTCTACTTCTCCAGCCCTGCACAGTATCATCTTCCGGCTTCTCACATTTTCCTAGCTTTTCTCACCAGAACCTCTTTTGCGTCTCTCTTCTGGAACACACACATACCTCATTCTTCTGGTTGTCTCTTACACATTGCATCCCAGCAGACTCACTCTGAAACGCGTGCATAGTACCACTCTCTTCACATGCCTCCTCTGTTTTCTTTACCATGCTATAATGTAAATCCAACCATTGGCTTATTGGTTTCTATATGTTTATCCCAGTAGGTGGAACATGAATTCCATGATACTGAATTCCAACAGTAAGCATTATATCCCTTGTCTTAACTAGATTCCTATGTTTCATTGAATACTAAAGGAATGAGACAATAAGGAAACAATTCAAGGCAGAATTGACAGAAGCACATGACAGTTTTTCTAGACTTCTAGATGTAGAGTTTAGGAAAAGTTGATGAGATAGGTATGGAATTACAATCAGATCTTCCAGCAGATGTGCAGTGTTCTAGTTTGCCAGGCAGGTCCCCAGGCAGATCTTTACTGAGTCTCATAAAATGGAGAAAAAACATTAAGATTGTCTACCCACCATCCTACATACCCTGAATGTTCTTGGAGGTAGTATGACTTCTGTGCTGCTTAAGGTACGCAGGCCTTATTTTATACTTTAAGAAAATTCACATTTTTCTGAGTGGCCCAAGTATTACAGTTAAGACATAAAACAAAGAGCTCTTTCGAGTTCCTGCCTACTACACTTCCATTGCTCTCAAACTAGGTTCTCAAACCATAGCAAGATCTTGAGCATTTGCCTATGGGCTATCATACTTATTTTTAACTTATTATTATTTCAACCTAAATTTTTTCAAGTATTTATAACAAGGCATCTTGTATGTTTTCTAATCTCCTAAATGTTTCTTCTTCTTCTTCTTCTTCTTCTTCTTCTTCTTCTTCTTCTTCTTCTTCTTCTTCTTCTTCTTCTTCTTCTTCTTCTTCTCCTCCTCCTCCTCCTCCTCCTCCTCCTCCTCCTCCTCCTCCTCCTCCTCCTTCTTCTTCTTCTTCTTCTTCTTCTTCTTCTTCTTCTCAAGGGGTTCTCTGTATAGCCCCAGTGGTCCTGGAACTCACTCTGTAAACCAGGTTGGCTTCAAGTCCTTAGAGGACAGAGTTTCTCTGTGTAGCCTTGGCTGTTCTGGGATCATTTTGTAGAACAGGCTGGTCTCAAACTCACAAAGATCCTTGGGGCTTCTTAATGCAATTAAATTGAAATAATGACTGATCATCACATTTTATTTAAATTGAGAGATTTCTAAGTTCACTGTGTTTATATTTATTTATTGTTTTCTGTTTTGTGATCATAATGCTAAGGATTTTACCAACAGAAGAAGACGTAATCTTTCATGCTGTTTTGTTTTGGTTTGGTTGTTGTTCTTTTGCTTTCTGGGGCTCTTGGTTTCTTTTTACTCCTGAATTGTGCCTGTACCTTTAAAACAGCTGGAGCTGTTGAGCTGTGGAACTTCCCTCCATGATATTTTCTGTTTATAGATCTTACTGCCATTGTCAAGGACTGGACACGCTGATCTTAGGCCCAGTTCTGAGCTCGTTACCCTCTTCTATCATTTTCATGACTGTTAATGGAAACAGAAGCATCTGTGCATTCACCTGCATGTCATTAAGCGTCTCCTGGAGCAGTGTGCACTGACTGCGCGCACGTGCGTGTACACACACACACACACACACACACACACAAACTACACAAAGCTTGTCTTACACGCCAAGAATATTCTTTTGTTTTGTTTGCTGTGGTTAGAAAATTTGCACTAATCACATTTTAATTCTAACATCTAAGAGTATGTAGATAAGTGAATTATGCTACTTTAAAAAAAAATCAGCTGAATGGTACTTGCCTCACAGAAGGTCGAGTTAGACCACATGAAAATTTACTTTACATAATCGTTCATGATTTTCCATTTAATTTCCAAGCTAATGTAACAAACTTGTAATGCTAAAGGAATTGTACATGTGAATTTATTATTTTATGTTTGGGGTTTAAAATGAAAATTGGGTCGCATTACTATCTATGCACATCTCATTTTAACAGCCATTGGAAGTCCCAATAAAAGCTCTCTCCAAGGATTTGAGGTTTGGCATCCACCTTAGTCGGTGTTGATTCACCTTGTAACTAGTTTCCATAGAAGGGATTTGGGGGTTATTCTCTTTTCCAAACTAATAATTACATAAGGTTAATGCTTGTCTGTATATATCATGTGTCTGATACAAAAAGAAATGATCCGTTTTACAAATGTTGATTACAAACCTGCTAAGTACCACCTTTTAAGCAAGATGGAAGAGTCAGAATCAAATAAGAAGGCAGGCTGGGCAGTGGGGGGGGGGCGGTGAGGGGGGTGGAGGGAGATATAGCAACGTCATTTTTCAAGAACTATAAAAGAAAAAATTTAGGAAGTACAGACTTGGCACAAGTCTCCAGAGGCAGGGAGGGATTCTAAAAGGTACTTTTTTTTAAATTTTTAATTTTTTGATTAATTTATTCATATTACATCTCAGTGGTTATCCCATCCCTTGTATCCTCCCATTCCTCCCTCCCTCTCATTTTCCCCTTATTCCCCTCCCCTATGACTGTGACTGAGGGGGACTTCCTCCCTCTTTATATGCTCATAGGTACTTTTAAGCTGTAGCTGGAAGTGAAAGTAAGAATTTACTCAGTGAGGTAGCTAGCTCTGGATGGTAAAGCTGATCAAGGGCTTGGCATCCTAAGCAGAAGAAACAGTCAAAGTGCAGGGGCATGAAATAATGCACCTTGCTCAGCTCTACGTGAAGTGCAAGTGAGAAAAAGAGCACCTAGGTAGTTATCAGATACCTGCTGAGGTGTTACAGAGACACAAATTCACTGCCCTTGGTTTGGGGAGTTCCAGAAGTGAGAGGACAGCCTGGCAAAAGTTTACAAGTCATCCAGAAAACTGATATTCAAACCAGTGGTTTCCAGTGGTGCTGCCTTGGTTAAAGAGAAAACAGAAGGTGCTATGAGAGACTCTTGCTAAATCTAGAAAAGTTTGGAAACACCCACGGGCATTCCCTCCTTTGTCTCCCTCCAAAACCATTTTCTCTACCATTCTGTGTCCCCAGGCTCAAAGTAGCTAGTCTCATTGCTTTAGACAGCATCGGGTAGGTGAGTCTCTAAAACTGTGGCTTTCATCACTGGTATGATAACCGAAGCATGACAATTAATGATTAACCCAGAGAGAGCAAAAGGTATAAGGTGAAAATGTGCAGAGCTCAGCAGAGAGCGATGCAGGATGCTCATGGACACCAGAGAAGAGCAAAGGAAAACGTTTAAGAGAGGAAAGGCACATGAAGAGGAGAAGTAGCAAGGCACAGGTTATGAAAGGTCCAATTTAGGAGCAAGTAATATAGCTTCCTACCCTCAGTAGTTCCTTAGCTACTCATCGTATATTGTCAAAGGCTACTT
Source organism: Acomys russatus (assembly GCF_903995435.1). Classification (NCBI taxonomy): domain Eukaryota; kingdom Metazoa; phylum Chordata; class Mammalia; order Rodentia; family Muridae; genus Acomys; species Acomys russatus. The sequence continues at coordinate 11,212,935 of NC_067168.1, read as the reverse complement.
AGTCTTTTGGCCACTCAGCGAGGAGTATTTCTTCTCTCTTCCACAGCCATTGCCTTGGACACACCCTTGTTTTGGACTTAGTCCACTTCACTGTGGGGAGTGTGGAACCAACAAAAGAGTTTTCTTCTATTTTTTTTTTCTTGGTTAAACATGCTTTTGCTGGTGTTTTAAAGTGTATTTCATAAAGGTGAAATTTATAGCGGATGCTTCAATGAGCTTGGTAAGTGGAATAGAGGGGTAAGTGCCACTCCACCCATGATGGAGAATGTTCATCATCAGCATCCTCCCTCCCTCTGCAGGTAAGCTCATCCCATTTCTCTCTAGAAAACTTTGACTAGTTTTCTAACTTTATGATTTGGCCTTTTCTCGGGTTTCACATAATGGAGTTGCATAGTACACAGCTTGTGTGTATGATTTCCTTCCCTAAGCACAATGCTTTAGGCCATAGTTTATGGCTTCTGCTATTATGTTCACAGGTAATATTCCTTTGTTGTTGGATAGTAGCCCATAGTGTGGAAATACCGCAACTTGCTAATTCCTTCACAAGTTGATAGTGTTTTGAATGTTTCCGATTTGAGTCTATTCTGAAAAAGCTTGCTTAAACATTCCTGTATAAGTCACCATGATCATGTATATTGAGGGTCAGTTTTCTTCTTCCTTTGATATATCTCCTTTCTTTTGGTTAAATCCTGTACCTATGGAATCATATGGAAAGTGTATGTTTAATGTTTATAGGAAATTGAAATGCCTTTTCCAAACTCTATCCTGCTGAAATCCTCTCCATAGGTCTATGAGTTCAGAGCAGCACCCTCGCCAGGGTTTGGCAGTCTCAAAGCTAAGCATCCTAGCAGGTGTGTGGCTTGACTCACATTTCCTTGATAAATGATGATGTGAGACATTTTCCTATGCTTATTTGACCCCTGCTTTTCTTCTTTGGTGAAGCATTTGTTCAAATATTTTGCTATATTTTTTATTACATTTTCCTTTATTATTACTGAGTGATAAGAAATCTACATATATTCCAGATATAAGTCCCATATCAGGTAATGTGGTTTTTTTTTTTTCAACTATTTTCTTCCAGTTTACGTGTTGTCTTTTCATCTTTTCATTTGTTTAACTGACTTTTGAAGAACAGCTTTAATTTGAATGGAATCCAAATTAACCTTTCTATTTTCTTAATGATTTTAGCTTCCAAGATCATTGACATTTTTCTCCTCTTTCATTTAGAAGGTTTATCATCCTAAATCTTATACCTAGATATCTGGCCACATTTATTTGACTTTTACTGTTAGTATGCAATATTGTCAAAAATTCATCCTCATGCATATCTTACAGTTCCAGTACCCATTAATGGTTGTCCTTTCCCCTACTGAATTACTATGACTCTTCTGTTCAAAATTAGGTGAGCACATATTTATCTGTTGCTTTCATGCTTTGTGTTTCATTAAACTCTATAGCATAATCACTGTTGACTATTTGAAATATAAATGTATAAATGTTCTATTTTACAGTTTTATTTCAAGATTGTTTTAATTATTTTACATTCTGTTAATTTCTAAATAATTATTATAAATATCCACAAAAGAAATCTGAGTGAATATACACTGAACTTATGGATTAATTTAAAGATAATGTATATCTTTTGCAAATAATTTATAAACTATAATTATCCACTGCTAATGTTTGAAAATCACATAAATACTTATGGTGATATTTTAGCCTATAACCTTGATAAATTCACTTATTAGTTCCTGCAGCTTATGCATAGATTCTGTTTTATTTGTTAAATATCCTATTGTATAATCAATAGACAACATTTTGTGTACAATATATAGTCTTCTAGTTATTTTTGCATCGTGATATGAATTAAAACTTCTGATATGTTTAAGAGGAGTGCTGAGAGTAGATACCGATCTTATTCTACAGAAAAAACATGCAGACTATGGATGAAAGAATTGCATTTGGTGCAGTTTTGTTATTTAGCAGATTGGGAGATTTTTTTTTTTTTTTTTTTAATCGCTAGTTTCCTAGGAATTTTCTACAATGGCTTGGTCTCTAACTTTGTAAAATACTTTCTTGTCTATTGAAAAGCTCATATTCATTTTCTCGTTTTGCTTTTTAACATCGTGAATTACACTGATACACTGATTTTTCTGAACCAATTTTGCATTCCCAAGGTAACTCCATTGGACCCTGTTATGTTATGTTAATAAAAACATGGCTATATGGGATGTATTAATATTGTGAGGGGGATTTTAACACCTGTATCTTTGAGGAATACTGGCTTGCAAGAGTCTATTTTGCTTTGTTAAGAGAGTAATAAAAGCCTTATTAAGGTTTACTTAACAAGCAAAATAAATAAAATAGATTTGCTGTGCTGTCTTTTTAGTTGTTCGTGTATTTTGTTTTAAGCTATAAACTAATTTTCTTTAATAAATAGCTATTCCAGATACTCAGTTCTTATGAAAACTTAGATGTTTTATATCTTTGCGGGATTTTTTTCAATGCATTGATGTCAGGCATAGAGATGAAGTTATGTCTTTATTGTACTTTTAATATAAGTGTGAACCCTGATGATGTCTATTTCATGGGTCTGAGAATTTTTAATTTTCTATTTTTCCATTGGCCTGTCTTTTCTCAAAGAATCATCCATTTATTTGATTGTTCTTTTTCTGTTTTTCATTCTATTGATTTATGCTCTTAGCTTTTAAAAATGTCCTTTCTTTCATTTGCTTTGAGTTTAAGGTGTTCATTTCTCTTATATATATTTTTATTGATAATATTCATATTACATCTCAATTATTATCCCATCATTCTCTCTCCCATTCCTCCCTCCCTCCTGCTTTCACCCTATTCCCCTCCCCTATGACTGTGACTGAGGGGGACCTCCTCCCCCTGTATATGACCCTAGGGTATCAAGTCTCTTCTTAGTAGCCTGCTATTCTTCCTTTGAGTGCCACCAGGCCTCCCCATCAAGGGGACGTGGTCAAATATGGGGCACATGAGTTCGTATGAAAGTCAGTCCCTACTTTCCACTTAACGGTGGAGAATTGGCTAGATCTGGGTAGGGGTTTGACGCCTACTGCACGTATTGTCCTTGGTTGGTGCCATAGCTTGAGCAGAACCCTTGGGCTCAGATCTGCCCATCATAGTATTATTCTTGTAGATTTCTAGGACCCTCTGGATCCTTCTAGTTCCCCAATCTCCCATACTTCTCTCCCCTAGAGTCCCAATAGGATGTCCTCACCTCTATCCCACTTTCCTGGTAAGTGAAGAGTTTCATGGGACATGCCCCTTGGGCTAATATGCAGATATAGGTGAGTATATACCATTTGAGTCTTTCTGCTTCTGGGTTAACTCACTCATTATGATCATTTCTAGTTCCATTCATTTGTCCACAAATTTCAGGAATTCCCTGTTTTTAATAGCTGAGTATTCCATAGTGTATATGTACCACAGTTTCTTTATCCATTCTTCTACTGAGCAACACTGAGGCTGTTTCTATGTTTTGGCTATTATGAATAAGGCTGCTATGAACATGGTTGAGCATATATCCTTGTTGTGTGCTGGAGCATCTTCTGGGTATATTCCAAGGAGTGGAATATCCGGGTCTTGAGGAAGCCCTATTCCCAACTTTCTGAGATAGCACCAGATAGATTTCCAAAGTGGCTGTACTAGTTTGCATTCCCACCAGCAATGAAGGAATGTTCCTCTTTCTCTACATCCTCACCAGCATGTGGTGTCACTTGAATTTTTGATCTTAGCCATTTTGATGGGTATATGATGGAATCTCAGAGTTGTTTTGATTTGCATTTCTCTGATGACTAAAGATGTTGAGCATTTCTTTAGGTGTTTCTCGGCCATTTGATATTCCTCTGCTGAGAATTTTCTGTTTAATTCTGATCCCCATTTCTCAATTTGGTTATTTGATTTTGTGGTGTTTAATTTCTTGAGTTCTTTATATATGTTGGATATTAGACCTTTGTCAGATGTAGGGTAGGTGAAGATCTTTTCCCAGTCTGTAGGCTGTCATTTTGTTCTCTTGACAGTTTCTCCTGCCTTACAGAAGCTTCTCAGCCTCATGAGGTCCCATTTATTAATTGTTGACCTTAAGGCCTGGGCTGTTAGTGTTCTGTTCAGGAAGTTGTCTCCTGTGCCAATGTGTTCCAGGCTCTTCCGCACTTTTTCTTCTAACCAATTTGGTGTCTCTGGTTTTATGTTGAGGTCTTTAATCCACTTGGACTTGAGTTTTGTGCATGGTGACCAATATGGGTCCAATTGCATTTTTCTACATGTAGACATCCAGTTAGACCTGCACCATTTATTAAAGATATTATCCTTTTTCCATTGAATAGATTTGGCTTCTTTGTCAAAAATCAAGTGACCATATGTGTGTGGATTCATTTCTGGGTCTTTGATTCGATTCCATTGATCAACCAGCCTATTGCTGTGTCAGTACTATGCAGTTTTAATTACTGTTTCTCTATAATACATCTTGTATTATGGTATTATGGTATGGTATGGTATGGTATGGAGATTCCTCCAGAGGATCTTTTATTGTATAGGATTGTTTTAGCTATTCTGGATTTTTGTTTTTCTATATGAAGTTGAGAATTGATCTTTCAATTTCTTTAAAATATTGTGTAGGTATTTTGATAGGGATTGCATTGAATCTGTAAATTTCTTTTGGTAAGACGGCCATTTTTTACCATGTTAATTCTCCCAATCCACAAACAAGGTGTTCATTTCTTATTCATTTTAAAAATTATTACATTTATTTTTGTATGTGTTTAGGGAGGAAAGCATGTGTCATGGTACACATGTGGAAATTAAAGAACAACTTGCAGAACTTGGTTCTCTCCTTTTACCATATGGGTCCTTGGGAATCAAACTCAGGCCATCAAGTTTGGCAGCACTTGCTTATGTAGTCATGGTGTTTTCTCACAGCAGTAGAAACTCTAAGACATAAATTGGTCCCAGGTCATGAGGTTTTACGGTGACAGTCCTGACCATGTGTTTAGGAGAGAATTGTGGGAGGGTTTGGGAACTCTGTTCTAAATGCTGTTACAAAACCCTGGAAAATAATGCTGAGGGAAGTACAGATGATACAGGCTTGGCTTATGAAATTTCAGAGGGAAGTGAAGATTCTATCAGGACTATTTGTGTGATATTTTGAATTAATAATCTATGGTCCTAGTCAGCTGGAGCTAAAGAATGGGCCGTAATTAACAAGAATCTGCCACCACTGAAGTGAAACCTTTACTTTGCTGGGGCCATCAGAGCTGCTCACGTGGAGCTGAAGAATCAGCTTTGAATAAGAAAGGAACAGCATCACTGAGGTGAAATCTTCTGGGTAGTCTTTGTCTTGGCTCTGCATACAGAGGCTATAGTCCAGAGTGGGCCAAAGCTGTACCTTGTGCTGGTAGCCGAACTTTGTAATGTTAGATGTCTTCCAGGTGGTACTCATTCTGAAGGCATGAAGGGGTTATTGATAGCAGCTAAAGCTTGGCACAGTCCTAGGTGCAGATTCACTTACAGTAGAAGCCTGGGGGGATTTCATGGGTCATGGAAAGAAGTTGAGACTTGGCTTGGGAGAGATAGATAGATAGATAGATAGATAGATAGATAGATAGATAGATAGAGATCAAAGAAGAGACCATAAATGGAGAGATACGTGAAGAGTTTGAAGTTGAGTTAAAAAAAAAAAAAAAAAAAAAGGAGGGAGCAATGTAAATATAGTACTCAAATTCAGAGTTCTCAAAAAGAAAGTATAACATAAATAAACAAAAATAGTGGATAGGTGTGGTGGTGCATGTCTTTAATCCCAACACTTGGAAGGCAGAGGCAGGCAGGTATCTTCTATTTTGAGTCTAGCCTGGTCTACATAATGAGTTCCAGGTTAGCCAAGCCTAAATAGTAAAACCCTATCTCAAAATAAAGTAACATAAAAAGATTATAACTCTTTCATGACGTGTGTGTGTGTGTGTGTGTGTGTGTGTGTGTGTGTGTGTGTTTTAAACCATATGCAAGTTGTTTATGTTGAGAAATTTTACAGATGGTTTTCTGGTATGTTTGCCAACTTCACTGTGGTCAGAGTTCACCTTGTGAATGCCTTCAGCTCCTTGAAACTTTCAGGGTTTGTTTTGCTCTGTGCTTTATAATATGGTCTACCTTGAAATGTTTTTCTACACACTTGAAAAGTTTGTGCTCTGCTGTTTGGGAGTGGAGTGTGCTTTAGCAACGCTATCCAGTTGATAGACAGCACTGTTCAGTTCTTTCATAGTCTTACTGATGCAATTTAAATATTCTATCAATTACTGAGGGAAAAATGTCAACACATCTAAATATAATTATGGTTAGACTTATTTTTCCTTTTATTGCTATTGTTTTAGGGTTTATTAAGGACACAAATATGCTGTGCCTCCCTGGTACTGGTGCCCTATGATTATATAACGAACCCTTTTCATATTCTGAAGACTATCTATCAGTAACATACCTAATATTAGCGAACCTAACATACCTTTCTTTGCGTGAATGCTGTCATTCTTTTATTTTTTTAATTGGTCTACCATTGTCTTTACATTTAAAATGCATTTCTTATAAACAGCATTCAGTCAGGTCTATTGCTCTTGTCTGTGTGTGGACAAGCGTGTCAGTGCCTGAGGAGGCCAGAAGAGGGCATCCTTAGAGGTAGATGTTGTGAGCCTCCTGACACGGGTGCCAGGAACTAAATTTGGGTCCTCGAGATGAGCAGCAAACCCTCTTAACTGCTGACTACCTCCCCACCGCCCTCTTTTATAATGGTGGAGACTGAATGTATAACCATGTGCATGTGAGGCCAGTGCTACATCTACAGTCCTCTTCTTACTGCTGACTGTGCGGTAGTGCCTTGCTAACTTCCCCGGGCTCATCTTGAACTTCTCTGTAGCACAACCTAGCCCCAGACTTGTGACCCTACCACCCCAACTTGTCTTGCCATAGGCCTGTGTCTCCAAATTTGGCGGCTTTTTAAAATTTAATCACAAGTTTCCTTGCATTCAGTTTGAGTGGTTAGACCTGAGTTATCCAGTAAAGCAACTCTTAACTCCATGTGCCTCTGGGAACCTTGATATATGTGTGTCCGGTCTGAACTGATATAGGCTATAATATTAAATATTCATGGAATTTTGATATATGTATATATGTACATTATATATAATAGACTATTATCAAATGGCTTTATATTAATTATATGTTAAAACTATTTGCATAGGTTTTATTAAAATGTGCTAAATTAATTTTGTCAATTGTTTTAAAATGCGGCTACCAAACAGAAAACAAACCCTACAGCATTTTCGGAGGTCCCTTGTCTCATAATGTCTTGCCAGAGCTTTTCTTTCTTAAAAATTTTATCTTTTTAAATTTTTTTATTTTTACTTTTGTCTCTTTTTATCATCCACATCCTTTGGACATACATTATGGCTTCTGGTTTTGTGTTTTATGGGTTTCCTGAGTATGCAAATGAGTTGGTCTATGTGTCTATATCTCTTCCTTGTGACTTTTCGTGGGCTTCTGTTTGTCTTTTTTTTTTTTTTTAACCTACTCCAATGTGTTAGTTTTTGTTTTGTTTTATTAAATTTTATTTAATTACTGCCACTTAGAGGCCTGAGTATTTCCTAATGAGAGACATAAAGGGGGTGGATCCAGATGGGAGGGGAGTTGGGAAGGAACTGGCAGGGGAATCTGTAATCTGAGTTGGGGGCTGGGGGGGGACTCACACCTTTATTCTCAGCACTTGGGAGGCAGAGACAGGAGGACTTCTGTGAGTTTGAGGCCAGCCTCGTCTACAGAGCTAGTTCTAGAATTGCTAGAGCTATACAAAGAAACTTCATCTTGAAAAACCAAAAAACAAATGAACAAAAAAGAGTAGCATAGGATATATTATTGAAAAATAAGTCTATTTTCAATAAAAGAAAAAACCCTCACCATGCATTAAAATAAAGATCAGTGCTGAGTGATGGTGGCACAGGCCTTTAATCCCAGCATTTGGCAGGCTGAGGCTATTGGATTGTTGTAAATTCAAGGCCAGCCTGGTCTACAGAGTTTCTGGGCAGCCATGGGTACAAAGAGAAATCCTGTCTCAAAACATTAAAATAAAAAATAACAAAAAACAAACAAACAACAACAACAAAAACCCAACCAAACAAAGATCACTATTTGCATCTCAGGCAACTGTTGGTTCATATATTTGAATGCTTAGTCACCAAGAATGGAACTATTTGAAAGAAGGTTAGTAGGCATGGCCTTGTTGGAGTGTGTCAGTTGGGGTTTGGACTTGGAGATTTGAAAAGCCCACACCAGATCCAGTCTCTCTCTCTCTCTCTCTCTCTCTCTCTCTCTCTCTCTCTCTCTCTCTCTCTCTCTCTCTCTCTCTCTCTCTTTCCTGGCTGCAGATCAGGATGTACCTTTCAACGATTTAATTTAGTACTATGATTGCCTACCTGCTGCCATGCTTCCTGCTATGATAATGAACTAACCCTCTGAACTGTAAGCAAGCCCCCATATAAAACTGTGTGTGTGTGTGTGTGTGTGTGTGTGTGTGTGTGTGTGTGTGTGTTTGCTACCAGATCATTGTTTGCATAGGCTTCTATTGGGCAGCATTTACTTACATACTTTTCACTTAATTTTCTTGGGAAAATGATATATTTACAACCAGGCAGTTGGTTGGCTGTGTTCTGTTTTTCTTTTTTTCCCTCTCTTTTTGTTCTCTGTTTTTGAATTAACTTATTTTTTTTATTTTCCTCTAGTACTGGCTTATAATTTTTAAATGTTAAAAGGTCCTATGGATTCTGTTGTTAATTTTTAACTTAATGCAATCTTTAAAAAAAAAAAACACTGTCATTTAAACAGTATTGTCATTTGGAAAGAATCTCTTATAAGCACATATTTCTAGTGCTTCCCTCTCTTCATGCATGCTACTTTGGTGACACATTACCCTTTCACATGTTCAACAAACCCACGGGACATTGCTTCTATTTTTGCCCTAAGTAGCCAGTGTTTCTTAAAATAGCTTAGACGAGGGCACTGCTTGCTGCTATTGCTTTGGTGCTGGGTTTGCACTCGGAGCCTTGGGCATGAGAAACACGGGCTGCTGAGCAGTGGCCGCCGTCCAGGAATACCTCTCGTATTTACTTTCATTTTAACTATTTCTGTCGCTCCCTGCTTCCCTGTGTTTCATGTTCCTTGTCATGAAGAGCTTCCCTTGCCAAGCACAATGATGACACTCTCACTTGGCTTTTGTTTAACCAAGGGAGACCTCTGACCTGTACCTTCTTCTTGAAACACATTTTTCCTGGGTATGAAAAGTTGTGGGGTTTTTTTTCCCCTTCAGCATTGAATTAATACTGTCATGGTTTCCTGTACAAAGATAGCTGAGTTGTCGTCTCTGGGCTCACAGTGATGACAGGTGCTTTCCCTCTTGGTGTCTTCAAACTTATTTTTATGTTGTGACATTGAGTAGGATGTATTCTGGGATTCTTTTCTGTATTATTTTGAGCTTTTTGTTTACTTTAATCTGGCCTTCTTATATGCTTATCTTCTACAATTATTTTGGCCACTTTCTCTTCCAGAGTGATTCTATCTTTCTCTAGCTGAAATTCCTATGGTTTGTATGGCAGGCCGCTTCGGTGCTGCCTCACAATGTTGAATGCTCTTGAGCGCTTACCAATCTTCTGTTGTGCACTGGTCTGGATGCCTCCCCCCGCCCCCGGCCCCCCGCCCCCCCCCTTGCCCAGCTATTTTAAAATTCATGAATTTTTTTTGTAATCTATTTAATGAGGAGTGCACCAAAGTAATTCCTTCTTTCTGCTGCTTTGGGTGTTAAATCTTTCGGTAAACACTCGTTGCTTTGTTTTGTTTTGTTTTTTGTTTGAGACAGGATTTCTCTGTGTAGCCTTAGCTATCCTGGACTCGCTTTGTAGACCAGGCTGGCCTCGAACTCACAGCGATCTACCTGCCTCTGCCTCCTGAGTACTGGGGATTAAAGGCGTGCCCCACCACGCCCAGCATCCGGTAAATGCTCTTACAACCACGCTCATAGGTGATATTGTAGATTCCGTTACTTAGCTCAGTAGTCAAACTATTTTTTTTCTTCCAACTACCTCTGTTTATTCCATTTTGAATGGATTCTGGTACTGACCTTCAGTGTCCAATCCTTTCTATCTGCAGTAAGTGATGGCCTATTCATCTCATTCACTTTCTTTTCATTTCAGATCACGTACTGTTTTATAAGTAGAAGTTCCGTTTCTCTTTTGAAAAAACATCTTCCACTATGCTCATCGTCACGTTTGTGCTCCCTTCACACGTGTGCAACACCTATGTATATAGCTTTGCCATCTGTGAATGAGTCTGTATATATTGGTTGCTTTTCTCTTGGTTATGAGGCATATTTTCTTGCTTCTATGTTCCATGCTGGAAATATTTGGCTGAATGGTGATGGTGTTACTTTGACAATATTCGTTGATGACTTTTGTGGTACACACATACTAAGCTTTGTTTCTTGGAATCAGTTTGGTCCTTCTAACCTCTGTAAGGAGGGTATAGGATAATATTTAGCCTTGGCTGGTTTGTCCAAATTACCATGGTACTGTCCTTCTGAGACCCAACCTAACACCCATTCATTGTAAGTTTTTTTAATCTTCTGGCTACTGGAAACACCAACTGTTGCTTGTCTGTGTGAGCTTGAGGGTTGTCTGGACTGTGCACTCAGCCACAAGACATGGCAGGAACATGCCTGCAGTGCTCTCTCCATCTTCACTCTAAAGCTCTCACCTCTTCACTATTGTCTTCATGGAGTTTAACTTCTTTCACCTCTCTGGACCCAAGCTCCTCCTCTTTGACTGTGGAAGACTGCCAGGCATTGTTTTGATTTCCTCTCATCTTTCTTTCTAGGCAGTAAGATTGCCACTCAGGGATTAGTGGCCTTGCCTATTGTCTAAGTGCTTAAGAACAGTTTCAACTAGTTTCTAATACCTCAAGACAGGAGGCTAGGTATACTCACTCATACCATATAACCTGTAGACATAGATATAGCCATTTAAAGGCTGTGAGGTAGAGTGAAAATAGTAAAGTTTACCATTACATAATTCTAATGGGTAAATAAAGTATTTCAAGACAGTACCATAGATACCCAAATCAGGTTAAGATGTTAATAGTCCCAGAAAAGATGGCAAGAACATGAATTGTTGGCAGTGGACACTGCATGGATGTGACAAATATTTAGAGTAACAGAATCTGGTGATGGGATGAATTTGGGAGAATCAGATGAGATAATAAACACAAAACCATTTTTAAACATCAATTCAAGTGCGTGTTGAATCCTTGCTATGCCCTAAGGATGGTAGAGGTGGGCAGAGTACAAGTATAGATGACATCATATCTGGTCAAAGAGAATTACCAAACTTAAAAAAATACAATCATGAAGACAAACATCATATGTGCTCACTTATAAGTTGATATTAGAGTTAAGAGCAACTCAGAGGTCCTGAGTTCAATTCCCAGCAAACACATGGTGGCTCACAACCATCTATAATGTGTCTGGTGTCCTTTTCTGGCCTGCAGGGGTACAAGCAGGCAGCGTAATGTATACATAATACATAAATCTTAGAAAAAGAAGAAGAAGAATAACCTTATTACAATGCACAGACCCAGAGAAGCTAAGTAAGAAGAAGAGCACAAGGGGAAGGACATAAATCTCCCAGGGAAGGGGGGAGATAGAATAGATATTGTGGGCGGATGGGAGGGGAGATGGGATCAGGAGAGATCAGGTGTGGGGAGGATGGAGAAAGAAAATACTAAGAGAGACGACGGGAATTGGTGGGTATCTTGAGGATAAGCTTAGAAACTTAGTGCAATGGACACTTCCAAGAAGTCTGCAAGACTCCTAGCAATTGGAGTCTGAAATAACCATGTCCCGTAATCAGGCAAGTCTTTCAATGGAGGGATGGGCACACCAACCCAGCCTACAAGATATGCTGAGGTAAAGGTGGCACAGAAATTGTGGAAATGGCCAACCAATGACTGGTCCAGCTTGAGATCCATGCCACAAGAGGGAGCCCATCCCTGACACCATCTGGAGGGCTAGGACCCAGAGGCTAAATAGCTCAGACATCTACAATAGAACCAAACACAACTGGGGATGGGGGGGGGGGAGAGTCAATGAAATGATTCCTAATGATCTTCTGTTGTACTTACAGATTGGTTCCTAGCTCAATTGTCATGAGAGAGGCTTCATGTAGCAACTAATGGAAAACCACAGCCAAACATTAGGCAGAGCTCAGAGAATCCTGCTGAAGAGGTGCTGAAAGAGCCAGAGGGGTCAAGAACACCACAGGAAAACCCACAGAATCAACTAACGGGCTAACAAGGGCTCACAGAGTGACAACCAGGAAGACTGCACAGAACTGAAGTTGGCCATCTGCACATATGTTATGGTTGTGTAGCTTGGTCTTCTTGTGAGACTCCTAATAATGGGAACAGGAACTGTCTCTGTCTCTTTTGCCTACTTTTAAGAGACCATTTTCCTTATCCTGGCTTACCTTGCGCAGCCCCAATATGAAGAGAGGTATCTAGTCTTACGGCAACCAGATATGCCATGTTTGGCTGATATCCATGGGAGGACATCTGAGCAGAAATGAAGGAGGAGTGGAGTGAGGGGTAGAAGGGAGGGGGGGTCAGACTAGGAGAAGAAGACGGAGGGGAAACTGTGGTCAGGATGTAAAATAATAATAATCATAATAATAACAACAACAACAACAATAATAAAGTCAAGCACTAGGGTAAAGACATGAGTCAAAAAAGTCTAAATAAGATGCTATTTTATACAAACAAGGATGCAGCAACAGCTAAGGGATTCAAGGGGATCTTTAAGAGAAAGCTGTATTTCTGATAGTGCCTCGAAGACATTGCCAAAAAGAATAATAATGAAAAAAAAAAAAAGAGATGGGAACTTACAGTGCAAAGATAGTTTTGCTGTGAATGGGGTATAGAATATATTATACAATCAAGATGTATACATTTAGAAGTGTAACATTACAAATTCAGGATTTTATTATGTCTCCAATGACTGCTTATGTGCACACATATATCATGAGAAATGCAGAAATAAGTTCTGGTGAAGCAGCAGTACTCAAAGCAGAGTCTGTGTCATCTGTTACGTTGTGCAAAAGAAATCAATATTTATGCCTACTTCCAACCCAGGATGCAAAAATGCAATTACTTTAAAATGTCTACACTCATGTACCAAGATAATGTTCAAACAAGCCATGCACTTTAAAAAAAAAATAGAAGTAAATATTTGAAATGCCTATAAGAAATGGGGAAAAAAAACCTGTTATATAGCCTTCATTATTTTAAAGTTACTTTTATGTGGGTGAATTCCATGAGCAATCATCACCATATATCAAAACACTGTTCTCTGGCCATTTGCCTCCATATTCTTTAGTAGCAGAGGCACTTCCTGTTGACGTTGCTGTTTTAAACAGTCTGACGTTGATTTTGACTTAGTAAGCCTGTATTCCGTTTTGAATTTCTATCCTTGGGTATGCCTGGCACCCTTTAGTCAAGGCGCCCCTGTTTAAACCCTTTGGGAAAATAAAACTCTCATCTGTTGCTTTGCGGAATAGGGAGCTGGCCACTAGGTAGTACAGAGTTGCGATGGTGTGCGGGGGCTGGGGTGGGGGTATAACTTTCTCAAGTGAACAGTGAGCCAAGTTTATTACTGTGTGGCATACACTTCCACAGAAGAGGTGCTAGACACCAACTCCTGAGCCTTGTAGGAGGCTGTGGAGAGGACAGGTACAGGATTCTGCACTGCGAAACACTTTCCTTCTGCTTCCCCCAAGCACTTAAGCTTTTCTGGGTCCAGTGACTCAGTTTCCACTCATCTTTCTTCCACCCTGGTAGTATTGTTTAATTTTTGTTCTCTTGGATCTACAGTCCTTGATGGTTTATACCTTTTTGTCTTTTTTTTTTTTTTTTTTTTTTAATGAATTTACTATCATTCTAATAAGCTTCCAAGAGGGAGTTGAAAGATACATGCGTTCGATGCTTCCTCTAACTGGAAGTCCTTCCGCCCATTGTTTCTTTTTTTTTTATATCTATGCCTGTACATCTTATGCTTTATATACTTGCACAATGATATGCATGCACCATTTACGAATTAATACTTAGATATTCATAGTTTGAGTTAGTCCTTTTTCTGCTTACAGGTGATAGAACATGATTATAAAGGGTTGAAAATTATTCTTCCTGAACACTGAATTATGCTATCTTCTAGAGTTTAGAATTCCACTTTACTCTCATTTTGTGTTAATACTCCCTCAAAATAAACATGCTTAGTTAAAATGTTAATCACTTCATTTTTAACCCTGATCTATTCTTTTAGCTCCAACTTTCCATTTAATGTTACCACCAGGATCTCATGGTTATGTCTCAAACTCAACTCAACTCTTTTATCCATCACCAAATGCCCCAGATTGTACTTCTCCCAGTCCCAACATTTGTACTGAATTAAGTTATATCATGATTCTAAAGCATGGAAACAGAGCACCAAAGTAACCTGAAAAGATTGATGGCTTATAGACAGCATTCCAGGGGGAAAGGAATCGGTAATAAATATATTTATTATTTCTACTTACCTAGGCTCAATGATATTGAGAAATGCTAGATAATAGGAATGGATAGCTCCAGAGTGGGGTGTGTGTGTGTGTGTGTGTGTGTGTGTGTGTGTGTGTGTGTGTGTGTGTGTGTGTTGTGTGTTGTATGTGTTGTGTGTGTTGTGTGTTGTGTGTGTTTTTTTTTCTATTATGACTTTCAAGCTTCACTCTATCTGTTTGACATTAATGTCTCTTACTATCTTTGTCTTTGTAAGTTTGGGGGATAAGATATATTATTAAGTGCCACTCGGTGAGTTTGAGGAGGGTGTGGAGAGAAATGCATTTGCTCAGTTCTCCATCTTTACCTGGAAGTTGAAGAATGTTCATGGGACATCTCTATACAACACTATTCAAGAAGAACCTTGAAAGAAGTGAGGATATAAGCCATATAACTATTTGAAGAAAAGAGTATTTCAGATGGAGGGACTTATACATGGAAAGGAGCCTAAGTTGGGAGCTTTCATAATGTGCTCGGGGACAGTGAGCCAAGTGTTGCTGAAATGGGGTTGAGAAGCGGATGGGAAGGAAAGCATTTGAGAAAAGAAGATGAAGTGTTGATGAGGGGCAAATCATTTCTTAGAGTTCACAGTGACAATTTTTACTCACTGAAATGGAATGCGCTTGGAAAAATTTAAATAGACATTATTAAAACTATGCTTTAAATAAATCACTCTGCTATGATATCCCATAACAAGATGAAGTCAGAAGCAGGAACACTAATTAGAAAGGTCAAGACAAGAACTCCTGGTGCCTTGAGCTAGAAGGATAGCAACAGATTTGTAGAGCAGTGATGTGATGCTATGCTTTGAAGTTGGAGCCACTGGGATTTTACAAGTAGATTGTCCAGGAGAAAAGGCAAGGTTACTCCAAGGTTTTGGCTTCAGCAAAATGGAATCATAGTGTTGAGATTATAAATGCTGCAGATGAAACAGATCCCTTTAGGGCAAGGAAGCACAGGAGCTCAGTTGGGTACTAAATTTGAAATAACTACTAAAACTCATCTAGATGGTTATTTCAGGGGGTTGTTGAATATAAGAGTCTGTGGCTTGAGGGAGAAGTCAGACGGGGGACACTAGTGAACAGAGTGAATGCTCTATTGGAGTGCCACAGGCAATAAGTGACTCAGGAAGACAGGGCTTATCTAGTAGAACAGTGCTCACAGCTAGACAAGGAGGAGGCATCCAGAGCTCAGACACAGAATGTGCCCGGTATATATCAGATAAGTCATCCTTTGCAATCAGGGGCTTGAAGGCTCAGTTTTCAGTACGTTGGTTAATGTGATCCGAGGTGTGGAATGCACCTTTGGTTGAAGTAGGAAACAATGGTCACTATTAGCTGAGAAAAAAAGAGGGAAGTGATAGGGTTGGAAGAAAAGACATTACCAAGGAAAGTAAGAAGGTAAATAAATCCATCAGGCAATTATAGTAGCATTGCGCAGCTGGGCTCCAACCACTGAAATCTTAGATCATAGAGAACAAACAGTCCCCTTGGGCAAATATCTGTATTTCACTTCTGAGGCACAGTTGAAGAGTCAATAGAGATTTAGGCTTGACCAAACTGGGTTTTTTTCCATGCGAGTTTGATGAAACGTTTCATGGAAATTGCGGTGATGTGATTGTGGAGTGATGGGATATCCCAGCAAGCATGCCCAATCACTTGGTCGCACTCGTCAAAAACCTAAGAATCATCCTGGGTTTCTCTCTCTTCAGTTCCCCAAATCCATCACCAGGTCCTACTGCCTCCATCACAATACATCTAGGCTTTACTCTCTTTGTTCTGTCTCCATTACCACCTCTTTAGTCGAGTTGCTTGGCTCCTCCTGGGACCAACACCTTTACCATGTAACTCACCACTCCCTCTCCCCATCTGACCGGCAATCCATTGTCCACACAACAGCTGGGGGAAGTTCCTGACATCTCAATGCATATTCTCACTGGACAGTCCTTTTCACCCAAATCACAGACACAAAGGCTCTGCTTATTTCTCCAACCTTCTTTGGTGTTGCTTTTTTCTGCTGGCTTCTCGGTCACAGACATGTTGGCCTCTTCTCTGATTTCTCCTTATTTCAGGTTGATGAAACTTCCTCCCTCTGCTTATGCTGACCTTCAATTGGCTGCTCTTACTAATACTTCATATGTCAACCTGATTAAATGGTAACTGCCCCCAGAAAAGACTTCCTGGGGCACTAGATTTAAAGTATATCTAGAACTTGTAATCCCAGTGCCCAGGAGGCAGAGGCAAACAGATCTCTGAGTTCAAGGCTTGCCTGGTCTACAAGCTCTGGGACAACCAGTGCTACACTGAGGAACCTTGTCTTGAAAAACTAATAATGAATGAATGAATGAATGAATGAACGAACAATGTTCTTAAACAATCTCATTCTATTTTTATGTGTGATGATCCCTGCATGCATCGCTTAGAAAGAGAATGTTGTTTTGCCGTGTGTTGTATCCTCAGAGTAGTGGCCCTCACGCTCACTCATTTCAGGAAGTCCACACTCTTAAAAGTCAGTCAGGACTCAAGGTTTTGTTTTGTTTTGGTTTGGTTTTTGTTTTGTTTGTTTGATGTGTGTGTGTGTGTGTGTGTGTGTGTGTGTGTGTGTGTGTGTTGTGTGTTATGTCTCCTATTAGTTGCTGTTAGAAATTGAGACCGATTTTGAAAATATGTCTGTATTTGCTCATTTAAATATAACAAAATAAGCCGGGCGTGGTGGCGCACACCTTTAATCCCAGCACTTGGGAGGCAGAGGCAGGCGGATCTCTGTGAGTTCAAGGCCAGCCTGGTCTACAAAGTGAGTCCAGGACAGTCAAGACTACACAGAGAAACCTTGTCTCGAAAAACCAAAATAAAAATAAAAATAAATATAAATAAAATAAAAAATAAAAATAACAGAATATCCCATTTGCTATTAACACAAATAACATTTGTGAAGAATAGTTTCTTTTTTTCAAACAGGGAAAAATATAGAATGATCTTACTGCTCATTTCCTAAACCTTGTCAATGCCTGGTTTGACAGCTTTCTAGATTCTCGTATCTGTCTCCGTATTCAATTTGTAGTGATATGTTGCTCCTTCGTGTGTAGTTCTTAACTCCAGATTGAGACACTCTCTCCCGGAGGAAAGCCTTACCAGATTCAGGAAACTCAAAAAACCACTTTTAAGACTCAAGAAACTCATAAAACTTACAAGACTCACAAGGCATCTTTCTGAGGCCCCATAAGCAGGATAGTGTCACTGTAGGAGAGACCGCCTCTGCTTAGGGGTGTAGCTTACTGCCTGATGTGCTGGGAACTCCACCGATGCATGCTTTCAGAGTTGTAAACCATGCCCAGATGGAGCTTTTCAGTGACACAGCAGCCTGTGTCAGCAATGCTCCTGTTAGAAATGCTAACATAGCCAGGCATAGGTAGCTAGGCGTTAATCCTGTACTCGGGCAGCAGAGGCAGATGGCTCTTTGGAAGTTGGAGCCCAGCCTGGTCTGCAGAATGAGTTCCAAGACTCATTCTGAGATTTTGTTTTAAAAAATTAAACAAAATAAATAACAGCATCCAAAAAAAAAAAAAGAAGAAGAAGAAGAAGAAGAAGAAGAAGAAGAAGAAAAGAAAGAAAGAAAGAAAAGAAAGGAAAGAAAACCCAACAAATTTGTTGGTTCACCACACTGTTGTCACTGTCTTCCTTAACTGTGATAAGTATAATCTATCTCCTGCAGGAAAAGTCATCTAACACTTGTATGAGAACATATAAAGAAAATGTTCTATGCATGGTGACAGATGCATGGAATCCACTGTTTGAGAGACTGGAGGAGGAGGATTGTGAGTTTGAGGCCAGTCAGGACTACATAGGAAAGCTATATCGCAGAGGGAGGGGAATATATAAATATGTAAAGAACTTTGTCCTCACACTAAATATTTAATAAACACTTTAGGTATTTGCATACATAAATTTTAAAGATTTATTTATTTATTATTTATACAGTATTCTGCCCAAATGTGTGCCTGCACACCAGAACTCATTGTAGAAAGTTGTGAGCCACCATGTGGTTGCTGGGAATTGAACTCAGGACCTTTGGAAGAACAGACAGTGCTCTTAACCTCTGAGCCATCTCTCCATTCCTATAATTTTTGATAATACAGTAATGCTCAGGAGTACTAAGTCCTGAAATGCTACATGCAATATGGAATCTGAACCATAGCAATAAATCTTTATGAATAAATTCATTAGCTGATTTTCATATTCGAATAGGTCTCTTCTCTAATATTATTTTGTAACTTCCTACATTGGCTATTTGAAAAATATTTATTCACTGGTTCATAAATTTTTTAAATGTTGACATATTTATTTTTAAAACCATACACATTCTGAGGAATCTTTAAATATTGGAAGCTGTCGAGCTCATGGTAATGAATAAAATTCTCCAAAGTTTTATTTTTTGCTTGACAGCTTTAAATTTGATTCACTTTAAATTTTTTTTTCAGAAAGCATTTGCTAAGTATCAAAGTCTAATGACTGAAATTTTTCAGCCAGTTGTTTTTTCATACATAGCAACAATGTCCCACGAAAACCAAGGACTGCCTCAGCTTTTAGTATTGACAGTTCCTTTTACACAATGGCAGAACTGTTTTTCTTAAGATAGTCAAGCAATCTTTCTATTCTATCATAACATTTTTAAAAAATTAAAAATACTGTGAAGTATTAAGATTTAATAAAACTCATTGTTCATTCCAAAGCAAGTTGCAAGTTTTGGGGGTTTGTGTTGTTTCTTGTTTTGCTTGTTTTGTTCTGTTTCTTGAGAAATTCTCACTATTAAGCTCAGGCTAAACATTAACTCATGGTATTTCTTGCTTAGCCTCCTAAGTGCTGGGTTTACAGGCATGTGCTACCATGTTTGGAAAAAAATATATATATATACACACAAACATGCATACATATATACATATATAGTTTTTGATGCTGGGTTTCACCTTAGCTGACCTAAAATTCACTAAGGAGCACAAGCTAGCGTCAGTCAAACTCTGTTCATGTTGGAATTAAAGGTGTGTGCCACCGCACCCTGTGAACATATTCTTTGTTAAATAAAACTAATGCTTTAATTATATTTTACTTATGTCATGACTTTGTTTGCTGCAAGGGTATGTCAATGAAGGATGGACTGTCCACTAGTACAGTTTTGTGGCATTGCTTTGACTCATGCTTGATTAAAAGTACAGACAGTTTTACCACCATTATTTGTTTGTTCGTTTGTTTTATGTTGTTTATTTTTGGTTTGGGTTTTGGTTTTTCAAGTCAGGGTTTCTCTGTGTAGCTTTGCTGTCCTGGAATCACTTTGTAGACCAGATGGCTTCGAACTCACAGAGATCTGCCTGCTTCTACCTTCCTCAGTGCGGGGATTACAGGCGCGCACCATCACACCTGATTCCATTTACCACTGTTCTTGGTGCACGATCAGCACAGATAGCAACACAGTGGAAAAAGGAGAAGTATTTCACAATTATTATGAATACAGTCATTACTTCACAGATGCCACGGGGTGATCTCAGAATCTTAGTTCTCCCTAAGTTGCAGTAGGGCCATACGACACATAATAGGAAGTCATTGTAATTCTTATAATATAAATAGGGAACTGAGTTGTTCTACTACTTAAGTGTATTATGATTGGGCAGCCTCTTATTTTTTTTTTTTTTTGATAACAGAATCACCTCTTAGAATTTATTGTTTTGTTAGAAGGATTTTCTTTAAGGGAAAAACAAGGAATAGTTTAATGAACAGATCATATCAATCTCCATCTTTTCAGGGAGCTTGTAGAAAAGCTGCTCAGATCAAATTCCACATACCATTTAGTCTTGAGAGATTTATAAGCACTATATAAAGGGCATGAACTAACAGACCATATACCTTAATTACTAATAAAGACCCACATACAAGGTAGGATATCATTACACCTTATTCCCTTTTTGGAGACAAGCTAGAAGCCTGAACTTAAAAGAAAATTTGAGTACACGAGGAGCTGCCTTGAGAAAGGGTGACTTAACAATGTCAGGACATCAGCTACCAGCCTAAGTGCCACTTGTAATAGACAAATAGATGAATATAACAGACCAGAAGTGGACAAGGGGATAACCCTAGGCAGATGCGAAAAATGTAAGGATAAATTACAGGGATATAACTCCAATAAGTAAAGAAGAAAACTAGAACTAAAACTTTTACTCCAATCAGCAGAGAGGAAAGCATTCAGTTCAGTAACCTTTAGTGTGGATAAAGAACCAGGGCCTCTTCTCATTTGCTTGTTCCTATTTTGGAGAAGAAATTTGGCAAAATAATTTTCCAAACTGTGAATGAACACCTGATCACATGCTGAGGAGAAGGGGGAAAAGGAAAAGAAGCACACAAAAAAATAATACAGTCTTCACAATACAGTTTCTGAGAATGAGGAATTTGAATTGACCTCTCAGTTCATCACTAAAGGAACATATAGAAAGGAAGACGTGGTGCATGTTATTAAGGCCACAGAACTGTGAGAAATAAACAAGACCTTACTGACACACCACTTTATGGAAATGGCAAAACAAACAGTAAGTTGTAGTTAAGTAACTTGAAAGTGCATATACAAAAGAGATACCACAGTATTTCTGAAAGTACACATAAATGCATGGGTATTTGTGCAAGTGCTACAAAAGTTACCTGTAGAAATATATTAACAAGATTACAACAATTTAATTATGCCAACTTAAAATACTGTAGAGGAATAACACATTCGCATAGTTTGCATACTTCGATTAAAAAAAATGTATACCTTTTATGTTAGCCAAGGGCATTAGTCAGGGAGCTTTTGAAGAAAGATCCCTGCAATTTAGCATTTCTAGTTCTGTGATTGCAAGTCTATCTGCTTGACCAAATAAAATTGATTTGTGTCCATTTTTCTTTGGAAAAGTCAGTAACAAAGGCTCCATGTCCTTTAATAGACTATTTCAATCCTTAACAAACAACTCTACCAGTAAATTCTATCTTATATCTATACTATATTTCCATAATAACCTTCAGATTATTTTTCAGAGAACAGGAACAAAAGTTATTTGTATAGGTCACTTTTCTGTTGCTGTGGTAAAATGCTGTGATAAAATCATGGCAGTTTAGAGAAAGGAGGGTTTATTTGGCTTACTGTACCAAAGGGTTAGATCCATACAGACAGAAAGAGCATGGCAGCTAGTGCAGACATGGCCTCGGGAGCAGGAAGCTGAGAGCTCACATCCTCAACTGCAAGGACAAAGTACAAAGAGAGAACAACTAAATATGGCACAACTAAAGTTTCAAAGCCTGCTTTCTGTGAC
This sequence comes from Acomys russatus, assembly GCF_903995435.1. Lineage (NCBI taxonomy): Eukaryota > Metazoa > Chordata > Mammalia > Rodentia > Muridae > Acomys > Acomys russatus. The sequence continues at coordinate 11,190,917 of NC_067168.1, read as the reverse complement.
ATACTCCCTCCAACAAGGCCACACCTTTTAAACTTCTCCCTACAGCACCACTAAATGACGACATTCTCAAACCAGCGGCACATTGTTCTATTTTTTCTTATGACAATGCTTTAAGTATTAAGAGACTGTTATTGTCTCTATACTAATGAACCCAGCCCATATTTTCTTGCGGATCTTATCCATTCAATAAACTATCCATATTATTGATTTGCCCTGAATTTATCCACGTCATGACACCCTTAACAAGATGAGGAAACACTAAACTGGTTGTAATAATAACTCAACAATGGCTAGGAGTATGTCTAAGAGAGCAATTATTTCCCACTAAGATTCCTACTAGTCCTCAAATACTAGTCCAAAAAAATATCTCTTGACTATGCAATCTTATCTTTTCTTTATAAGTTTTAGCAACAAAGACTTATATATATAAAAGTTACTATTATCAAATATTGCCTTACTTAACTGTCCAACATCTCGGTAATGACAGGATGTCGTGATTTCCTCTGCACAGGTGAGTAATATGAACCTAAAGAGACTGAGGTAATTTGCCTGTGGTCACTTAGCTCCTAGGTGCTGCAGGTAGAGAGTGCCTTGCTCTAAGCATCTAGGAAGCACACAGGTAGCCTGAATAGCAGGCAGCATGAAGTAAGAGAAAGAGGGCAATTTGCAGCCAGAGAACAGGCATTTAGATTCTAACTCTGCCACTGGCAGTCACGTGACCACATAGCAATAATAGGATTGATGTAAACACTATGATGAAAGTGTAATGAACCGTATAAACTGATTTCTGTATTCTCCCTGTTCTGATGACATGAATACATCTGATTTTAAAAATGTGTTCCAAAATAATTTCCTCTGCCTTTTCTACTCCCACACCATTAATTTACTCTTTTTGAAGTATCTTCCTTCTTATTATTTGCTTGTTTTTTTTCTTCCTTCTTCTCCCATAGCAACATTTCTTACCTACTCTGGTTTTTAAAAAAGATATTTGTTAACAAAAATTATGAAAGTCAGGAAACATTCACTTTGTGTTGTGTGACCAAACTTCTCCTAGGGAGACACAACACACACATCTACTCACCCAGGATAGGGCACCTACAGCAGAGCAAGTAAGGATACCTGCAGAGTTCAACATGGTGAAACAATGAGTTTTATTGAGGTTACTTACAGGACTATGGGTGAGGGGTTATTTACAGGAGCATAAATGACTCAGAGACAGCTGCATCACCAAAGCCCACCCCAGCACGGGTGACAGCTTACAAAGCAGGACCCTAGAGTACACTTCACACCTTACAAGCAGCCCAAAAAGTTGGAGCAAGACATTTCCAGGTGCTTCCAGGCAGCTTGGCTGGTTTCTGCTTCTTCCAGGCAGCTGGTCTGGTCTCAAAGCCTTCTTTGCAGCTTGACTAGATTGAGAGTCTTCTTTGCAGGTTGGCTCTGCTCCTTCGAGGGGGACTCTCAGCTTTTATTGCTTACTCTGGCAGCGAGGGACCCAGTGAATTGGCTCAGTTTCAGGAACTTCCTAAAACTATTTTGAGTTACCAACTGACTTAAGGAGTTTACCTGCAAGGATGAAAGTTTTAGTCTCAGAGGAAACTGTAACACAGCTCACTGACATTTCATTCTGTCTCAGACTGTTTAATTAGGCCACTTTCAAAATATTTACAAACTATATGTAAATTAAAAATAGAAAACCAGCCGGGCGTGGTGGCGCACGCCTTTAATCCCAACACTCGGGAGGCAGAGGCAGGCGGATCGCTGTGAATTCCAGGCCAGCCTGGTCTACAAAGTGAGTCCAGGATGGCCAAGGCTACACAGAGAAACCCTGTCTCGAAAAACCAAATAAATAAATAAATAAAATAAATAAACAAACAAACAAATAAATAAATAAAACCATCAAATATTAGTATTCCCTGTACTTGTAGGTATTTTGTTATTATTGTTATTGTTTGGTTGTTTGGCTATTGTTTAGAGATAAGGTCTTAATATCTAGGCTAGGTTTGCCACAAACTTATTATGCCAGGACTTATCTAGACCCTAAAATCCTCCTGATTCTTCCTCTAGAGTGCTGAGATTAGAGGTGTGTGCCCCGCACAAGGGTCATTTGTACTTTTGAAGTGTTGGGGAGGGAACAGATAACCACTGAATTGAGTTAAACTATTTTAACAGCAATAGCATGTTTATAAACCCATTGACTATTTATAGTTAGTATTGTAGGGCAGTATTCCAGATATTGATGGTACACTGTAGCAATACCTTTATCAATTACATGTAATCAGATACTTATACCCCAGATTTTCCCACCTACAGTGCCATAAAGTCTTTATGAGTTATTGAGAAATAATGCATTTATGTATTTACTTATTTATTTTGCAGTGTAGGGGGTATCTGAAAATGGTCTGTCTCACATTCTTCTAGAAAATCCTTGCTTTCTGTCTGTATAACTAATATTGACCTTTCTCCATGTTTCCAGGTTTTCTGCGATTTTTCTGTATCTTTTCGTAACTTACAATTTGGCTGCCCAATACTTCCTTCAGTCACAAGAGCCAATTTAATCCTCCTTTTTTCTTGAGTGTGGTAGAACTGATATCTCTCTATTACCACCTACTACCCGTTAAAATGGAAGTTTACACAGGTGAAGCATCTGTCGGGTGACAGCTGATCTGAATAGGTCCAGTAGGAAAGCCTACAGCAGGAGTGGATGGCTGACCTAAAAAACAAAGAAAAACATGCATTATGGGGTATGGAGAGATGGCTCGGTGTTTAAGGATGCATGCTGCTCTTATATAGGACCTAAGTTTAGTCACCGGTACCCAAGCTGGGCAACTCACAATTACCTGTAGCTCCGGTTCCAGGGGGATCCAATGTCCCTGACCTGACACCTGCATTCAAATGACAACCCTTCATAAAGTGTATACATATATATGTATATGTATGTATGTATGTATGCATGTTTAATGCATTATGACATCTGAGGAGGTGTTTCAGACATTAAGAGCACACACCGCGCTTGTAGAAGACTCAAGTTCAGTTGTCAGCACTCACATCATTGGTTGTCTTACACACAGACACAGACACAGACACACATGCACAATTAATAATAATTAAAATGAAATCTTTAAAAAAAAACTGTTACCTTATTAGAATTCTCAAGGAGTTTGCCTAGTGGGCATTACAGAGCTCATAATCCAGGCATCAGCAGTTGAGACCTTAGAGAAAGAGCAAGTGAACTGGTGGCTGCCTCTGAGTTCCGGATGCTGTGCCATGCAGCCGCACGGATGCTGTTAGCTATGCTGTACTTGTTTAGTGTTGCTTCAGGTGGTCCATCCTCTCAGTGGGCTGCACTTGCTCTAACATCCAAAACTGTGACTTTGGAGACTTAGAATGATATTCAGAAGAGTTAAGACCTTCTGTATTTTCTCAATTCTGGGTCATTTTTCAGTTCCCAGTCAGTGTGTCTAATATTGGATTATGTTTTTGCAGTGGTCTTTCCGTACAAATCCGTCAGCCATCTAGGAAAGCAGGAATCCCTTGTCACTCTATCCATGTACAAACCTGTGTGTACAAAGAGTCTGTTCGGCAATTATCTGATGTTTAATTCTGAAGTTAAATTGGGATCTTGCTATGAAATGAATGAAAGCCTTTCGTTAAAGCACTGATTATCTATCCATCAAAAAGCCATCCAGCTGGCTTTTTAGAAAAGCAATTTTTAATTTTACAAAAAAATAGCGTGGTGTTAGTCAAAGAGGATACACATAGAAGAAGAAAAAAGAGAAAGCAGAAGCAAAAAACAAAACCCTGTCATTTCTCAGATGATAGAAATTCTATCAGGTCTAAAGAGTACTGAAGAGGTCAAGGTTTGGGTGTGGATTACCCATGCCACAGGTTACCATGGTGTTACAACTGACAACAGCCTAACACATTCTGAAAAATTCTGAAATATCACCATACATATTTATTCTTAGGTTACAATTTGCTAATGAAAGAAAAAAGTATGTAACTTTAGATAAGATAAAATTATTTTCATCTAAAAACTATCTTTATTTACCCTACTTCTCCTTCTCGCTCCACCTCCTAAAGGTACCATAAGGTGGATAAGATGTATCAGAATTGGTAGCAACATCCCAGGATCCATGTATTGGCTCCGTGTTTCTTCTGCCGGTTCATTAGCTGGGACTAGACTTCTGTTTCTCAGATAAACATGACTTTCAAAAGTGTTAGATTAAGTATAGCAGGCTCAACTGAATTGTTTAATGACTGGTATTTTTTTCTTTGTGAACACTTCCAGTCCGTCGTTAATTCACGGACTTTGTTGATTGAAGACTATGTAAGGTCTTGCTACTATATTTAATTTTCACATATTTTAAGAAAGGAAGTGGTCAACATTGTTCATGAGAGGTTACCACCAGGAAGTATACTATAAGCAATTGGTGATGTTGAAGAGGTTTCCTTGCCTCCTTAGTGGCTTTTTTTCCCCCTCTCATAGAGATTAGGGGCTAATTGGGATTGAAATGAGCCAAAATGTGCAAACATTTAAATGACTTGGTTCTGTAAAAGCTAAGAACTGAAGTGGTTAAGTTCAAGTAATGAATGACTCAACCACAACTCAGGCAGCCGAGGCTCTATATGTCCTGGTTTACTCCAGTATCAGCTGAGAGGATAAACACTTTCTCCATGATTCATAGCCCATGCTGCAGGTGCATGGAAAATTTTAAATTCTAAAATATATCGTTTAACGCAAGAGTGGATAAAGAAACTCTGGCACATTTACACAGAGCATTTACTACTCAGCTATGAAAAACAAGGAAATCTTGAAATTTGCAGGCAAATGGATGGAATTAGAAACGAGCATCCTGAGTAAGGTAAGCCAGACCTAGAAAGACATGCACGGTATATACTCACTTATAAGTGGATATTAGCCCAACACAGATGTCCTCTGAGAGACTCCACCCAGTGAGGGATGGGAACAGATAATGGGACTCACAACTGGACTCTAGGTGAAGAGCTGCAAATTGCATATAAGACTTGTGGGATAGAAAGGGGGGTGCAGATTGTCAGGAGCTCCACAAGGAGACTACCAAGGCTGGCAGACCTGGATCCAGGGGGCCTGCACAAACTGATACACCAACCAAGGAAGGACAATGTAAGCAGAAGACTTAGATCCCTTGTTCAGATGTAGCCAATGGACAGCTAATTATTCACCGGGGAAGGGGGGGGAGTGAAGGGGGGAGGGGAGAGACTGCCTCTGAAAAGAACTCTGGTGTCCTTGATTTGTTCACTGCCCCTTAGGGGAGAGGCCCTGTGGGAACACAGAGGAAGGGGATGCAGGCTCTCCAGATGAGACCTGACAGGCTGTGGTCAGATGGTGGGGGAGGAGGACCCTACCTGCCAGAGATCTAGGGGAAGGGAGTAGAACTGAAAAAGGAGGGAGGGTGAGAACAGGAAGATAAGAGCAAGGGGATTACAAACAGGATGTACTGTGATAAATTATAATAATAATAACAAATTTTAAAAATGTATACCATGTAACTGAATCCAATTACCTGCCTAGAATTTGTGTTTGAGATCAAGGATACATAGTTTTTGTTTTTACATCAGTTATATTTTGTTTTTATGAATAGCTGTTTCATAATATGCCAATGTTACTGTGACCTTTTGTAAAGCAAGTTTTTATTATGTAAATACACTTAAATTTTTAAAAAGTAATTGAATACTTTTGTTTATCAGGGCTCCGAGTAAAGCAGCATGGAAATTGTACTTTGATACCAACAGATCCATTTCAATCCCTTTGATCTGCTTGGGTTTCAGATGGATCTTAAAATAGTGGTTCTATCATGCTAAGATCTACAATGTGTTATTGCCACCTGTGCGACCAACTGCCCTCCACTATTCAAGGAAAGCCATATGCCAGCATGACCAAGCCATACCATCTCTACCATTAATATTATATCCATAAATACATAAAATGCGTGAATTGCATTTCTCACGTTCACATACTACTATTGAGACTGTAATTGCTGCTACAAATTTTTTCTTCTTTTCTCATCCTGGCATTTCATACTGACATTACACAAGGAGTTTCCTTTCAAGGGAAAATTACCTCCCCCACTGGTTATAACAGACAAAGTTAATGATTACTAAGTTCATAGCATACATAAGGATTATCTTTTATCAGTTAAAAAAAAAAGGGCGGTAGTACAAACTCAAGAGTCTGGTTTTATTTATTGGATCCCACAAGTGGCATGCCATGTGCACCCATGAAAAGTTAAAATATAGTAAAATGGTTCAGCATACTTGTACCTTGATAGACAAATGACTCTGCTGCATCAAAGATCTAAATGTGCGCGTGTGCACACATACACACACCCACACACACATTTAATTCTTTGCCTTTAAGATTTCAAGTGAGAAACTCTCAAAGTAAGAACTAAGTATAATTTGAATCTGAATTATGCATGCAAAACTAAAGAATGTGAATAGATAATAAAAATGCCTCTTTAAATTCTTTATCGTGTATGTATAGATGTTTTGCTCACGTATGTCTTTGCATCACATGCATGCCTGACATACCCTGAGGTCAGAGGAGGGTGTTGGAGTCCCTGGAACCAGTGTCACAGATGGTTGTGAGCTACCATGTGCTCCTAACTGCCGAGCCATCTCTCCAGCTGATGAAAGATTCGTTAAAGGTATGACTTAACTCGTATTATTCTTTTCACTGAAGGACCTCTGCCAAATAGCAAAAAGGAAATTAAATCAAAAGATGTGCTTTCCAGAAATAAACATGTGAGTATAGAGTTCTTTACATTTTACAAAGGGGAATATAGCTGGGTTGGGATCCCTACTTGAGACACTGCCAAGGCCAGCCACACACCTAGACAGAAGCTGGTCTGGACCTCCACAGTCCCAAGGTGCATCTAAGCTATGGTGGAGGTGGGCCAGTACAATAGCTTGCCACCCATTATGAGAAGCCAAGGCCAGTCTTGGATGCAACTCTATCACTGAGAAGCAGTGGCGTACAGCTGGGCTTCTGGGCCTGGGGGCCAGTTCGGTATCTGCTGAAGCATTCAGACAGAATGTGCGTCAACAGGCGTGGCAGTTCGTCTCTCTCCGCATGAACAGCCCTGATTCCTTGGCCCTCAGGCTGCCTTTGGAGAGACATGGTCGATCCTCTCGTTCCTGGCCTTTCAGGCCCTCTCCTCTCTGCCCTTAGACTTTTCTAATCCAGATCTGTGGTGTCTGCTTCCTTCCTTTCCTTAGTAGGTATAGTTTAGATGGAGACAGCGGATGAGGTGGTGCTGAAAGCCAGCTGAGGAGCTAGATCCCATCAGGGTTCCCTCAGAACCCTGAAACACTGTCTGTAATGCCTGCCGCTCTGGAATCACCTACCCCTGCCACTTTGTCAGATGAGGCGACAGAGCACAGACACAGAGGGCTTTGTTTAAAAGTTCCTAACTTGTCGTTCTGCAGCTGCAAAACCTTTAGTGAATCTCTTTTTCATGCTTCATAAAATTCAAGGTATTTTCAATTTTTCCGGGGTGGCGGGTGGGGAGGGTATGTTCCGCCTGGCGCAGGACGCACGTGGGGGTCAGAGGTCATCTTTCAGGATTAGTTCTCCCCTTCTTCTACCTTGGCAAGGCAAGGCCTTTCTTGTTTCTGTCTCCATACCCCAGGTTTGCTGTCCCTGCTATTCTCTCTCCATCTTTTGACTCCCAGCAGGAGTGCTAAGATTGGAGATTCAAGCCACTTGGCTTTTTGTGGGTTCTGGGACTGGTTGTCAGGCTTTTGTGTGGCAAGTTCTTGACCTTGGTCTTATACAGTTTCCAGAAACCACCACTCAGCAGCAATGTGACCTTGGCAAAAGTCTTTGAACACGGTATGTTATTCATCTACTAGAAAGTGAGGAAAGTGGCGCTGAAGTCTATTGATTCTGTCGTATGTAACCCGCATCAGACTGCCCCTGGCATTTACTAGACTCATGCCCAGAGTTTCAGTTTCTTGCCCCCAGACTTGAATGGAATGCCATAGAACATATGATCTAGTATTCCATGTGGCCATAGAAATCTAGACTTGGAGAGGAGTTAATACTCATAGTGTAAAATTTAACTAGTCAAAAACATTTTTTTTTTTTTTTTACCTAGTCAGGTAACGGAAGATAGAGAGATTCTGCCTTTTCTGTTTGTTTCCATGAATTGCCACAAGGCATTCTTTCTCTCAAGATGGCCTATGGGGATACCTCCCAAGCCACCGGCGGCACATCTGTGCCTCCTCAGGACTGGTCATGAGGCAAGGCAAGCTTAAACAGGCATCACCTTGCTCTGCTACAGTTTCCCCACTCTTGCCAGCCTCACTTTTATTTTCTCACTTCTAACACTTTGGGTTTGAACCTCCCAAATGAAATATCAGTATTTGTATTCTACGTGGCTTTGGAGTAGAAGAAGAGGGAGTCATTAGAGTGGAGCCAGAAAGAAAAACTCTTGTATCACTCCCTTCTTGATTTCCATGTTTAGGTCACATGTTTTTAATTCATCTACTTATTTGGCTTAATTGAGAGGAGGCTTCACTATGAGACCCTAGGGTAGCCTTGAACTCATTATGTATGCAAGGCTGGCCTCAAACTTGAAGGAATTCTCCTGACTCAGCCTCCCAGTGTCTGGCTTCAGGTCACAGATAATAAGGAGTGTCTCCTGCCTTGCTGTCCCTAGGTAGGTTGAAGAATAATGACTGTCTTGTAGATTCTTCCTGGTAGTTTAGAACTCCATTTATGGAGCCAGAAGACAATTCTACTTGGCAGCAAGCTAATAGTAAGGGGAAAAAAATGTCCATGTTATCAAATGGCAGAATCAGGATCTGAACCAGGATCTGTCTGCCCCTGAGGCGGGTCTCTTTCTTGAGAGCTGGTACCTTCTAAAGATGCTGGCCAGAGCCGAGCTTTGAGACAAGCAATGCGGATTCAGATCTGATTCCTATGGTCAAGGGATCATGCCGGGACAGAAACGGCCACTTGGTGCAGTGGCCACAAGAAGAGATAGGACAGAAGAGCGTTTTAGAAAACGTGATACCAGGAAACACAAAACATGTAATAATCCCACAAGTAGTAAAGTAAACAAAGCAGGTGGACAAAGAGGCAAAGGCATCTCAGAAAGAGAGGACACCAGCAAGGGCGCAGGAGAGTCGGCCCACAAGCTTCCATGACACAGAGCTTGTGAGGGTTGTAGATGCAGCCAAAGGATGTACCAGGGGGAAAGGTGTTCTTCTCCTCTCCCCACCTCTCCTCTTTCTCCTTTCTTCTCCCATCCTTTCCTCCCCTCCTCCCTGTCATGCTGGGTACATCTGGGATGGATATTGACTACTCTGGTCTCAAAGTCAGGGCAATCTTGTTTCAGCTTTCTGAACGGTAGGGTTACAGGCATGATCCACCATACCTGGTTTGTGTCAGGTATTAATATCACAACAATGAGAGAAGTAATACAGTAACTATGAGGTGACAGGCGATTAGCCCTTTATAAGGTTCATTTCCTATACAAATAGCAGAACATCACACTATGTACCCTGAACTTAAATCATTCTTTAACGCTGAAAAAGATAATGTTGAGTAAGAACTATTCAGAAAAATTAAAGCAGGGTTTATCCCGAACATAAGCTGTTTTTAAGGCTCTGGCTTGACGTTTTTGGATGGCATAAATAATAACATCCCATTTATAAAAATCAAGATGGAATGGATTATTTTTAAATGATTAAAGTGACTGTCCTATGTTCAGAAATCTGGTGCTGTTTGTCTAGAAAGTGAAAAATTAAGAAATAGTCTGCTGTGAGGAGAGCAATCACTCAAGTCCTACTATAAAGAACAATTAACCTTATCAACTTGGCTTCGAGATTTGGCAGAGCCAGCTGGTAATCCAACACCTAGTTGCTTTTCCTTCAAAGCTGAACATGTGTGAATGGGCAATTTTATCTTTTTTTTTAAAAAACATTAGTTTTTAAGAAATACGTTATAGCTTAAAAAGAGGGGCTTTGTCTGAGTGTGGTTTTGTTTTTTAATTTAAGGAAAAAATAAAACCAAAATACTAAATAACTATACTTTGAAGCTACTAAAACCTAGTTATTCTGGTGATAAGCCATCAGCTATGGTTGGGAATGTGGCAAAAAAATAAACCAAAAATACCCTGGATGCCGTTCTTCAGCACTTAGACAATTGTCTGGTTGCTCTGTCTCTCTACTCTGAAAAGCAATGACGCAGAGGATACTAGCACTTCAGGAATACAAAACCCTCTTTGAGTGTTTCTATAGCTTAGGACCTTGAAAGTCCTCCAAAGGCTCCTGTGTCAACACTGAAGGTGATGCTATTTGGAACTGGTAGATATTTATGAGGTGGGGTTTGGTATTTTTCTTAGGTCATTGGGAGTGTGTTTGTGAAGTGAATAGTGGTAGTCTGACCTATATTCTCTTTTGCCCCCTGGCTGATGAGATGAGCATTTTACCCCTCTACTCTGCACCTCTGCATAAGTATACATGCACACACACATACACATAGAAGCACACACACAGACATGCCATGTCCACATGAGTATACACACACATATACATACACACATAAGTATACACACACATGCCCATGCCCACATAAGTACACACATGCACACATACACACATAAGTATACACACATATGCCCACGCCCACATAAGTACACAAAAACGTGTGTGGACACACATAAGTATATTCACACATGCCCATGCCCACATAAGTACACATACACACACACACATAAGTATACACACACACATGCCCACATAAGTATATATACACACACACACATGCCCATACTCCCATGTCCATGCCCATGTAAGTTCACACACACACAGATACACACACACAGAGAGACACAGACACACACACACAGAGACACAGACACACACATACATACACACATAAGTATACACACACATGCCCATGCCCACATAAGTACACACACACACACACACACACTCTCACATGATCACGCAGTTTTGTTTTTGAAGAAACTATTTTGCAGCATTCTGTGTGCAATGAGCCTGCTATGAGCTCAGCCTTTTCCTGCCACTGAAGTCTATCCAATTCCCATAATATATCTTACCTGCCAGTAGGAATAATGCTTACTGGAAGATAGGTCAGAAGAGAAGAACTTTGCAGCCTGCAGTGAATGCTTGGGGTACCTATTACTCATGCAGGAGATGCTCCAGCCCAAATAGTAGACAACAGTGAGACTCACTGACAGCCTTGAACAAGTTAAACCTAAAACTTGGCTCCTGTTTACAATTTAGTTCTTAAGTTTACAGTTCTTTTGATGGTTAAATAGATGCCATACACAGGTCTGTATAGAAGAATTTCTACTTTTCTTTCTTTCTTTGGTTTTTTTTTTTTTTTTTTTTTTTGAATAGTTAAAAAATGTCTTTATGACATTCATTCCAACTCACTGTGGTGGGAAAAATAGACACAGAAGAGAATATGGCTGGTCTCCAAGTTTTCTGCAAAGAATGGTGCAGTGGTGAAGAAGAATTGGGTGTAGTGGTTAAGTTTTTTTGCCTGGATTATTTTCTAACAATTAGGGAATTGCATTCATCACACAAAGTCTTACTGTCAAATTGATCCCAATAGCTTATACTGAAGACCTTTTATGAAGCTGGCCAGCGAAAATTATAAATCAAGCACTGAGCTAAATAAAACAAGAAAGCTTGGTTCTACCCCTCCTGGAGAAAAGTTTTTAATTTGTCAAAGTTTTGAAGTATTACTATGACAAATTTAACTACAGTATAAGAGAAATAAGTTGTTCAGATTTGGGTAAGATAAATGGATTAAAAGTTGAAGAATGGGGCTGGAGAGGTGGCTCAGAGGTTAAGAGCACTGACTGCTCCCTCTAAAGGTCATGAGTTCAATTCCCAGCAACCACATGGTGGCTCACAACCATCTACAACGAAATCTGGTACTCTCTTCTAGCCTGCAGGCAGAATGCTGTATACATAGTAAATAAATAAATCTTTTTTTAAAAAAGTTGAAGAATGGACTTGGGCTTCCAGCCAATGTGAAATAGCAGAAACTGAATTGTCTCTGCTGTCTGAAATAAGTAAAATACATGAAGCATTGATTTCCAAGACACCGGATATAAGGTTAGAGTCGGTAGCTCACGCCTGCAATTGTAGCACTAGGGAGAATGAGAGTACCGTACAGCCTGCCTGCGCTACGTAGTGAGACCCTATCTCAAAAGAGAAAAGCGGACAGCACAAAGACACCAGGCAGTGCATGACTGCGACTTACACGACCAAATACAATGAGACGAACAGCAGCGTCGTGTTACGTTGTTGCCCAGAAACTATTTCCAGACTGTGCCACTGAGCAGAGGAACCCAAGTGGACACTGGTTGTCTCGCTGAGCAAAGGCTAGTGGGGAGTCTGGGGACGCCAGGGTGCTGACGTTTACAGGGCACGACGCTGTAGAAAAAGATGTTGACTGCATGTAATTATAAAACTCTTCCAGGCAAAAAGAAATGGATGTCTAAGTTTCCTGCATCTGTTAAACAGACTGAATTTTGAAGTAATTGTTTCCATGGAGAACCCATTGAGTCTAGATGGCTGTATAGGTGAACTCCGCCCAAGCATTCAATGAAGATAAAAAGCAACCACAGTTTAGTTAATTAAAAAGAAGCGCACAGTTCCCAACCCATCCTGTGATCCTAGTTTCGCAGAGATGTACCAATCTGAAAGTGGTACAGGAAAAACCCTACAGACCATTATGTTTTATGAGCATAGATTGAAAATTTTATTATAACAACAACAACAACAACAATAACAAAAACAAACAAACAAACAAACAAACAAACTTACATCAATTTGGACCAAAAGGTAGATGTCAAGTGAAGTTCTTCTCAAGAATCCTAGGTTGGTTTAACTTTCTAAACTCCATCAATGTTAGTCACCATACTAATAGATTAAAAGTGAAAACCATGTGATCACCTCACAAAGTTCAACAACAGAAAACAAAACCTACCAAGCAAGCAATCAAAGAAAGAAACAAAAAACCTGAACAAAAATTTCAGCCATTCCTGGTCAAACAAAACACTGAAACAAACAACAGCAAACCTTCCCAGCAAACTAGGAAAAGAAGGGAAAGTCCCCCTACTAACTTAAAGTATCCACCGGAGCTCACCATAAATATAAGACTTAATGGTAAAAGGTTAGATATTTTTCCTCTCATATCAACAGGAAAGCAAGTCTATTGGCTCTCAGACACTTTGCTGAAGCTTAGAGTAAGACAAATAAATTAGAGAAGAGATTAGAAAGAAAGAAATGTTCCTGATTTGATTAACACGTTTATTTTACATGAAGCAGAATGAAAACCACACACTACTGTTGGCAAAGGCAGGCAGTGGGAACCGGGGCACAAGCTAACCAACTCAGCTACCATTCGGGCTAGGATCCGGCACCTGAAGAGCGCTGCCTAGCCAGCGGTCTTTGCTAAATGGGAGTGGTCCTGTGCAACCCGCGCTGCTTTCCCTGCTGGGAGACAAAGAGAGCAGAGCCATGGTGCTACCTGCAAGATACAAGCACAAAGATGTAGCCCAGCGAGCCTCGCGAGAGTTGACACCGAGAGCCATGGGCAGTAGGGGAAATAACACGGAACCAGCCCTCAAGTCCCCTATCTATCCACAAAATCGCCCTGACTCTGGGAAACAGAAGATATACAAAGATGAGTCTCAGCGAGGGTCCAGTAATTGTGGTATGTCAGAACCCAGAGACCTTAAATCATTGCAGTGAATGCATGCATGTAAAGCTGTTTGGGGGTGGGGGAGCGGGGCGGGACCTACCGTCTGACACACTGAAGCTTCCACTGCCAATACGATGAACAACTATGTGGTGGAGAGGTTGGAAAGACGGAGGAAAAACCAACTGAACAGTAAATGCACCGTGGAGATGCAGTGGCTCACAGGTGTTAGAGAGGGCTGCCGTCGACAGTGAAACATGTTGTTGCCCAGCAGGATTGGCAGGGTGGTCTGCAGCAGCCTGGAGCTTAAGCAGATACAGACGCAACCCTGAACACCAAACCTGACCTGGGCCTGGGCAACAACACAGGCCCTAGATGAGGAATGATTCACTGACTGGATTGGACCTCTTTTGAGGACCACCGTGATCTGTGATGCCCCCGCAGTCTATATTGGCTCATGCTGCTTGCTGTGATGAAGTCCAAGGTCCATGTGGACATGCGCAGTCTTGCTGCTGTCTGAAGCCATGGTGATGTCTGTGGCCTTTGCTGCCTGCGGGGGAGGGCACATGTTGATATGAGTATACCCACCTGTACATAGTCTGTATAGCCACCTGAAGCCATGTTGATGCCCATTTGTCCCTGCGGCCGCAGCTGAGGGATATGAGTGGCATGGTCCTGATATGGCTAGGGGTCATGTTGGTGCCTGTGGCCCATGTTACCACCCAAGGCCAGGCCAGTGTCTGTGGCCTATGCCCAGGCCTGAAGCCTTCTTGCCCGTGGGTCCTGCTGCTGCTGAGGGTCGTATTGAGGTGGGTGGCTTATGAAGCCACCTGAGACCATGTTGATGTCCCTGGTCCCAGCTGCTGCTAGAGGTCTGTGGTCCTGATGAAGCTGAGGGCCACATTCAGTTGTCTGTGCTGTCATCAGAAACCATGATCTGTGTTCACGCTGATGTAAAGGGCAAGGAAGCTACTTTTGCAGTGATATCAATGACTGTAGACACACAGTTGAGAAAGAGGGACAATGGAAGGCTTCTGTGACAACCTCTACTTCCATCCCAACCCATCCCCCCTGTTAAGAGCCTAAACAGGAAGCCATCAAAGAGAACCTTTAACAAGTGTGATAAAGATGCTGAAATGTAGCTCTTCTAATTTATGACTTCTGGTGGGGGCACAGGAGGGGAAGGACTCAGTTCTATTTAAGGGGTAGGCCACTGGGAGTTTGACCATGCTCTAGTGAGCATATAGACAACACAAATTGAATTAGTTTTTTGATTTTGTTTTGTTTGTTCTATTTTAAAATTTTTTGGGGGGGGCGTCACAAGAGGAATGGACATGGAAGGACTGGGAAGTGAGTGTGATTGGGGTACATGATGTGAAATTCCCAAAGAATTGCTATCGTTTATAGATTTTAAAACATGTAACATCAGTGTTCAATCCATCTTGGTAGTAAAGGCAAAATGGCAGCTGGTCAAATTGCATTCATAATGATGAGACAGAAGGAGATGAATGACCATGCTTATTTGACTTTCTCATTCATGTGCCTTCAAGACTCTGGCCGATGGAATGTGCCCATCTCAGTTCTCCTTTAATGGAATCTAGAAACTCATTATCCCATCCAGAAGTCTGTTTTCTAGGTTACTCTAAATAACATCAAATAGACAATCTATGTTAACCACTTCTTCTTTTTTTTTTTTTTTTTAAATTAAGTTGTTTAGATTTTTTAAAATTTATCTTAAAGAGATTTTTAAAGCCTATATTTCTTGAATTGAAGTTCTTTATCAGATAAGTATGTTTTAAACATACATTCTCCCAGCTCTGGATTGCTCCTTAATCTAAAAGTTTCTTATTTTATTGGTGATCAGCGGGGAGGCCTGGTTCTTTTGGCACAACTACAGCCATTTTGTTTCAGGCCTAACAGCCACATCATCTCAGCTAGTTGCTGATATAGCGAAAAGTTCTCTATGCACGGTCAGGTTGACAAAAAAAAAAAAAAAAACTATGTTTATGTTCAGAATACTCTGTGGCCTTGCTACTCCTAGAAATTCTCCTGCTTTGAATTTTGACTTTCTTTGATAATAAACAGTGATGTGGAAGTGTGAGCCAAATAAATTCTTTCCTCCCCAAGTTGCTTTGGTCATGGTGGCTCATCATAACAATAATAGCTGTGACCAAGACACCATCCAACAGTATTACTATAATTAAACTCTGACGATATCTTCAATAAGGATGTAAAACAATCAGTAATTCATAAGTTTCTGATAGCAGGATAAAATGCTGTAATCCCTATTAAAATACTTGACTACCCACAAATGCCAAATATATATTGCAACTCTAATCTATCCTGCTATATACACCCAGAAGACTTGCACCTAGTAAACAGTCATGTGATAATGGTCATGCACAAATGACATCTTATTCCTAGTAGCCAACAACTGAAAGGAAAGCGACGTGTCTCCATAGGCAAATGTAAAACTACACTACAGAACAGTCATACAATGAAATATTACACAATAATATATGGTTATAAATTATGTATTGGCACATTTAATCTTCTCTTTAATGTTGTCATTAGCTTAGACTTCTTGCCTATAGGTTGCAGAAAACAAACATGGTTTAGTTTAATCAAAGAAGGGTTTTTCAAAAAATATGATACTGTACTCAATTCATGGTTAGGAACTTGTTTTTAAAAAAGAAAAACAGACTTGGAGAAAAGTTGGGTTTCAAATTTTTTACCTGGAAGAAAATTTAGTAAAGAGTAAATATGACCGAGCAAATGAGCCATTCTGTTCTTGAGTCAAACACAACTTTTTTCTTGTTAGTAATTACAAGAATAAGTATATTAAATGGAAATGTTTTAAGGACTTTTTATTTCTAAGTGTGTGTGTGTGTGTGTGTGTGTGTGTGTGTGTGTGCGCGCGCGTGTGTGTGTGTGTGTGTGTGCCCCTGAATGTAGGTGCTCACAGAGGCCAGAAGAGGGCGTCCAAAGGGTGACCCTTGAATTACAGGCTGTAGTGAGCTGATAAAGATGGGTGCTAGGAACTGAACTCCAGTCCTCTACAGAAGCAGCATGCACTCTAAACCCCTGAGCTATCTCTCCAGTCCATACACTGGCATTTTATAAGAACCTATCAATATTCATAACATGGAAGATAGGTATTATCATTCCCACATTATAGGTGTGAAAAATAATAAACTAAAGCAGGAGAAAGTACAGGAAAGTGGCTAGACAGAAATCTAGTTTGTGACTAGTGGTGTTGACTATAAACCCTCTTCTCCAAAAGATTGTGTCCTCACCTGAATTCTAAAAGTGCAGTTGGAGTCTATGTTGAAACACCTAACAGATTAGTGTTTGGTTTTATATGAGGGCTACACTCTTTCTGTATCCAAAAATATGTATTATTTTTATCATGTTATTCATATACATTAGTATAAATAAATGCCAGTTTTGGAACTCTGAAATTTAATGATGCTCTGTATTTTTTGTGTGCTTCAAATGTACATGAGATTGTGGGGCTTTATACTCAAGGACTGTACCCTCAAGGTCACCAGGTGTAGGTTGTTTCGAACTAGATGTGTTGAATATAAATCCCTCTCTCTCTCTCGAAGATTATGTCTTCAATTGCATTTTAAAAGTACACTTAGAATCAATGTTGAAACACCTAACAGACTAGGATTTGATTTTGTGATGAGAAGGATATTAAAAAAAAAAAAATCAAGGTTGTATAGCAAAGTCAGCATTCTGTTTATGAGATGAAGAGATAGCTGCAGGAAACTCTACTTTCTCCTATAATATTGCCTGTAAAAGAGGTATTTGGAAACATCCCCTCATTCCTTAGCAGGGTGAACTCTTAAGGACAATGTTAGCTTATTTTAAATATTTTTAAATCATTGAAAACTATTTATTTTTATTTTGTACCTGTATGTGTGTATGCTCTGTCCCTGTCCCCCCCGCAGCCCCCTCCCACCTGTGTGTGTGTGTGTGTGTGTGTGTGTGTGTGTGTGTGTGTTTGTGTGTGTAGTTTCAGGAGTTGATTCTCTCTTTACTCTCTAGGTTCAGGAGATCAAACTCAGGCTGTCAGGTTTGTATGGCAAACACTTTTACCCAGTGAGGCAGATTATTAGCCCTATTTTAAGGATTCTATCCAAAGAATATACTTTCTTAGTCTTCGCTTAGAAATAACAAACACCTGCTGAAATATAACAGGACATCAGTTTGAAATCTGTGCTTTAAGAAATGCTTACTAGGGCTGGAGAGTTGGCTCAGTGGTTAAGAGCGCTGTCTGCTCTTCCAAAGGTTCTGGGTTCAATTCCTAGCACCCACATGGCAGCTCACAACTGTCTGTAACTCCAAGATCTGACCCCCTCACACCAATGCACATACATTAAAAATTAAATAAAAATATTTTTTAAAAAAAGAAATGCTTACTAGGTATAACATACCTTAGTATTCATTCCAAAATTTTTAACTTTAATCACACACACACACACACACACACACACACACACACACACACACACACAGCCAATTATTGAAATTCAAGCTGAGAAATATTTATCTTTTGAAAATACTTTTTCTGGGTTCTTGAAAACTATCAATTGTGAGACCCTGTATCAGAAATCAAAGGGGGGAGGATGGGCAGAGAGCTCTATTGGTAAAGTCCTTGCCTTGCAAACTCTCGGAATTAAGGGCAATCCCCAGATCCCAAAAGCCACATAGGGTGGTGAATTGATAATTACATCACTTGGGAAGCAGAGACAGGCAGATCCCTGGGGCACTCTGGCCAGCCAGCCTAGCCTACTTGAGAAACTATAGGCCAATGAGAGACCTTGTTTCAAAAAAACAAGATGGCTACTTCCTGATAGATGACACTAACATTGACTTCTGTCCTCCATGTGCATGCATATGCAAATGTTTGTACACCTGTACACAGCTATGCACCTATATGAACACACACACACACATGAACAAGCAACACACAACCACCAAAATCCCCATCAAACACTAAACCCTCAAATTGTGAATGTCATGAAAGATGTGAAAGGCTGGGTAGCTTATTCCAGATTAAGGAAAAACAAAGCACTGTATTAGGTAAATGCAATATGGGGTAGGTCTTCCGTCAACAGGTGACCTTTTCTTCTTGAGATAAGAAAGCATGAAAATAACCAGGGATGTAGGCACAGTCCTTTAATCCCAGCACTAGGAAGGCGGAAGCAGGCAGATCTCTGTCAGTTTAGGGCCAGCCTGGTCTACAGAAAACAGCCAAGGCTACACAGAGGAAACTTGTTTCAAAAACAAAACACAAAGTATGAAAACAGTAAGAGCTCATACTGTTTTATTAAGCTTTTATATATTATGTACCTAGTTATGCACATTGAAAAAGATTTGTGCATAGTAATAAAACAGAAGTCAGGAGACGCTTTGGCTAAGTAATGCCTCTAGAGCCAGCCCTCCCTGCAAGATTTGATTCTCAGATTTCTAAGTAATTAGTTTGACACAGGTCATGGTACTTTATCATTCTGTATCTCACTTCACTAATTTTGTTTTTTTGTTTTTTATTGTTGTTTTTCGAGACAAGGTTTCTCTGTGTAGCCTTGGCTGTCTGGGACTCACTTTGTAGACCAGGCTGGCCTTGAACTCACAGTGATCCACCTGCCTCTGCCTCCCAAGTGCTGGGATTAAAGGTGTGCGCCACCACGCCTGGCCAGTGAGGAAATAATAATAATAATAGTAGTAGCTTCATTCATGGGGTCTTGTGATGATGAAGTAAGATGACATTTATTAAACACTCAGAATAGGGTCTGACCATTCTCAGCACTCTGTACTGTGTTTAAGTACCCAATGCTAGCTTTTTATTATAAATAGTATTATCTACTTCAGTCGTCATGACAGCCTTATGAGTTAGGTAAACATCTCTTTTCTTACATTATTTGTGGGAAAGCAATGCTAAGAGAGGTTAAATCCTCTAAGGCAACTAATATCATTCTTGTCTGTGTTATTTTAACTCTTCAAATCTTTCCTTGTTTCTAGCTAAGCTCTCTTCTCTTCCTCCTTCATTCCCTCTTCCTCTTCTTTCTCCTTCTTGATCTTCCGTCACTACTTCCCCTACTCCCAGGTTTATTTTGCCTCATGGATTCAGAGCATACAGTCAGTTCATAATCTAGGGGAGGGCCTGGCAGAATACAAGGTAGATACTCCTTATATCAAGCAGACCATGAAATCTCCAGGCTGAATTATAATGGGGATTGTTTAAATAGTCTCTGATAGCCTTGTCAAAACCATTTTGAAAGTTTGAATATCAGCTTTCTCTCCAGATTTCTTGGTCATGCTTGGTTATCCTCTGACACAATTCTAGAGAAATCAACAAATATCATCTCTCAGGCAGAGATCACGTTGATTGCTCCATGACAAACTATTCTCTTTTGATGATCTGCTCACCTACTCTTTAACTAAGCATAGCAGGAGGATTTCAGTGCTGATTAAAATTTGGAAACAAGAATATGGATATGATTTCATATTATTTAACATTCTTGAAGGGGATCTGGACTAGACCATCTTCAAAGATCTTTTCCACTTCTATTCTGCAATCTTTTTTAAAGATCTTTTTTTTTTTTAATTTTATGTATATAAGGATTTAGGATAGCCAAAACAATCCTGAGCAACAAAAAGAAAATTGCTGGAGGTATTACCATCTCAGATTTCAAGATATGCTATACAGCTGTAGTAATAAGAACCGCATGGTACAGGCATAAAAACAGATTTAAGACTCATATAAACTCATATTTCTACAGCCCACTGTAAAAGGTTTTTTTTTTATGCTTGCCCTAGTTCTGAATAATGACAGGAAGACCTTTACGTTTATTAAAAAGCTTTAGGCACTATAGCTGGGCAGATAGCAATTCTAACCTCACAATACCTGGCACCTCCTTCTTCATCTGTGTTCCTGTGACTACTCCACTTGGTCCACATCTGTGTCGACTCTCTGTCTCTGTCTCTCTGTCTGTCTCTCTCCCCTCCCCATGCCCAGAACTCCCACCTTAACTCTCCAACACTGCTATTGGACAATCAGGAGGTTATGGAGAACAATGTCTTACAAAACAGAGTCAGGCGATGTGCCGTAATAATGACAATGCCAAAGTCTGGATGGCAGCCAGACCTCTGGGGACAGAAATCAGCATTTGAGTACACAGCGCACAGAAACATCCCCCAACAGCCCAACTCATTTCCTTCAAAGACAGCATCTTCAACAAACGGCCAAGTGGCGTAGGTCTCCTGGCGCATACCTGCAATCCCAGCACTTAGGAGTCAGAGGCAGGTGGACCTCTGTGAGTTCGAGGCCAGCCTGGTCTACAAAGTGAGTCCAGGACAGCCAGGGCTACACAGAGAAACCCTGTCTCAAAAAAACCAAACCAAACCAATAAAACCAAACGGTGTTGGTCAAGCTGGTTAGCTATTAGTAGACGAACGCAACTGGATACTTGTTTCTGACCCTGATCAAAACTCAAATCTAAATGGATCAAAGACTTTAACATAAGGCCAGATACCCCAAATTTGATAAAGGAGAAGTAGAGAATATATTTGAATGCATTGGCACAGGAAAGGGCTGTCTCAACAGACCCCATTAACTCAGGCAATTAATAAACAATTAATAAATGGAACTTCATGATGCTAAAATGGTTCTTGGACAACAAAGGACACTATAATTAGAATGACAAGGAAACCTATAAAATGGGGAAGAACTTTGCAAGCTATATATTTGACTGAGAGCTAGTTTCTAGAATATGTAAAGAGCTAAAATAACACCAAAACCAAAACCGGATATCAAGACAGCAAACACCCCAACTAAAAAGTGGGACATGAAATCAAATAAAATAAAGAGTTCTCAACAATGAAATAAAAATAGCTGAGAAACGTTTTTTTAAAAATGTCTAACACCTCTAGATTGTGGTGCTGCATGCCTTTAATGCCAGCACTTGGGAAGCAGAGGCAGGCGATCCCTGTGAGTTCGAGGCCAGCCTGGTCTATAGAGTGAGTCCCAGGACAT
Source organism: Acomys russatus (assembly GCF_903995435.1). Taxonomy (NCBI): domain Eukaryota; kingdom Metazoa; phylum Chordata; class Mammalia; order Rodentia; family Muridae; genus Acomys; species Acomys russatus. Next base: position 11,169,141 of record NC_067168.1, on the reverse strand, counting down.
CCAAGGCTACACAGAGAAACCCTGTCTTGAAAAACTGAAAAAAAAAATGTCCAACATCTTTATCTATTGGGAAAATACAAATATTAATTAATTTTAGACTTCATCTTACCACAGTCAGAAGAATGGCTACAGTAAATAAAATAAATAAATATAAAAACAAAACAACACAAACCAAAGCAGCTACAGATACTAGCACGGATGCAGGAAAAGGGAAACATTCATTCACTGTTGGTGGGAATGCAAACTGGTTCAGCCACTATGGAAGTTAGTGTGGAAGAGCATCAAAAAGCTAAAAGTAGATCTACCACATGGTCCAGCTATACCACTCTTGGGCATATGCCCCAAAGACTCTATATCCTACCACAGAGATACCTGTTTATCCTTATTCCATTGCAGCTCTATCCACAATGTCCAGGAAATATAAATAGTTTAACTGGTCATCAACTGATACATGGATCATATGAATGTGGTATATTTACACATTGGAATCGTACTCAGCTATTAAGAAAAAAAAAAAAAAATGAAACCGTGAAATGCTCAGCTAAGTGGATGGAGCTGGAAACAGTCACTGTGAGTGTGGTAAACCCAGACTCAGAAAGACAAATGTTCCATTTTCCTCTCATTTGTGGAGGCTAGCTTTGAATCTTTAGATATGTATGTTTCATTAGGAATACCCAGAGAGGCCAGGGAATTACTAAGGGCCAATAGGAATAGACTTTCAAGGGAGGGAAAACCGAATACATGGGCATAAAAAGGTTAAAGGGGAATTATGGAAGAAGAAGGGATGAATGGAGGTGGGAGATAAAGTGGCATGGTAGAAAAGGGAAACAGGAAGAGAACACTTAAGAACTTGCCAGAAAGTCATAAGGAAATCTATTACTGTTGAAGTTTTTTACATACGTGTACCTACAGAGAGTTGAAGTGGAGTTATCATTCATTATAGGGGCGACAACTAGATACTACAGGCTAACAAACAGAAAGCTCAGTAATAGGAGTGAGTTATTTCCATTGAGGTCCCAAAGACTGCCGAACATTATTATAATTGCCAACCATCTTGGTTACTTTTCATAATTTTATGGTTAGACCTTACTGCTGAAGACATCACATACTTGAGTCACTGTACATAGAGAAATCGAGCTGGGTTTGACCTGAAAGCTTTATCCCTACTGGCTAGCTTTCACAGTGCTTGAAGGTGCTGTGCATACTACTGGAAGGGAAATATAATCATCATAGCCAGCTGTGAACCCCATGAGTTACAATAGCAACAAGACATACTCACTGGTGTGATAATGGCACAAATGTCATGGGTGTAACTCATGAGGTTATATACTCAACACGAAATTCATACCTAGATCCATTATCTTGCCAAGAATCTGTGTCTAGAAAACTCACAACCCCAGGAAAGACTTAATATTTTTATTCTGCTAAATGGACACAGGACTAAAGCAACTCCTATTGAATTATCAGTATACCCATAGGTACCTCTCAGCCTTCATCAGAGAGCTTCTGATTTTTGTAAGCAGATGGTCAGCACAAAGACCCACAACGGGCCAACGTGCAAAGAAAAAGAGACTGTAGACTATCCAGCCATCAAAGAAACATATATACTATACTCTGTTTTCTAAAGGGGCAGGGACCATTGCAGAAGAGAAATTGCAAAGAACATAACAGCCAGAGGTATTGGACGACTACAGGAAAACATGATCTTCTGGATACAGCAGGGCAGATAAAAATATGCATTTACAGTGGCTGAGACACAGTGTGCGCAAGACCTCTGCAAGCCCAAGCCAGACCAAATCCCAGGACAGAGAGGAGAGATGATGGAACAAAGCTCTACCTGTAGCCAAGGAGTATTGGCAAATATTAACCGCAGGAGAAGGAAGGATCAGTAAGTCAAGCACCCTCAGCGGAAGACCACATAGCCAAGATTATTTAGGTAGCACAAAAATAACATTAATGGGGGGAGGGGGAGGGCACCAAGTTGGGAGGGAAAGGAAGGGGAGAGTGTTTGGGAAAAGTTGGGGAAGTGGAGGAGATACAAAATGGATTGTACAAAATTCTCAAAGGCCTAATAAAAAGATGTACCGGTTGTTCTTTTGTGGGTGTTTTGCATGCATGTATGTACATGCACCACATGCATGTGGGCCAGGAGAAGACATCAGAATGTTTAGGACCGGAGTGCTGTGAGCCACCTTACTTGGGCACTAGGAACCGGACCTGGGTTTTCTGCAAGAGCAGCAAGAGCTCTTAACCTGAGCCATCTCTTCAGGCCCTAGTCCCCATATGAATTGTGGCTCTATCAGAGTTGTAGATGACAAGACTCAGGCCCTATTTTGCACTTGGTGTATTGGCAAATACAAGATGGGGATAAAAAACATTTCAGAAAATTATACTATAAAAGGCTTAATAGAGTCAAGTGGCAAAAAAGAATATGAGGGGGAGAAAAAGTTTTGTTCATTAATTTAAATTAGGCTTGTTTTGTATTCTGTGACCTTTTATAAGTCATATCATTTCTTCATTTTATATTCAACTAATACTGTTATAAACACTTGGAAAGGGCAAAGCTGATATCAAAATGTCACATGATATTCTGGTGTTTCATTTAAATGCAACCCATCTTTGTTTCCATCCTTCATCAGGAAAACTGTACTGTTAGTCTCATGAAATTATGGAAAACTAGGGCCATAGTTGAGAGCCGCCATAATATACCCCCCTGTTGCCCATTTATTTAATTCAGATATGCAAAGACAAATACCATAAATTATTGTATATTCTGAATTGTGCATACAACGAAGATGCAGCGAAACCCAAAGTTCAAGGATTGTCCTTACAAACAAAACAACACAAACTATTAGCATTAGCACCTACTGTCAAATTTGAAGGAGCCTAGAGTCACCTGAGAAGGAAATCTTTACTGACAACTGCCTGGATCAGATTGGCAGGCGGGAATGCCACTGGGGATTGTCTTGATTGACATAAGAGGGCTCAGCCCATCGTGGGCGGCAGCATTCCATAGCAAGGTAGTCCTGAGCTGTAGAAGGATTCTAGCAAAAACATGAACAAGTAAGCAAGACAGCAAGCAGCCTTCTTCCACGGTTTCTGCCCCATGCTCCTATTGGAGTTCCTGCCATGGCTTCCCTCAACGAAGGACCATGACCAGCAAGTGTAAGCCAAGTAAACACCTCCCTCTTCTAAGTCTGTCAGAGCAACAGAATGAAAATGAACATACAGTTAGTCAGAACAAACAAACAAACAAACAAACAAACAAAAAACTACCCCGCTTTAATATACTTGAATGCTTTATGACTCTAGAGATTTACAAAGTTTGCCTGGACGCACAGGGTATAGACAGCTCATCCTTTGTTGCTAGCAGGCTTTTACTTGTTCTTTCTTTGGGAGATAAGTTTTCCTGAAGAGGCCGTTTTTGTGCTTTATATCTTGAAAACTGCATAGGAGCGCCCTGGTTTGAAGTCAGAGATTCTAAAAGGAGATACCAGTATTTTTTTTTTAAAGGATGTCATCTTTGGAAAATAAAATGTTTATCTGGAGAGTAGTAACGACATCATGGTCCATGAGATACAGTTGAGCATAGAGATTGGGGAGGGGGGCAATAAAATAAAGTTATTTTATTTATTTTTTGAGTATTTGAAAGTTTTTCACAATGAAGTAATTTAAAATTTTGATTTTGAAAACCATTTAATTTCTAGAAGAAATGGGTTTAAGAAAGAAGTAAGCCTTTTGTTTTTTTCAGTGGTAGGCCTTGCACATGCTAGGCAATTGTTCTCCTGATCCGCACTCCTAAGTCTGAGAATTAATCTTTTAAAAGATGAGAGTGTAGGTTTGCAGCTTTGAAAACTAGAAAGTAAGGAGAACCCTGAACATTTATAAATGTTTTTGTAGTCGATACAACTTTAAAATATTATTATACATATTTATTTAATGCCAGCGTGTGTGTGGGTGGTGGTCAGTGAATAATCTCTGGGTGTCAGTTCTCTCCGTTGTAGATCCGGGGGATTCAACTCGACTTGCAGGCTGGGAGGCAGGTGCCTTTACCTCCTGTCTCATCTCACATACCTCTCAGGGCAGAGGAGACTGTGACTGCAGTTTCTAAGTTTCAATTTTATTGTGGCTACAGAACCTCTTGGTCAAAAACATCTCTATAGTCCATTGCAGGACTAAAACTAACTTACTAGAAATTAGTTGTTAATTTTCCTCCCCCTCCTCCCCCTCCTCCTCCTCCTCCTCCTTTTCTTCTTCTTTGGTTTTTCAAAACAGGATTTCTCTGTCCTGGAACTCACTCTGTAGACCAGACTGGCTTTGAACTTATAGAGATACATCTGCCTGTCTCCTGAGTGCCGAGATTAAAGATGTGCACCACCACTGCATGGCTTAGTTGTTCATTTTGGAATATAAAAACCCTACCCTCACTCCTAAAAGTCTTGTAAAGAAGTCCAGGAATCTCTGTTGTACTTAGGTGATTATTTCATAAAATTTATTAAAAAGACATTTTCCTGAATTTGTTAAAGTTATATTTTTGCACTACAAGAAATTAGGTTAAGACACAAAAACAGAGTCTACATGTAACAAATACATCCACGGTTTCTATTTCGGGTCTCCTAGTTCTCTAAAGCTAAACTGAAAATGTATATACAGCCATTGATTCATATCTCTTGCAGTCCATGCAATAAGTTGAGTTATTGCTGCTAAATAAAGTACAGCTTTAATAATTGATGACTTACGGAGATGGGGCAGACCATCGATGCAACCTTTGCTTTCCAGGTATAGCCCTTAGGTGGTGATGTTGCTGCCTCAGACTCACTCTCAGCCTCTGGACCACCTGTGCTGATCTGTGCACCTTGTGTGTTGGGATGCCGTGTTATAATGAGGGCCCACACTGCAAACTGGCATTTAAGTGATGGTTCTTCAGCCAACACACAGGAAGGAAGCATTTGCCATGAGGATACTATTATATGAAGCACGGCAGAGAGTGGCAAGGGCCAAATGCTAGAGATAGACACGGAGTTTCCATGTCAACTTACTTTTGTCCAGAAAGAGAAATGCAGCTTCACAGATGGAATACTCAACACCAGAACTTGTGAAAGATATTCCTACCTGGTTTTTTTTCAACTTTTAAAAAGTAAAGTTCTATTAAAATAGTTTATCAGTAAAATAGAAAAAGAACAACAACAAACAAAAAAAAAAAAAAAAAGAAAGAAAGAAAATAATTGGATTGCCAAAGGAATAAACAATCTTTAATGATTATTCTAATAAAAGAAAAGTGTCTGGTAATAGTTATTAAAGGAAAATATCTTTACAAATGAGCCATGGCAAATCTCCCCAGTTTATATCAGAACTTAGTTTTTAAGAATTTAAAGTAGTATGGAACCTGGACGCAATAATCAAATGCCTTTCCTAATTTAAGTTTTGTAAAGAGGTAAAGTTAGGCAATATTAGTTATAAAGACGTTCAAGCCTGTGCAAGTTCTAGAAGCATCACAACCTAAGAAGCAGAAAGAAGCAGAAATGATGTGTAAAAATTCAGTGATTCCTCTAAGTAAAAATCTAACATCTGAAGAGGCCTTCTTTATCTTGACTTGGTCAAACATGTTGAAAAAAAAAAAAAAATAGAACCAAAACCTATTAATGTAAAAATGTATACATACAAAACCATTGTTGTTTAGACTTTATTTGTTTATGTTTATAGAAATATAGAGAAAGAAGAGGAAGAGAATGAGGGATGGAAGAAGAGAGGAAAAAGTCTTGTTTTCCTGATTTTTATTTTTTATTTTTTGCAAAAATTGTTCCCAGTCTTTCCTTTAATAACCAGAACAGATGGAAGTTAGGGATATTGAGTATTTTAATGTATGATGCCTCAGTTTTAAAACTCAGGGACCAGATTCATTTTTATATGATCCTTAGAGTTCTCATGGTAGATCTAAATTGATCACATCAAGTGGAGATTGTTATTTATGTTAATTATGGATCTTCTTTCTCACACTGGATTTACCATTAGAAACTAAAGCCTCAGTGATGGAAGAGGAGGGAAAGTTTAGATATGTTGAAAACCACTGAAAATGTAGAAGTGTTGGGGAAAGATAGAAATCTGGGGCATGACTTTACCAAGAAACCCAAGACCGAATGGTTAGAAAAAGCACACAGTGTGACGCGTGCAAGCCATGATGGGATGACGGAAAAAGAGAAGGGCTTTCAAGAAGGGAAATTGTTCATTTCGAGTTTTTAGGAAATAACTTTTAAGTTAAGAAGATGAGCTAAGTCAGGATGTGGCCGATAGAACAAAAAGATAATGTATTTCTTCCTTCTCATGTGATAATACGTTCTTCTTATTCCTAAGGTAGCCCTCCAGGGACCACCTTCATAGCTATCCAAGCAGCTGTGGAAAGGGAAACAGCATGTGCGTTCTTACTACAATGTCCTACAGAAAGGCTGTTTGTCTATGAATCATTCTCTTTTGGTGCAGTTTTTCCACACCGGAATGTAAGCATGAGAATTAGGAAGGGTTATAAGATTTGTAATCCCGGAATCTAACTACAAGTGCTTCATAAACTTCTGTACACATATCTCACTAGGATAATGTTGGTATTATTCTTTAAGTGCACCGCGTATTCCCAGTGCTACCAGCCAATCATATTTCAGTAGGACAGATCAGCAAGTGTCGGGGGGAGGGGCGGGGATCTTTGCAGAATGTAGGTATACATAGGGAAATAAAAGCAGCTTGCAAATAAACTATAGATAGGCCTCCTGTTTTCTAATTCTGAGATTGGAAAGAATGTTTTTGATTACCAAATGGGTTAAATCTAATTTCGTCTCCTCAAACTTTCATCAAAAATTTAAGTTTAATTCTCAGTTTTGAGTTAGGCTTGACTTCTACTAGCAACCTGAAAGTTTGGGTTTTATTCTTTTGAATGGCTTTCCTTCCTCACCAACAGGTCTACTTGGATGTCGTTGGATCCTAGCATTTTTCTTATAAATTTCTCAACATTTGTTGGATAAGTCTCCCTTCCTTCCCTCTCTCCATAACTAAATTGATTTTCATTCCTTGGGGGGCTTGAGGTTTATGAGTTAAGTACATATAAAGGCAAGAGATGACTTAACTCCTGTCCCGAAAAATCATATTCATAATAATATGTTTCATTTAAAATACCACCACCAGCAGCAGCTTCCAGGATCCTGGGCATCTCCTCCCCATCTACCTGTTCCACTGTTCTCTGTGAGGTCAGCCACTCCCTGTCCATCAGGCAGCTTGCTAGGATAAAAGATGTCTACAGACATCTTTTTGTTTTGTCCCCTCTGGAACAGCCTTTTCCATTGTGCTGTTCCAAATCTTGGAGAAATATTTCCAAAACTGTTTTTCTTCTATAACACCTAACTGTACTGTTAAAGTCATAAGGTGGCTATAAATACAAATATGTATGTGTGTGTGTATATACATATATATATATATATATATATCCATGAAGTTAAGTATTTCTTTTACAAACTAACATGTAAAAATTGTAAACTACCAGGGTTATTTCATTTGGAGGAAAAAAAAATGATTTACTGACATTAAAATAGGGAAGGAAATATATGGTGGTTGGAATCTAGTTAATATTTGTTACAGATTATGAGGAAATGCACTACAATTTATGGAACAAGCTTTCAGTAATTTAATAAGGGAGAACCATTAAATAAAACTAAACACTAAAGAAACTTATTAAATGATGGGGTGGATTACTAAAGCAAGTTAACCCTGTTCTGTCTGAAGGCACCAAAATACTGTAGCTGCTCATGAGCTTCAGATTTGACATTCACACTTTTGAGGAGACAAAAGGCTGAGAAAAGAAAGACAGGCATGGCAGAGGAACAGAGATGGAAAGCAAGGCGCGGCAGTGTGGCTCATCAGGCAACTCCCTTCTAACAATACGCTGTGTTTTGTTCTTTAAGGCAAGTAAGTTTTTTTTTTTTTTTTTTTTTTTTTTTGGTTTTGTTTTGTCTTTGTTTTTTTTAAAGGTAGTCTTTGGAGATGCATGTTTTCTACTTTTTTATTTCATTGGGTGGAAGTTTCTGTTATGAACTGATACTATATAGCTGAACGGTAGAATGCCTGTGTGGCACAAGCAAGATCTGGGTTACAAAATAACAAAACAATGTAATCGCCCCACCAAAGCCCAAAAGGTAATATAATACCAGCACAGAAGCACGACTTAACACACTTAACACATAAGGTGACACATTGACTCCATGAGCTTGTGTTGTGTCATGCGCTATAGGAGACAAATTAAATTTCGTAAAGGCAGCAGAACTTCAGAGTTTGAAATTAGTATCTGTATTATTCTAGAGAAGACTTAGATGGCAGATTTTGTGTTTGTTTTTGTTTTGAAAATTATTGCTCATCAGAATAAATACAAAGTTTTTGTTAAATGCTTAGCTTGTTTCATGTAATGCCAAGGATGCAATATGTAATTTCATAGAAACTTTTAAAAACGTTAATAATTCTTCTAAATACTCTCATACTAAAATTAGTTTTTGGCTTCCCAAGAGTTCTGTTCTTCTTCTTTGATTTTTTTTTTTTGTTTGTTTGCTCCTTTGTTTTCTGTTTTTTGTTCGGCTTCTTGGATAAAATGCACTGAGAGGTATTTTTTTTTTTTAATGGTATTTTTGGAGTACATGAAAACATAAAAGAATAGAAAGAAATATGGATTGAATCTAAACTGTCTTTATGTAGAAACAAATTACCTGTGAAAAGAACTGTATACATCTCTGCTTTGGAAACAAAATTACAGGATTTCTAAACAAGAACTTCTATTTGATAAGCATAGACATTTTGCATATATATATATATCATAAATGACTTAGCAATCTCTAGTTACCTGAAATGTTTTATGCTTGATGTTAGAGAAACTTTATTTATCCAATAAAAAATGCTTTATTGGAATGAGAGAATCTTAATTTTTGTCAAACACTCTGTATTTTTTACACAAATCATGGATAGAAATTATCCACAGCTGTTTTCAAACTATTTAAAAAAGAAACTAAAAACATTGTCAAAGTTAGCCAAAGTGATAGTAATATCATCATATTTAAAGGGACACAGGCTTTCCTTAAACAAGTTTTTGGTTTTTCATCTCATAAAAAAGCTTCCATGGCTTCTGCATGGAGAGCACACATGACGTAATCACGGTAGCTTTGCATGTCTCCCAACACGCACAAGATACGTATGGAAAACTTTACCCAGAAAATTTTTACAGTGCGCGTCAAAACTTGACTTTATTTTGCAAAGATAAAACATCTAAGAGTAACAATTAGATAAGTGTATGCATTCAGAACCAGAAAACCACAAGTAGAATTTTTAGTTCTCAAAATCTGTTGATTTAAAGACCTTCCCAATGAAGCATAGAAATTATTTGAAGAACATTTTAAAAAGTTAAAACAGCACCAGTCATATACATACAATTGCAAAAGGCATATAAAATATGTTTTTATGCCTAATCATCTAGAAGCAGGCTACTTTACCTATCACTGTAAGAATAGAATTAAGTGCTTTTAAAAAAGCGACATTTCCAGATTCTGAGGGATGGCCATGTCAGTTCAGTGGCAGATCTGATAATAAGGCAGGGATAGGACCAATCATGGTAAGGTCGCATTTCTACTTATTGAGTTACAAAAGGCAATTTTACATCCATTATTCCAAAACTATTCCAAAAGGGGTTGAGGTTGTTCCCTCTTGCTTACATGCGTGAGGATTTCTGATGTTTTACTACACTCTTGCAATGCAGCCCAAGGCAGCTGCAGCATTTTCCACCAGGAAGGCAAGGAGCTAGGAGGGAGCTAGGCTTGAGGAAACAATCCGGAAAACCACAATAGAGCTTCCTGGTCCTTACCTCACAAATTACCTTTTAAAATCAGACCCATAAAAATGCAGCTTATTATCTAAAATTTTCGAAGAGGATCTTTTGTTATGGATTAACAAAAGAAATGACTATCCTAATTCTCTTTAAAATGCCAACCTTTAAAAGAAAATTGAACTCTCAAAGTCTTTTTGGAAAGTGTTTAATTCATCTGAAGATAAATATCACTTGGTGGTCTTGTTTTCTAACAAATGGCCTTTTCCATTGTTTCCATTAATTTCACCCATATTCGTTTTAAAAATAACAAGGCCCCTGTTCTCATCAGCAAAACACAGATGGACGACTCATCATATAAAACCAGTAATTACATTCTGATTTATGAAAGATTTTTGTTTCTGCTTTTCGCCAGTTTTTAAGAAGTCTTCCAGTGATTAACTGTAAACAGGAATGGTTTACACCTCAAATTAGAAGCCATTAATTAGCATGACGAAGTCAACTGCAAGATACACAGATAATTTAAATTATTTAATCACTAATCATCTTGGCTAAACCGTAATATACTCTTTCAGTAACCTTCGGTAGGTTATCGACCAGTCGTAATTTACCTCCATACCAGTTAGCGATAAGTATTAGCTAGCGTCCTCTCCTTTCCCTCAGGTTTATATTAGCCCTTCTTGTAAACACTTTAAAAGCTATAAGGTTCTCCACTCCCAAATCCCTAATTAGTCACCACTAGCCTTTTTGTAATAAGGGGGGGAAAAGATGATCTGAAGTACAAATCTGGAGTTTCGCTTGCCCGTTTAACAAAACAAAAACATTTTTTTTTTTTAAACGAACGCTTCAGGCAATGGTAGTAATAAAAGAAATATGCAGAGGTGGCTTCGGGGAATAACGGGTTTGCAGAAGGCAAGTGCCTCACACACACACACACACAGACACACACACACAAAAAGCAACCCGAACCTCTATTGCAATCCACGGCACTCCAATAAATTACACAACACTTGTCCAGGCTGCAGAAATATCGCAGGACAAGACTTACAGAGATGCCAATCCGCAGCATTTATACACATGCACATGGCAAGACAGAAAGCAAACACTAGCGTGCAAGTCGGGCAGGGCGGCGCGATTCCGACTTGGCCCAGAGTGCTCCCTGAGTGTGTCTGTGCGTGCGTGAGAGTGAGCCCCATCCTCCCGGCATTTCCCCTCTTTGGGCAGTTTTGCTTCATTTGTTTCCTATTTCTGCTACATAGAAACTAACTTCCATCTCAGCCGAGCCAGCGCCGCTGAATAGAGCCTGTGCTGCGGCTCCGTGTGCGTCAGATCCCTCCGCGCAGCCGTGCCGCCCCCCCCTTCCCTCCCTCCCTCCCTTTCTCCTTCCCGCGGGCGGCCTCCTTAGAGAAAGCGCCTGCCGAGCAGGCCGCCGCGGCGGCTCCGGCGTCTTCTCGGGTCTGGAAATAAACAAGCCGCGGCCCGGGGCCGCGCGGAGGGGCGGCGGCGGCGAGGCGCAGGCCTAGGCCGAGGCACTCCTTTTCCCCCGCGGGGAGGGGGGGCGGGGGCGGCGAGTGCGGGCCGCGAAGGCGCGGACTCCTTTCTGTGGCGGAGGGATCCCGGCGGAGGCGGCCGCAGCCGGAGCCGCTGCCTGAGAGTTGTTGTTTCCTCCTCCTCCTCCTCCGCCTCCGCCGCCGTTGCTTGAATGGTGGAGCCGAGGCTCGGCTCGTGAGCACACACTGACAGCTACAGGGCAGGCGGCGGCGCCGTCCCCGCTTCCCCTCGGCGGCGGGGTGTCCCGCCGGCGGCCCCGAAGTGACCCGCAAACATGTCTCGTGAGAGGAAAGGCCTCTCGGAGCTGCGATCGGGTAAGTCGGGCGCTGCGGGGCCGCCGCGCCGGGCGGACTCGCCCGCGGGCCCCCGCCCCCCGCGGCCGCTCAGCCCGTGTCTCCCCGTCCCTCTCTCCCGCGCAGAGCTCTACTTCCTCATCGCCCGGTTCCTGGAAGATGGACCCTGTCAGCAGGCGGCTCAGGTAAAGGCGGCGCGCGGCGCGGGCCGGGCGGGCGGGCGCTCGCGGTGGCCGCCCGCGGGCGTGGGGGGGAGGGCGGCGGCGGCGGCGGCGGCGGGGCCGGGGCCCGGGGGCCGCGGGGGCTCAGCGTCCCCGCTTTGTTGTCGCAGGTGCTGATCCGCGAAGTGGCCGAGAAGGAGGTAAGGGCGCGGCGGCCCGGCGCGTCCCGCCGCCGCACGGCTTCCCCGGGCCGCCGAGCGAGCCCGGGCGTCCGGCGGGGCGCGGGACGCGGGGTGCGGGGGTCCCCGGCGGGGCGCGGGGCGGGTTGGGGAGGGGAGCGGCGCGGGCCGGGCCGGGGGCCGCGCTCACCGGGCGTCCTGTCCCCGCAGCTGCTGCCCCGGCGCACCGACTGGACCGGGAAGGAGCACCCCAGGACCTACCAGAATCTGGTGAGACATTCACAGCGCACAGCAAAGAAACTTTTCCCTGAGTCGAATAAAAATTGAATTTCCCGCAATTTTTTTTTTTTTTTTTACAGAGACAAAAACTTGGCCCGGGCACGGGAAAGCTGCAAAGGCCACGGGGAGGGTTGGGAGGACAGAGCGGGGGTTGCAGGGGGCTGCAGCCGGGGGTGCGGACGCCCCGGGGACGCAGGGGCCGCGGACAATTTATTTGTGATATTTTGTTAATGTGCTAGAAATAAAGATACGTCATGAGTGTTGTGCAGTGCAAGGCCGGAGGAGGAGGGGCCGGCGCGCGCGTCCGTGCGGGCGCGGGGGCGCGCGCGCGGCGGCGGCGGCGCGGGCGGGAGCGGCGCGAGCCTGGAGAGCGCGCTCGCCGGCTCCTCGCTTGCTCTGCACGCGCGGCCGGCTCAGCCTTCTCCAGACCCACACAATAGCTGGTGACTAACTGCTCCGAAGTGGCATTAGCATTTCACAAGCAGGCCCTGGAGCCGCGGAGGAACCTTGGCATGATTTTTTTCTTTTCTTCTTTTTTTTTTTCTTTGCCCCTTCCTCCTCCTTTTCCTTTTGCTTTCTGTAGATTCAGACCTAGATTTTTTTTTTTTAATTTAAACATTTTTTAAAAAATAAATGATTGGAGGCGTTTAGATAGATGTTTGATGGTAGATACACAGCGGCAAGCTGCATTATAAAACATTATCTGCCGAGGTATAAATCTAGCAGTTTTAACAGGCGTTTTAAGTTTTGCTGATTCGTGGGGTATATTACTTTCTTTTATTAAAAAAATCATTAAATAGAGGGCATTGAAGAGTTTTGATTTTTTTTTTTTTTTTTTTTTTTTTTTTTTTTTTTTAAATCTACTTACTTGCCATGGTCTGGACCCTGGCTTTTAATTTTTTGTTTATATTGAGATGTTTTGTCTAATTGCTTGAAAAATAACGTTTTTGTAGTTTGTAAGTTGTAAGGCAGTATTTAAAAATATTTCTTTACAAAAATGGAGCTATCAGTTGAATATTGTGAATGGTAAGGTAAAGTCTATTAGTTTACTTTATTAAAGGAGCGTCATCTTTGCCTGAGATGTAAGCTGCAGGAATGTGTTGAATAACCAGTCAGAGCAGGGCCCATCCAGCAGTTGAAATTTAGATAATGCATTGGAAAAGATTCTTTTGAGGTGTTTGGTGTAGCTGTTGTCAGGGCTGTAGTGGCGAGGCCGAGTTAGCAGGATGTGAATGAATGTCTTTTTTGGGGCACTGGTGTGTGGCATGATTCTGATAGCTTTTCTTTGGTTTTGGATAGAACCACATAACTTTTGCGTGCGTGTCTTCTGATTTAATATAAACCACTGAGGACTGGCGTTGTCCAGGCTTAAGAAACCTGATGGAGACGAGGCCCTTTCATTCCTGTGCTTCAAGCTAGTTATGGCGGCTCCGGGAGTTCAGTCAGGGTTTGTGCCAGCGTGACTGAGATTTGAAGTAAACAAGGTGTTTACTATTTGCAGTAGTTGACATTTTTAGATTTTTGGTTTTTACAAAAATCTTCAGTGTATTTACGTGTCTTTCTGGCTGTTTTAGAAAAACCAACTCTAAAAATGTTTGACAAACATACTGCATTTTTCTAAAAATGAAACTTCTCTTTTTTCTCTTGTTAAAAACCCCACAAATTTCAAGTCACTAAAAATGATTGTCTTGTTAACTTAAGAGCCTTTAAGTAAAGCTGTGATTTTTGAAGGAAGCAAAAATATTGAGCAAATAATAGGAATGGCTAATCTATGTAGGAATATTATTTTGTTTGTTTAGCGAAATTTAATTTTAGAGGGGTTCTCATGGCTCAAATATTATCAAAACGAAATAATTGTAGTTAGCTTCTTCTTAAATTGTCTTTGTCAGTATGTTATTAAGCCACCTGTTTTGCATAAAGGTGTTTTTCCTTGCTTGAAGAGGTTTTTACCTTAACACTCAATAATGACTTTATCCTCAAGACAGGTAAAAATTCTTACTGAAGCTTGGAATTGACTCATGCTCTCAGCACAAAACTGTCTGCTGGATGCAAGGCACCCTTTGAGGTGCTTTTGTATCATCAAGCTATATCTTGAGGTGTGTGAGAACATGGGTTAACTTTATGTCACTTTATTTTCTCTTTTAGGTAGCTTTAAAAACACGTAATTGCCTGCTTTCTGAGCATACTAGTACAACTGAAATTTTTATTTTTTTGGCAAATATATGCAAAGTCTCTTGTAGTCTGTTTTAATCTCATGACTTCAATGTTTACTTTTTGTTTATTATGTTGGTTTAAAATTATTTGCTGAGTAAAAATGGAGTTTCAACTTCTACTTGAAAGTGGGTTTGTTGGTGTATTAACTGATAAATTGGACAGTATTCTAAATAGAAAATTTTATGTGAAATTGAAATTTCCTAGAAAATCTTTAAAAGTAAGTATTGACCAGCATTGATAGCCTATAAATAGAATTCTAATGATTCAGTTTTGGTGCAGAGGAAAATACAGTGTTCAGTGCAGTATTGAAAGTTTTGTAAGTTAGAAAAGTAAATTACTGCATTTGTTTGCTATATGATTGAAAAGGGAATCCTCATAAGCTGAGATTTTTGTCTTTGGTTTTAACAATGTGATGGATTATTATCTGTGGGAGCTCTTGAGACATTTTTTCTTAAAAGTGAGTAGAATTTGGTAGGATACTAAATTTTTTGCATGGTTTTAGTTTATTTGGCCTTATATTCATTAACCTAGATCTTTTTTTAAAGTAAAGGACATTTTTCTAATAGTCTTGGGGTGTTTAAATGAGGCCAGATATTAGGCCAAAAAATTAAAAAGCTACTTTTTATTTTTTAGATAGGCTAGCCTTGAACTATCTGTGTAACTGAGGTTGACCTTCCTGCCTCCACTCCTGGAGCGCTGGCATTAGTGTGGTTTCTGCAGTGCCAGGGCATGAACCGAGGAGCTTTGTGCATGCTTGATAAGCTCGTCACAGACTGAGCTAGCTACATCTGCAGCTCAGCCAAGTGTTTACAGAATAAGAAGTCTGTTTTGGACAGTGTTTTCAGTTTTTTAAGGTGGGATTTCACTCATCCCAGGGTTGTCTGGAGCTAGCTGCCGCCTAGGCTGGCTTTCAGTTCTTCATCTTCCTGCGTAAGCTTCCCAGTTGTTCCTTAATTAGTCCTGTTGTTGGTTTTTCAAGACAGGCTCTCTCTGTTAGCCTCGGCTGTCCTGGACTCGCTTTGTAGACCAGGCTGGCCTTTTCAGTCCTTTTTTTTTTCTTTTTTTCTTTTTTTAATTAGATCTTAAAGCAAATTATTAAAGCATTTCACCAGACTTGGGATGCTTTGATTACATTTTTGTTTACAAATTATTTTTTTAGTTGAGTTAATGTTTTACCCATTTATTTAAATTGTGTAACTTTGCTTTCTCAAAGTAATCACATTTCATTTCATTAAACTGATTGCGCCTTGTTTGACATCTTTTCATCAAAGTGAAAGAATTATAAGTCAGGAGATGTGGACTGCTGTCTTAAAGACAGTTAGTTAGCTTGCAGGTGACATGGGCAAACTAACTTGTCTTGCCTCCATTATTTGTAACCACATGTAATAATATGGATTGACAATGATCCGGAAATATGGCTTTGAGTTAGAAATAGCGATGCATTGTTTTTAAGTGCTTAGCATTCATTTTGGAGTTTTAATTTTCCAAAATGGAAAAATAAGCCATGCCAGTTTGGAAGTTGAATAAATGCTTTTCATAGCACCATCCGCTGTGGTTGTCCTGCTTTACTTTCCATTGCTGCAGTGAAAATCTGCACAAAAAGCAGCTTGGGGAGGAAAGCTTTTATTTCATCTTACAACTCCCAGATCACATCCCATCACTGAGCCAAGTCAGGGACTCAAGTCAGACATCTGAAGGCAGGAGATTGACTTACTCCTCTGGCTTGTGGAGCTGCTTTTCTTGCACTACTTAGGCTGGGTACCACTTAGACTGAGCTAGACCCTCATCAGTTTGCAGTTAAGAAGATGCCTCACATAAATGGCCACAGGCTACTCTGATGAGGCAGCTCCTCCATTGAGGTCCTTTTCCCAAGTGTGTCAAGTTGACAACTGAGTTAATAATACCATTTCTTCTTGGAAAGATAAAGATTTTTGAGATAGTAGCCACATTGTAGAATACCGCTTTATTGCTGTAAAATTACTGTGGTTTTCACTTTGGTTTAAGTTAAGTTATTAGTAGCTTCAAAATCAGCAATGAATAGAATTTACTCAAGTATATGTCTTAGATATACGTGTATTTCGAATATGCTGATTAAAGTTGGAGTCATGGAATAAGACTTAAGAGATAAGTGTAAGGAAAGTGATGACATATTAGATGTCTTTAAACTGGAGATTTCCAGTCTGCATTAGGGAACTGAGTACAGCATATGAGGAGGTAGATATGTATTGGTAGCATTACAAGGTTTTTGTATGTGTTTTTTTTTCCTTCTTCATTTTTAAATTCTTTGACACTTTCATATATGGACATAATGAATTTTAGCTGTCCCTTTTAAGAGTTTCAAATAGTAAGTACCTTGGTAGACTTACAATGAGGGATAAAATGTGTTAAGTAAAAAGAAATAGTATGTGCTAAAGGACTGAATCTTTCTTTTTTTTTTTTTTTTTTTTTTTTTTTTTTTTTAACGTATGCCGTTATTCTGTTGGTACAAAAAAAACTGGATACATTTATAAAATTTATATGTGTCCTTGGGAGTGAGGTCATGCATGTGTGATTGTGGCGTTCCGAACAACCTTGGGGTGGTGTTCCTCAGCTACTATCCACTTGCTCTTTTCTTTCTTTTTCCTTCTTTCCTAGATAGTCTCACTGGCCTACAACTCTCCTACTAGGCTAGTCTGGCTCTAGCAAGTACCAGGGATCCATTCACCTATGTGTCTTTCCAGAGCTAGAATTAGTTACAAGTGTAGATGCCTGGTATTTTTTATCATGGGTTCTGAGAATCAAACCCAAGTTACTATCCCCAACTCCTATGAAATGTTCCAATGAAATAAATCCACATTTGATTAATACTCTCAATGCAAAGTGATGTGGACATAAAGGGGAAGTGGACTTTATACTCTTCCTAACTGCATGATTGTGGCTTATGACAAATCTACCTGAAAAGTCTGGGAGTAGTAATTGGTGTGCAGTTTGGATTTGCTCTTGGCAACCTTAGTAACAGCAGTGTAAGTAGAACTGTGTGATAGTGTAAAGTTTCCCATAAGGTAAGCATTTCTATTTGAGATACAGGTACTCTTAACTGTCTCACCCTTGCTACATTTTACTAAAACCACTACTTTAAAACTTTAGAAAGTACTGTCAATGTACTTTTTAGGCTTGAAGATAAAATAGCCTTAAGAAATAGAAAAAGGTTAGTGAATATAAAGAGTAAATAATTTAAGTATTGTGAACAGGTCTCTGGAAAAATGTTCATTTTGCTATGACTTTTTGTGAGACTGCAACAATTAGATATTTGGGTAGTTGACTTATTTTGAACTGGGGCTTGAGTTATAGGTCTATGGTTAAGCACTTGCTTAGTGTAAATGAGGTCCTGGATTCAATTCTCAGTACTGAGAGAAGGAAAAACAACAATGACAACAACAACAAAAAGAGGAGGAAAGTAATGCTCCAAATTGACTAGAGACCAGGTGAAGCTTTTTCTTTTTATGGTACTTTGAGTACTCAAAGAAAGACTGAATATTAACAGAGGCTCCTTTTATTCAGAAGTTTGTGGAATTTGTAACAATACTAGTTTGTAGAAATTATCACTTGTTCTTAGATACTTAAAGATAACTGTTCCAAACATTTAATAAATCAAAATTTGCACTAATTCTTTAGCTAGTTTTAAGCTAAAACTATCAATTTTTTAATCCATTTAGAGATTCTTTGTTACGATAGGCTGCAAGTTTTTGTCTCTGTTGATTACATCTGGGAATTCTTTACCTAAGATATTTTTTCTCTGTCCCAAGTTTTGTTATTATCTACCTATTCTTATGGAGCTTCAATACATGGGCAATTTATTTTGAGCAGTATATAATGTAACGGGCACATAAGATTCTTATGCATAGTTTTCTTAGTGTTTTTCAGAATTTATCAGAACAATATGTTTAATATTAACTTATCTGGCCTTGATTAACAGACAAAAAAAATTCCTACTTTATTTTTTATTGACTTTAGGAAGATCAGGCATTATATGAACACATTGGACATAAAAAAATCTAATTAGGAAATTTTTAAGTTTCTTTTATAATTATATCTAAAAGTGATAAGGGCTGTCAAATTTAGGTAATTTGAAAATTACAGTGTTTTCAGTTTCATATTTTGAGAGGACATTTTAGTGACACGAATAATTCATGAAAGTTAATTTTTTTTGAAAAATTCTTTTGAGAAGCCACTTTGAATTAATAAGCAAAAGCAGAAGTTTATAAATTATAATTAATAAGGTATTGAGCATGTAGATTCTAAAAGGGTATGAGTATGACATGGAGAAAATTAAACTTTTATTTATGGAATTTGAGAATACAAAGTATTATAAGCCAAAAACAATGGTAGAGAACAGTCATTTATATACGTTTGAGAGCTTTCGGTTAGTGCAAAGAGGCAGACATCACTTGTCTCTAATCAAGACTACCTTTACATACTCAGTATACATTCATGTACAGTCTGAGGTTTCACAGATGGTATTAAGATCTAAGCAGTCACATAGTCTGCCATATTTTCTGCTTAGTTTAGAAATGAAAATGTAATGTGATTTGTCACGTAAGTTCTCCATGCCATGACAGATGATGTTAGCATGTTACATGGTAATACCAAAGAATGTGTGGGTTCTGCTACAGCTGGCATGACATTGGGTTTCTGTCATGGATAGAAAGCAGATCTGGAACTTGGGGTAAGTTAACTGCAAGAAATAACTACTGTGAGCTGCGTCAGCTTGTTCTGGTTTACTTATGGAGTAGGGAGACACTGAGATAGGTATCTTGGTGAAACACACCTGAAACTTCACTGTTTCCAGATGTGAGGTGATAATTATGAGTACTGAAAACAGAAACAACTAAAAATGAAACTTGTTGTTCTGTTAATATTATTTACATTAACACTATTAAGAGTAAGCAATTTAAGGATATTTTCCTATTGTTTCATTAGAAAGTAACTCTATTGGATTCATAAATTTGAGTTTTAAATTATACTCTTAACAGGCACTGGGCAGTGGTGGCGCATCCCTCTAATCCCAGCACTCGGGAGGCAGAGGCAAGTGGCAAGTGGATCACTGTGAGTTCGAGGCCAGCCTGGTCTACAAAGCAAGTCCAGGACAGCCAAGGCTACACAGAGAAACTCTGTCTCAAAAAAAACAAAAAACAAAAAACAAAAAAAAACCCCAATATATACATATATATTATTAACATGTTTACTTTAAAACTTTTGCTTAGCAAATATTTCATATTAAAAACTAAAGTGTTACTCTAATAAGTAAACAAATTGTCATTTTGTGGTGTTTTAAATTAATTTTAACAGAGCACCCCAAATTTGCTGTATGGAGGAATATTTAGTTTTAAGAGGTGGGTTTTCTTAGTTTTATTTAACAAAACAATCAGATTTTATTTTATTTTATTTTAAAAACAATCAGATTTTAAATGAATAGAGTTGGAAATATTTGTATTGCCATTTTCTTTAACTGACAGATACTGTATTCATAAGACCAGCTCTAAATGTGTTCTTATGGTTGACTGAAATCTTGACAGTCCTTCATTTTGTGTTTTCAAGTACTTTGTAAATAGACCTCTAAGATTAATTTTGAAATTTGGCAAGGTTTTGTATTAGTTGTTAAAGCATTTTATAAGGAAATCATGAAAATCTAAGAATCCTCAAAGTAGTTAGCCTAACTTTGAAGATTTGGCTTTACTTATAGATTCCACTAAATTTTTAATATTTCATTAAAACTGGCTTGTCTGGTTTATCTGGGAAAACTAAGTTTTGAGAAGGAAATAACACTGTAAAGAGAATTGGAGTCTGCAGATCTGCACTTAATTAGTTTGTGTCCTCTTCTCTGAAGGTAAATCCTAGCAGATTTTCGTTTTCTTCACCTGTGACATTGGTAGAGTTTTCCTTCTGCTTGTTTGCAAATCTTTAATCTTTATAATTAATTTTGAAAAATAGTTTGCACAAAGATGTTTTTCTGTGGATAACCTAGTAAAAGTTACAATAGCAGCTTTAAAGATGATAGATAAAATTTAACTCATTTTAAATGACTGCTTATAAATTTGGAAGTTTTGAGACTTAGCTTTGGGTGGCGCATGCCTTTAGTCCCAGCACTCAGGAGGCAGAGGCAGGCTGAACTCTGAGCTCAAAGCCAGCCTGGTCTACAGAGTGAGTTACAGGACAGCCAGAGAAACCCTGTCTCGAGAACCCACAAAGAAAAATTTTTTATTTGTATTTTTAATAGTCAAAAGTTGTATTCTGTTCAACTGGCTTTTGATAATAGAAAATATAGAGAGCAAAAGTAACCAGCCCCCTTGTTCTGACAAAAGTTTATTGGTGTAACCACTAGAAGGAATGAATATGAAGTGAATACTTTAAGTAAAACATTAATGCCAGACAGTGAACTTCACTTTCATAAATGCCAATTTGTTAAAGGAAAGGACATCTCTAGGTCAACATAGACAAAGCAAGTAATTGGAATGAATCTATGGAGTTAATCTCACACTGAAACTTCACTGGAAAGATTTTTTTGTTTATATGTAATATCATTTGTGTATACTTGTCATGAAAGTAGCAGTGAAACTGACGGTGGGAACAAATGGGACCAATGTGAGTGGAGATGGGTGAGAAAAGGCAAGTAGGCCCAGGGAGAAATATACCCAGTGTACATTCTGTACTTATGAAATTTAAAAAAATAAAGATACTCAAAACAGTTTCCTGGAAGTCAATATGGAATAAGTACTTTATATATATGCTATATACATATGTGTGTATATATATATATATATACGCATTATACATGTTCTAATATATTGCTGCTAAAGACATCATATGACTTAAGTAATAAGTTAGTAATGCCTTGTATTCAGTGATAAGGACATTGGGACTTAACCATGCTTTCTCCATTCTCTTTGCCAAGCAAGTCTGATCCCAGACTGTTTTTACTTGATGTTTTCTAAGCCACTGACCTTTTCTTAAAAAGTTGAGTAAGAGACATTCTTTTGGGTTTTTTTGTAGACTAGGCTGGCCTCAGATCTGATTGTCTCTGCCTCTCAAGTGCTGGGATTAAAGGTGTGCCTCACTACAGTAAAATTATAATATGTCTTGTGGAAATCAGTACCTTTCAGCTTTTTCATAGTTACTTCTTAACTGATAACACTGTTTAATTCTACTTTCTGATAGTTGCCAGACTTTTTGTCTAGAAGGGATAGCTACTTATATTGAATTGCATGTGTCTTAATTTGCTTTTCTGTGGTGTGATAAGCACCATGACTCAACAGCAGCTTAAGGGAGGAAAGGGTTATTTTATCTTACAATTTCAGGTTACAGTCCTTCACTCAGAAAATTAAGAGCAAAAAAGAAAAAGGAGGCATGAATCTGGAGGCAAGAACAGAAAAGCCAGGGAGGCACACACACACTTCACTGGTTTATTTTCCATAGCTTGCTCTGTTTGCTTTCTTACACCACACTAGACACCTGCCCAGTCATGCACCGCCCACAGTAAGCTCTGAGACTTCCCACATCAACCATTATTTACGAAAATGTTCTACAGATTTGTCTACAGATAGTTAGTTGAGTTACCTCTTCTCAGATAGCCTTAGCTTGTGTCCAGTTGACAAAGTGATCAGGAAGCATGCTACCAGAAAAAGACAGGCCAACTTAGTTTTTTTCTTTTTTCTTTTTTTTCTAATATGCTGCAATTTACAATCTCAGATGATTATACCATTCAAATTACAGTTACAATTCTAGAAATACTTATGTGATCTGAGAAAGTGATAACGGTGTGATTTTGCTCAAAATGGAAAAGAAATGAGAAGAGCTGTATTTTTTCACAGACAATTTTTGATCCTGATGGGAGAAACATTGCTGTACCTATGGATAATTCTTAGGGGAAAGATCTGTGAACAGGTTTGCTGTGCTGGACAGCTTCTGGCTTTTAAGGTTGGGTACCTAGTTGGTATCTACAGTCCTTGTTTTAGAGCATTTTATCTGGAGTATTGACTTGGGGAATCCATGGTTGTAGTTTTGCAAATAAAAAGAGACTACTAGGGTTCCAGATGTCCTGAGGAAGTTGAATGACCAAGGCTAAGAATAGATGTAAATTTTTGAATTAGCATAGCAATTGTCCCAAGAGGGAATTTAGTGTGATTTGGGCTCTGACAACTAGGAACTAACGTTACTACTTTGTGGCCAGATAGAGGAGGATAAATCTGTAAAAGAATGAATGGTTTCACAGATAGAAAAGCCAGAGAATGGCTTGGAAATAAAGGAGGAAGTGCTCTGCTGGCCTAGATGATGGCAGGGAAATTAAGGTTCAGATTCATTAAAAAGATGAACAATTGAGCCAATGAGGAGGCAAGCACCTGCAATCCCAGAGCTCAGGGAGGCAGAGGCAAGTGGACCTCTTGTGAGTTCAAGGCTGACAGCTGGTCTAAAAGCAAGTCCTGGACAGTGAAGGCTACACAGAACAACCCTGTCTTGAAATACCAAAAAACAAAAACAAAACAAAAGAAAAACACCAAAACATCATCACTTCAGGTGAACTCCAACAAGGCTTTTGTTTTTCTAGTGTTTTGTATTTATTTAAAAATGAAAGTTGGGATCCTACTGTCAATATTACTTTTTAATAGAATTGTATATTAAGATATTTGTAGGCTCACAGGTAAGAAGTAGAGAAAGCCTATTGTACTTAGGTCCAGTGTGACTATTTTGTGAAATGGTGATAATATTGACTTCGATACAGTGTAACAACATTTGGATCCCACTTTCCCTGCCCTTGTTTACTCTTGTACCTGTGTGTTAATTCTATTTTATTTTATTCCATGGTTTGTGAGTCATAATGTAATATGTAACTTAGAGTATAAATAAAATAATAATTGACTCTTATACAACAAGTGCAATACTAAGAGCATCACATATTGTTTCATTTACCCAAGACAATAGCCAACATTACAGGGATCTTATATTGCCCTTTTATAACTATTCTCACACTGGTTAATGTCTCTAACCTCTTAACAATACCTTGCCTACCTTTTATTTCTAAAATGAGATCTTTAAAAGTGATATAACTTGAACCATATAGTAAGTTACTTTGAGAGCTTGCAACACCCCGCCCTCAGCCCAAAAGTGAGTTCTTGAACCTTTCTCACAGTTTTTTCTTTGGTTTTGTTTTGTTTTGTTTTAATTCGTGCGAATGAGGGCTGTTTTAGACTGAGGCAAAAAGTGAGGGGGAAAATGAGACTTGTAGTACTATTTAAAAAACATGTTTGTGTGGAGACAAAGAATGGAAATATATCTGGATGATTAAAACTGAAAGCGGATGGAGAACAGGTCAGGCAGGATTTGGGGGTTTCACTAAAAAGGAACATGAAGCTTAATGTAGGTTTGACTAGGAGGAGGTAGTTGAGAAGGACTAGCTTATAGTGATCATTACATTCTCACTGAGAGCTAGGCGCTGACACACGCCTGTTAACCCGGCACTCAGGGAGGCAGAGGCAGGTGGATCACTGTGAGTTCAAGGTCAGCTTAGTCTACAAAGTGAGTCTAGGACAGCCAAGGCTACACAGAGAAACCCTGTCTTGGAACCCACCCTCTCAAAATAAAAAGTGCTGTGAACCATGATGATTGTTCAGGTAAAAACTACGATAAGCAGTAAAACTTAGCTTGCCTTTCACTGCTCTTTCCTTCAGTGTGTGGTAGTGTTTCCAGAGGCCACATACATGGCTTATGAGTTTACAACAGCATCAAAGAAGACTAATGGTCTGAGTGACCCAGATATTACAGATAACAAAAACAACAACAAAATTCTCACTAAGGTTTAAAGTACCAAAATACATGAAGAGTTAATGCACGTGCTACAAAGTGTTAAGGGTGATAAAGGGAAATTGAAATGAAAACAAAGGCTGTGCCTAATAAAGAGCTGTGGTGCTTTGAACAACTCATGGAAGGCAGTGAAGCACAGACAGTCATAAGGAAAATGGGGTGTGGAAGTGGGCGGGTAAAGAAAAGATTTCCAGCAGACAAGTCAGTTTCTATATTTAATATCTCAAAAGCTGAAGAAAAAGCATAGCATTTAAGAACTGAATGTGTCTCTTCTAAGTTGAAAGTTAAAGTTCAGTTTGAAAAAGTTGGGATATTCTGTAATATCAAAGAAAGCTTTAGTCAAAGTGGATTCACAATATTTTACTAAAAGGTAGAGATCTGTAGAAAAGGTTACCAGGCTCACTACATGAAAAGGTATTTTGCTTGCATATCCTAAAACAAGACCATTATAAACTGGACTTCATCTTCCTAAAATGAAAAATTGGAAAGGAATTTTGAGCAGTTTTAGAAGTCACATTAAACTCCTTGTATGTGGGCCAGAGCATTTGTAGCTCTTGGCACGGTCCTGGTATCAGGCATCTCATCACAATGCTTTCTTGCCTCTGCAGGCACTGGTGGCACACACAGACATGCATATGCATTTAAAAAAACCTTTTAAAGCAATAACTTTGTAGATTTGGTTTAAAAGGAAGCTTACAAATACTTCATGTTTTCTTACTTAAAATTTAGTGGTTTTTTGTTACTGTTGTTGTTCTGGTGTTTTTTGTTTTGTTTGGTTTTTTGTCTTTGTACTTTAACGTGTGTGTGTGTGCATCAATGCTTGCAAGGGACAGGATGATGGCAGGTATTCTGCTCTATCACCCTCAGACTTAGTCCTTTGAAACAAGATCTTCTACTCATCCTGGCACTAGGCTGGCCGTCAGTAAGCCCCAGCAATGCTAGCTCTGTCCTCAGTGCTGGGGTTATAAGCATGCGTGAGCCCTAGATTTTTATATGAGCTCTAGGGATTTGAACTCTGCTCCCTATTCCTTGCTTGGTCAGTAAGCACTCTTACCTGCTGAACCATCTTTCCAGGCTTAATTGACACAGTAATTCTTCATGAGGTAAAGTACAGTGACAGATGCACATACATTATATGGTTATCAATCAGTGGTTAGCATATCCATCCCTCACCTGATAAATTTACCATTTCTTTGTGGTAAGAACATTCAAAATTCTTTGAGATATTTAGGTAACTTTGCTAATTATAATCACTTTGTATGCAGAATCCCATAATTTTCTGGGGCCAATCAAAAAGTATAAATATAATTTTAAACATCTTATTTTGTTTTATTTTCTTTTAAACACTAAAGATAATTTTATTTCCTACTCATTAGTGTTTCTTAAGGTATGTTCCGAGTATGACAGATAGTGGGGAGGAGTTGGTGCTGTGGTTAAGGAGGTTAAGGATATTATGGGTTAAACATAATTAAACACAGATTATCTAGTTTCTTAGAGTTACTGACACTGTCCAGGAGAGAATATTGTACATAATTTGTAGTGCTTATTTTTTCTAAAGGTATTCATTCTGCCACGCCTTTTTGAGCACATACGTGTGCACACACAGGCAAACAGACACACACCTATTCTAGACTGCTATTTTTAATTATCAGTGTGACAGTATGGTTCCACATTAAGGTCACAACAGAAATGTCTTCTTGAGGAAGATTTATTTCTCTTATTGGCTCCAGCTTAGAAGGATGTTTATTAGCCAACTTTGAGAAATATTTACACTAGTCTTCAGAGTATAATAAACGTAGAGGTGTATCTCAGGGATAGAATGCTTATCAAGCATGCTCAAGGCCCTGAGTTCTAGCCCCAGCACTGAGGAAGGGGAAAATAAACAGAATATAAAAGATATTATGAGAAACAATAAAAATATTTAATATTTACATACCCCCACAATATGAATTAATAAATTCATATTAAGATTGTCCAAATGGGTGAAATACTTTGAAGAAACTTGGGCTTCAAGGCCTCTTCTCACCTGCAGAAATCATTGCACTTCCCTTGTCTATGTGTGCTGTACTCTTCTGGTGTTTGCCAGTAATGTTTCATATACTAGAAATCTATTAAAGTCCAGTATAGTAATATGATTTCATGTTATCACATCTGTGTTACACTTTTTCAAATCAAATTTATGAAGGAACTGGTTTTTTGTGAATCTTTAATATCTGGTTCACTCAGACCATTAGTCTTTGATTCTGTTGTGAAATCATAAGCCATGTATGTGGCGTCTGGAAACCACTACCACACACTGAAGGAAATAGCAGTGAAAGGCAAGCCAAGTTTCACTGTTTATCATAAACCAGGACAGCCGAGGCTACGTAGAAAAACCCTGTCTCAACAAAACAAAATGAAACTAAAAAGAAAGTGCTGAGAACCACGATGATTGTTCTGGTAAAAACTACAATAAACAGTAAAACTTAGCTTGCCTTGTAGACCAGGCTGGCCTTGAACTCACAATGACCCACCTTTTGCCTCCCTGAGTGCTGTGATTCAGTACATGTTTAATGGGCACCTTACTTGAGTGTTACTTTAAAATGGGGTGCATTTCATAACTTTGATAGGTAAGTGTAAAGTTGTAAGATAGTATGCATTCTACTTTTACTAATTTTGGATTTTGAGACTTATTAAAAGATGAAATAATAAAAACT
This sequence comes from Acomys russatus, assembly GCF_903995435.1. NCBI lineage: Eukaryota > Metazoa > Chordata > Mammalia > Rodentia > Muridae > Acomys > Acomys russatus. Next base: position 11,142,093 of record NC_067168.1, on the reverse strand, counting down.
ATGAGGATTATGGTTTCAAATGCTGCTGAATCTTGTTTGATGTAACAGTTAGAATTTTGTCCCCTGTTTTCAAAGGTTTTTAGCAAAATAAAACTTTAGCATGATGGGGCATGGTGGTGCACATCTTTACCAGCACTTGGGAGGCAAAGGCAGATCATTAATCTTGTTTTGCTCCCAACGTGGTTTATATAGTGAGTTCCAGAACAGCTGGGACTACACAGAGAAACCTTGTCTCTAAAAACAACAGCAACAGTTAGCATAGATGGTATATCAGAAATCCTTAAGTTTTGTATAATGAAAACCTTTAATTTTAAATTATCTTAGAGATACAGTAGCAGTTTTAAAACACCGATTTTATGGTTTTTGTTGTTGTTGATGCTTAAGTTTTTGAAAATCCAAATAAAATACATATAGTGTTAATATATTTTTCTTTCTTGTGGGGGTGGGGGTGATTCAGAGTTGCCATCCCAGGCAGGCCTCAACTTTACACACTGGAAGATCCACATCTCTATACTGCTGGGATTATAGGTGTGCGCCATCAGATCCCAGGTCTATAGTGTTAGAGATAAAATCCCGAAGCCTCATGCTTCCTAGGCAAGCTCTGCCAACTGTGCTGTCTTCCCAGTTCCAAAAACTGTATGTTTGTCATTGTTTAGTATTGGCCAGCATGTTAATTTATAGAACTTACTCCATTTTGTTTACATTAAATTATGGCATCTTTTTCTTTCTTGGTGTACTAAATGATATTGTAAGTGGTTTAATAAAATCTGAACATTCTCTTGGAGTGTTGACTATTGTAAACAGATTGTAATTTTTAAAACTTTTACTTAACATTACATAGCAAATGTTTTTGTTTGTCTGGGACATAATGGATACCCATGTCTGTTTTTGACAAAATAGGTGAAGTATTACAGACACCTTGCACCTGATCACTTGCTGCAAATCTGTCATCGACTGGGACCGCTTCTTGAACAAGAAATCCCTCAGAGTGTTCCTGGAGTACAAACTTTATTAGGAGCTGGAAGACAGTCCTTGCTACGTACAAATAAAAGTATGAGGATTTTCTGCTATAATTTGAATCTTGTTTTTCTCCCTTTTTTTGTATTTTACTGTTGTACTCATAAAGTGTATGTTTTACTAGGCTGCAAGCATGTAGTATGGAAAGGATCTGCTCTGGCTGCACTACACTGTGGAAGGCCCCCAGAGTCTCCAGTTAACTATGGCAGCCCGCCTAGCATTGGTGAGTTGAGCTTAATGATGTGATGGTCTCTTGATGAAGAATCTTTGAAAATAAAGTTTTTAGTTACTCTGCTATCAAAGAAGATTATATCATGTACATATTATGTATATCAACATTCAAAGATGAAAAAGCTCTCAGATTTTCTTATATAAATAGTTTTAATAGTGAATTTATAGTATACAATTGTAATTATAGGCATTGTTTCTTATGAAGACTGGTCATCTCACTAACGTTTTATTTTTCCTAAAATTTCCTTACTAAAAATTATATTATGTAAGTTAATCACTAATAATTCAAGTTAGCTATATTGTTAGCAAGCAACTAGTTTGGTTTTCTTTTAATAGCACACCATGTTTTGTCCAAAGTGTCAAAGAGGACAAACTTGAAAATAAGATTTCCTCTTGTGTTGCTTTCTAGACACAGTCTAACTCCTCTTACTGCTACCTTTTGTCTTGTGAACTAATAGAAAATCCTCAGGCCTATATGTCTCCATCTTGTCTCTTGCCTTTCTTCTCCCAGTATAGTCTCTAATCCTATAATATTAATTATATGACTTGACCTTTGCTCTTCACAAAGAAATATAAAAAGGTAAATTATGGTATTTTAGAGATATTTATTTCATCTACCATTATGTCAGCTCTTGGCTTTTAGAGATCTTCGTATATCTTAGCTTCTTCCTTCATGTATACTCTCCTGAGTAATGTCTTTTATTGGAGCTGAAAAATTCTCGTTATTTTAAAATAAAGTGCTTCCTTCTTTCTCGTCTCTAGAACTTCAGTTAAACAAATGCAAGATTTTTTTGGTTTAGTCTGTTACTCTTTTGTCTGTGTTTATATCTTTTTCTTTCTATGATACATTCTGGGTCATTTCCTCTCACCTATTCTCTTAAAATATTCTGATTTTGTATGGTGTATAATTATAGCATTAAAATAATTTCATAAATTACTTATACTTTTCTAGTCATCAGCTTTTCCCTCAGTTTTCTCTATTCATTGCTTTTCCTTTCTTCCCTTCAGTTCACGCTTTATCTCTCTATACTTAATCCTTACTCAGTTTTCCTCACTTAAGCACATTCATTCCAACCTGCTTTCTTAGTAGCTGTTTTCCTTTCACAATTTATTTTCTTGTGCTTTTCCTTGTCATGGTTTTAGTATAATAGCTTTATAGTTTAGTCATTTTACACTTACTATTTTTGTATTGTTTCTTATTTTTCTGTAGATATATTTCTTAATGTTAACTTCAAAAATTTCACTTTGCTATGATTTATAAGTGGAGTGGGACATTGTTTCTCTGAGGTCATTTCCCCACACCCACTGCTCTTTTCCGTATAAAACAGGAGAATTAGCTCTCATAGATTCCCAAGATGTGTTTGTAGTATAGGAGAGTTTTATTGTTTAAATTTTCGTTTCAGGTTATGGTTAACCAAAGTCATACATTTTTTAAAAATAACAATTTCCATAGGGAGTTTAGTGCTCTTAAGAGTTGTGTTTTCATTTCTTAGTAAACAGTTGATCAAATTTATTTTTAAGCTTTAGACATGATGAACGATTCTCCTATCCCAACCAACTACTAGTTAGGATGTGCTCACCACGTGTCCTTTCATTTCCCACCATGGATTTCTCCATAGTGATTGTTGAGTTTGATGTTGGGTTTTTATCTTCATAAATGAAAAAGATTGTCATCTTTTTATAAGGTCTTTGATTTTTCTAGTTTTTACAAGGATCCTTTGAATTTCCTGGGGAAATTTTTGGAAATTAGAAAGTTCATAGTCAGGCTGAATAAATTTTATATAGTAGTGATTTGTTCAACTCTTCAAATCAGACTCATTGAAATAAAATAATTTCCCACAAAATAACTTAACTTTCATAACACATAATTCTTTGATTGCTTAGGGATAGCCTATATATATATATATAAACAAATGTTAGTATAAAATAGTTTTGAGTTTGTAGAATAAGTAATGTCATCTGCATTTCATAGCAGCTGTGTAAGGGACTCCTTTTAAATAAATGAAGAAATCAAATGTAGGTGAGTGGTAACAAATTCACTGCATTCTCTGGTTGTTTTGGTTTGTAGCTTCTGTCTTCGGCTTCATATAACTATTAGATAACACCTTTTTGCTTCTGTGAAATTATTTATGCATTAATGTACCAGCTGTGTCTATTATTTGAGTATAATAAATTTTGGAAGTGGGTCTTAGTCTAGGAACTGTGGAAATACGCATGGTATATTCTTTCAAGTTATATGTTGTCAGATAAGTCATTTAATTTGAAATCAGGTGCTCATTTCCTTAAGAATATTACAGGTATCTATGTGTGTTAGATTTGTAGCTGAGGATGACTTTGAAGTGGTGCTTCGTTTCCCTCTATCTCTTGAGAGCTGAGATGCAGGTGTGTACTTTACCGCATGTGGTTTATCTTAGCTAGGGATCAAACCCAACTGTTTGTGGATAAAGCACACAGACTCTACAAACTAAGCTATATCCCTAAAATCAGATTCTGTTGTCTGAGTAGTTGGATGTGTTTCAGTGAATGAGCTTTTGCTTTCAGTTGTATCCCTTCCAGTTTCCTTTTCACTGCAGCTAAGAGAGAAAGTTTCACTAAATTATCTTAAAGTATCTTACATAAGTCCATCCATTTCTCCTTGAAAACTTTAAACATATTTTCACTGGAATTTAGTTAGAATGCATCTGCCACATCTTCTCTGTTTAATTTTTTTCTCTTGAAACTTGTCTTTTTGTATTAAGTGTGCCAAACACTTAACTGTGTTTGGGGCTTTTTCTCTTCTTTTTCCTTTTTTTTTTTTTTTTTTTTTTTTTTTTTTTTTTTTTGTTTTTTCAAGACAAGGTTTCTCTGTGTAGCCTTGACTGTTCCTGGACTCACTTTGTAGACCAGGTTGGCCTCAAACTCAAATCAAGCCGCCTCCCTCTGTCTCCAGAGTGCTGGGATTAAAGGCATGCGCCACCATACCTGACATTCTTTTTCCTTTTTTATTGAGAAAGGATCTCATTGTCTTTCAGGCTGGCTTTCCAGAGTTGGAATTATAAACCTGTAGCACCTTGTCCACAAGCTCTGAAGCTGATGTCTTAAAGTTTTTCATTGAATTTATTTTCTTTGTGTGTGGTGTGTGGATGACATGCTACACATTTGTTGTAGGGGTTAGAGGACAAGTTGTGAGAATTGTTTTCTCTACCATGTAGGTTCTGCGGATTAAATTTAGGATTCTGGGCATTCAGCTTTGCAGCAAATCCCTTAACCCTTTGAGCCATCTTCTGGCTCTACTTTTTAAATGCTGTTTTAAGGCCCCACACCATTGTACATGGTTTTCTCTCAACCTGGGAATACATTCCCCTCTTTTCAAAAAATTTATTTCGTGGGGGCTATTTTTTAGATTTCTAGAAAAATAACTTAAATGCTCCCCCCCCACATGTTTGGAACCTTTGCTATATACTTCAAATTTTCCTTTAGTAACACTTAGCATTGTTGTAAGTCCTTATTTCCTGTCTTTCTTCCTTGCTTGACTCCATCTCCACGAGGGTAAGTGCCATCTCTTCTTTTCTCTGTTAGCATCCTATAGCCTACATGTGGCTCATATGTGCTCTGTAGACACTAGTTGGCTCAAAGGTAAACGACTCAGATGTTCTACATAGGAAAAAGTACCTAACTTTTTAAGGGTGGAAATGTGAGGCCCTATGTTTGATCCCCAGCAGCAACCAAAAATTTAAAAGTTTAAGGAATTTTTATTAAAATAAGATTTTTACCAATACTTAAATTTTAAAACTATTGTTACACTGTAGTATTTTCTAGTTGAAGTAGCAGATCGATTTCTAGGAAAGAAAAGGGGAAAATAAATACTGTTTTATAGTCACTAATATTTTTTCTTTTTATTCCTTTTTTATGCACTTGGCTCATGAAACTTATTTGCATAATTCTTAGGATTATCATTTGTTCCTGTCTGAAATTTCAACAACTTCTCTTTTTTTGTACTTCTTCTAGTATTTACTAAACCTGTTGTTTTAAAATAGAACTGAACATCAACACTGAGCATGTGAGGATTTGCAGTAGCTCCTGAGTATACTAATCCTTTTACTTACATAAGTAAAATAAGGAGAAAAGCTTTCATGGTTGTTTTGTTGCTCGAGAGATTATTTCCATCTTCTATTCCCCATTACCTCTCTTCATTATTATTATTATTATTATTAAAGTGATTATGCGCGTGTCCTTCTAATACTGTAACCATTGACTTTGGCAGAAGTTGGAGCTGCTGTTCATTATGTGATCTGTCTTGTTCTGCTCCAGGTGGTGCTGCAGAAATGAGTCAAGTTTTGGTGAAGTGTTTTCCACATGCTATCTGGCCTCCAAATGAGAATTTCTAGGTTGTCAGAGTCTGCTGATGGCTTTATTAATAGTAATTTCAGGGTAAATTTTCTGTTTCTATAGTGAATTAGATTTTCCCTTTAAATCTCTCTAAATAAAACAACTTAGCTATCTTTGATACATATTTCTTTACTTTAAAAGCTCAGTGAAGTGTGCATAGAGCGGGCCTGATCCTACATAAATATATTTGTGTGCAGGTACAAAAATAGGAATACACATGTAGAGGCCAGGAATATGATACCATGTCATAATGTATTGTTCTTCACCTAATTTCTTCAGTCAGTATCTCATTGAACTTTGGAAAAGCTCATGGATTCTGCTAGGCTTACTGGCCAGCAAGTCTCCTGATATTATTGTGTCTGCCTCTTCAGCACCAAGGCCATCATGTGTGACTCAGGTCCTTATGCCTGCATAGCAAACACTTTCCTCACTGAGCCCAGCCCTTCAGTGAGTGTATTTATAAATAAAACTTAAAATAAAAATTGGGGGCCTGTTATCTTCTATCTTACAAATCAGAATATCTGATGGGTGAATTTTTTTCCTGTTGTTATTTATGTTTCTTGAGACATGGTATCCTGGTGGTACCGTATGCTAGCCTTGCACTTGCATTTTTCTGCCTTAGTCTCCTGAATGCAGGGATTACAGATATGTTCCATTATGCTGAACAATATGTAAATTCTTTATATCAATTTTCAGTCATGTAAAATGGGCAGTAGGCATTTTCTGTAGAATAATAATACTTTCATATTTTTTAAAATGATTTTTTGTGATTAAATACACAAATTTCTTAAATCTTATGTCTATTTTTTTTTTTAACCAACCTTCGATTTAAGCTTTAAAAAAAATTCAGTGTGCCGGGTATTGATGGTGCATGTATTTAATTCCAGCATTCAGGGAGGCAGAGGCAGGTAGAACTCTGAGTTTGAGGCCAGCCTGCTCTACAGAATGAGTTTTTGCAGGATAGCCAAGGCTACACAGAGAAATCCTGTCTTGTAAAACAAACAAAAAAAATGTTTTTATGGTAATAGGTTGGGATATTTTCTTTTGGTCTTTTTTCCCTTATGTTAATGTAAGCAGCATAGAATATACCCTGGCACCATATGAGTACTGAGTTAATATTATCCATTGTGAGCCATTATTTACAGATGTGCTACATTGACATTTCTCAGCATTATTGAATTCTGCTTGCTAGTATTTTGCTTTTTAAAATTCACTTATTTTCATTTGTCTATGTACCTGTGCCACAGTGAGATCAGAAGACAACTAGTAGTCAGTTCTCCTGTTCTACCCTGGTGATCCAGCCTAAGTCATCAGGCTCTGGGGCCAGTGCCTTTAGCCATCAGACCTTCTCTCTGGCCCAGATTGTACATTATTGAAGTCCTTCTACCATGGGCCTCTCTATCTATGATGGCTAGATGTTGATGGTTTTCTTCTTTTTCAATCATTTTTTAAAAATATATTTGATGTATAGTTTTTAGTGTTGTGATTTACAGAATTACAGTGTTTTGTTTTTAACTGCCATTGTCATACATTCTTTTCATTAGAACTCTTTTGTGGTCCTTTAATAATTTATACCATATAGTACATTTGTATGATAGAAATTTTGAAATCACTATCATCCTATAAAGAGATGTATTTGTTTAGAGTAAACTTAGAATCATAGAGAAATAGTTCTCCAAATGTTTGGTCATGAATACAGAGGTATTTCACTAGAATTGAAAATGCTACACTTGATAATTTGCTCTCTTGTGCTCGTTTAAGTTTTTATCACTTTGTTGTAATTAAAATTTAGTTCCATAGATTTCTAAAGTCTTTACAACTACTGATTTTAAGTTTTATATTTAGAAAGCCCCTTTTTACATTGTGGAGATTAACATGAAATGTACTTACAGTTTATTCTTTTGTACTTTAATTTAGGAAACATTTTGATGTTTATTATTTTAAATCCTACTTACTTTAACATTTTACTCCAGGAAGCTTTTCAAAAGGTTCATGTGTGAGTGGTTTTTAAACAACAGTCTCAGAATTAACTTAGACAAGGTAGAATAATAAAAGTAATATAATAAACATTATTTAAAACAAACTTACGCTAAAATACCCAAATGCTTTTTATATGCGTTTTTATTTTGTATCAAAAAGAAGGGCGGGGGTCAGGTGTGCAAATTATTTGGAGATACTTTCTGGAGTTACGTATTTTGCTTTTCATTTTCTCATCTAATTGTTCTGTCACAGAAATTGTTTCTCTGGGCTTGAAATTTGCAGCTACATTTCTTGTATTCATTAAGCTGATAAGTAGGCTTTGCTTTGAATTTGTAGTTCTGGGGCTCTGTAGTTCTAGTGTACACAACAGGTTTCTTACACTAGAATAGAAATGATATCAAACATTACATCATCTTACAGATCTTTTAAAAGTAATGATTAATTTTGGTCTTTGAACATGAGTAATTTATTACAGTTTTACCTGAATGTTTGTCAATTTTACTAAGTACTTTAGTATTTCTGCTCTAGTGATTAGTTGCTGATTTTTGCTCTATGTATTTTTACTATCATTGAAAATGTAGTTATGTTTTTCTATTGTGGCTGTGTTTGTGTGTTTATGCATGTGTATAAGCGTATGTCCTTTTTCCTCCTTCCTTAAATGAACTTGGTACATCTAATATCTGTATTGAAAATTTGGCCAAGTTATAGAAACTTGATAATGAAAGATGTCAGTATCAGCAAATGATTCTCAAATGAAATTTGTAGCTAATATTTTTACTTCTTAATTTCTTCAAAATTAGTTAATAAATAATCAGGAATAAGGTATTTTTAGATAGACTCATATTGAATAATACCCAGAAATATTAAAATGTCATTAATTATAAAACTAAAATGCTTACTAATGGCATAGATTAGCTTACCACAGTTGTTAATCACAGATGAATAGAAAAGAGAATGAGTAAATTGAAAGGCTAGGTATACTGTTTGGTTATTTGAGGGCATGAAAAGTCTTTAGAAGCTGTCTTAGTCACTGTTCTATTGCTGTGCAGAGACATTGTAACCAAGGCAACTCTTATAAGAGAAAGCATTTAATTAGAGACTTACTTAAAGTTTCAGAGGTTCTATCCATTATCCTCATGACAGTTAGCATGGTTGTATGCAGTTGGCCATGGTGCTTGAGAAGCATTGAGACCTATATCCTGATCTACAGGTAAAGAGACTGGGCCTGGCATGAGCTTTGAATGTCTCAAAGTCCACCCCCAGTGACACACACACATCCTCCAAGGCCACATGCACTAATCCTTTTAATCTTTCCAAAGAATTCCATTCCATTACCTAGTGACTAACCATTCAAGTATGTGAGTCTGTTAGGCCTCACCACATTACACTCCCTGGCACCCATAGGCCTAGGGCTACACCATAATGCAAAATGCATTTATTTCAAAATCTTTATAGTCTTTCACAGTATCAACACTGTTTAAAAATCCAGAGTCTCTTCTGAGACTCAAGGCAATCTCTTAATTGTACCCCCCTGTAAAATCAAAGTCTATAAGCCGACCACATACTTCCTACATAAAATGGCACAGGATATACATTACCATTCCAAAAGAGAGGAAAAGGAGTGTAGTGAAGTAAATACTGGGCCAAAGCGAGACCGAAAACCAACAGGGCAAACTCTAAATTCTTTTTTTAAAAAAATATTATAGAGGAGTTTATTAAATGAGCATGGGGGAAGAAGGAAAGGTGAGAAGGGGTGAGAGAGAGAGAGAGAGAGAGAGAGAGAGAGAGAGAGAGAGAGAGAGAGAGAGAGAGAGAGAGAAAATAAAAGAGGGAGGGGCGAGGTAGATTTGTCCTTTAATATAGCCCTGGGCAGGGCCATGCCCCCATGGCACGTAGGCAGTGACATCACAGGTAGGCAGACTGAACAAACTCCAAATTCTGCATCTTCGTATCTGAGGTCAAAGTGCTCTTCAGATTTCCAACTCCTTTCAGCTCTGTGAACTCCAACATAATTCTCTCTTGGTCTGGTTCTGCACCTGGTTTGCAGCTTTCCTTGGCAACTGTCCCATGACTCGGGCATCTTCACATCTTAGGATATCTAATGCATTTGCCTTCATATAATGGCCTCTCTGGGTCTCCATGCAGGGACACCCGTGACACATGCCCGATCAGCGGCTTTCCTTACCCAGAGAGGGAGATTCTACCAGCCATTTCTTGTCTCTTTGACTCTAAAGCCAGAAGCATGTGGCCATACCTGCAGCTCCTAAGTTCTGCTTGCTGGGACTGGACCTTGGCCCTCTTTCATTTACACTTGCATCAGCTTTCTATTATTGATGATTTCCTTCATTGCCTAAGCTTTCCTTTAATTTGTTTTCACAGGATGGAAGCTTTGCTGGGAGGGGTCTTGCACTGAGGCCACCACTCCCTTTAATCCATTTAGCATTAGGCTTCACTTTAAACTTTTTATCTTCTTGAGCACAGGGCTTGGCTCTGTTACACTTCCTGGTGCTAATTTTTCTCTTCCAGTTGTATATTTTAGTATGGATGGCCTATAGTAAGCTGTCTTGAAATTTACTTTGCCAGCGTCATTAACACTAAACTTTTCAGTTTAGCTTCAGTCAGATTTTTAGGACAAAGGCAAAAAGCAGCCATATTCTTTGCTAAAGTATCACAAGAATGGTCTCTGGGCCACTTTCTAATCTTCCCCTCTGAAACGTCTTGAGCTGCGTCCCCACACTTCAGATCACCCTCTGCACTGTCTTCCATGTTCCTATAAGGATGGCCTATTAAACCCCACGTAAAGCATACAGCTGTTTTTCTAGTCCTCCATTATCCACCATGGTCAGGCCTGTTACAGCGCAGTACCTTACTCCAGGTACCAACCTCTGTCTTAGTCACTGTTCTGTTGCTGTGAAGAGATGCCATGACTAAGGCAACTCTTTAAAAAGAAAGCATTTAATTGGGGACTTGCTTACAGTTTCAGAAGTTTAATCTATTATCGTCATAGGGGGTGTGAGCACATGTAGGTGCTGGAGAAGTAGTTGAGAGCTCCCTCCTGAACTTCATGCAGAGAGTGAGCCTGGCATGGGCTTTTGATATCTGAAAGCCCAACTCAGTGACACACTTCCTCCAACAAGGCCACACTTCCTAATCTTTTTACTCCCTTCAAAGAGTTTTAGTCCCCGATGCCTAAGCTTTTAAATACACGGTGAGTCTAAGGGTGTCACTCTTAAAAACTCATACTGTAGTGTTAAAGTTACAGATGTATTAAAAGCCTAAGTGAGGGATGTAAAGTAAAGATTTTGAACAAGTAGGTATTTATTATGCTGTTTTCTCAGGAGGACTTGGATTAGGAGAAAGTGAAACAGGAAAGTTTGATATTAGTGATCACATAAGATGTACATAGAAGACAAGTATGTTGCAGGAAATAGAAATTATTTTTCCTAAAATAACTAGAGAGACTGAAGTTTACAAAGAGTAACTTGCTTAAGTTCATAAGAACTCGCAGAGACTGAAGCAGCATGCACAGGGCCTGCATAAGTCTGTACCAGGTCCTCAGCATATGTACTATGTATGGTTCCCAGTTTAGTGTTTTTATAGGACTTCTGAGGGTGCAAATAAGTGGGCCTGTGATACTTGTGCCTTCTCTTGGGCTTTGTTCCTTCTGTGGTTTCTCTTGTCCAACTTCCGTGAGATAATTTTTGATATACCTCACTATATTTTATTTTGTTACATTTTATTATTATCTGTTAGCCTGTTCTTTTCTAATTGTAGACAGAAAGGGAGTGATCAGGATGGAGGGAGAGGTGGGGAGGAGAGGAGAAATTGTACCAAGGATATCTTACATGAGAAAAGAATCTATTTTTGTTGTTGTTGTTGTTTTTGTTTTTCAAGACAGGGTTTCTCTGTGTAGCCTTGGCCATCCTGGACTCACTTTGTAGACCAGGCTGGCCTCGAACTCACAGCGATCCGCCTGCCTCTGCCTCCCGAGTGCTGGGATTAAAGGCGTGCGCCACCACGCCCAGCTAAAAGAATCTATTTTTAATAAAAGGAAAAACAGTAACATGCTTAACATCTCTATTGTCAGGTTTGTACACAAATAAAGTACTGCTTGTGAAGAAAACTTGTACAATTTTTGAAATTGCTTTGGGTGGAGGCTATGCATTGTACTTTGGCAATTACGTTTTATTTTCTAAATTGATTATGTACTAGCATTGTAGCTAGAGAAATAAATCAATTTTTGAGAAATAACTAGAAGTGATTTATTTGGGAAGTTGTGACATTTTGGTACATAAATTAATTGTTTTGAACTCTATAGTCTGATGCCTTATGCACACATACTGTATTTTCTGGCATATAAGGGGACTTTTTAACCCAAAAAAATCAGTGTCCAAGTCGGGGTTCGTCTTATACGCTGGGTACTTATGCACCTTGCTTCATATGTCCAGGGCATATAGTGGGGGATGCTGTGGCTCATTCTACGCTCTGTGCGGGCAGTACGAAGCAGGGAGAAGCAAGCTGCACACATCTTCCTGTACATGAGCGTGGAATGGCTCTCCACCAGAACCCGCCCATTCAACAAGGAGAGCTGTAAGTCTTCAGGTTGAGTGTGCAGCGAATTTAAAGGGGCAGTGTAGGCTGGCACTGGCTGTTTGCCAGCATGTAATAAAACATCTGGCTGGCCTGCAAATAGACACATGCCATGTTCTGCTGCATGAGGTGTTCATTGGAAGAAGGGGTTGTCTTAGATAGTGAGCATATTCCAAACGGTATTTTAACTGGAAAAATTGGGGGTCATCATATATGCCGGAAAATACAGTATGTATTTTATATTTTACAGGTAACAATGTGGGTTTTTATCTACAGTAGTTTCATAGTGTTGTGAATATTGATTTTGTTTGAAAAACTTCTGGATGATTTATTATAAAGGACTTTTCACTATTTCTCCCTTTTACACATATTTTAAAGGAATTGATATTTCAAATGGCTATAATTTCCAAAAGTCTTATTATTGATTTATTTTCAGAAAGTTGATTAAATATATTTATTCTCTTATTTGCAGTTTAAGTCAATTTAGCTGAATAGTTGAAATATAAAGCAGTATTTGGAGATAGAAAATATCTTTTTCTATTAGATACAGAGATATTCCAGTTTTGATTTATTCTTGAGCCTAGTTCTTTTATTACTATGCTGTGCATTTGTTGATATGTTTTCACTAAATATGTATTTCCCTGAAGTAGCCAGATTTTAGACTACTCTAAATACAAAACAAATATATTACAAAAGGAGTTTTGTTATGGGAAGAGACAAGAAATAAATATGTTACATAAAAATAGTGCTTTTATTCATAAAAGACTTTAAAAAACAAATGCATGTCTAAAGGATATCAAGAAAAGTTACCGGTAGTGAGAGTGGATTGCGATTCTCCCCGCCCCCCCCCCCACCCCCCCCTTTCTCTCTTTCTTTATTTCTTTCATTTTCTGGGTTTTTTGAGACTGGGTTTCTCTATGTAGCCTTGGCTGTTCCGGACTCACTTTGTAGACCAGGCTGACTGCGAACTTACGGAGTTCTGTCTCTGCCTTCCTGAGTGCTGGGCTTGTAAGCAAGTGCCACCAAGCCTGGCTGGGCTGTGGATTTTTAGTGGGCAAATCTGTTCTGACTTCATTAAAAAGATGACAGACATTTCAGGATCCACTAAAAAACAAACAAATGAGCAAACAAACCCACCCAGCATGGCAGGGGTAGGTACAGCTAATGCGAATGAGGAACATGTCTGGACTGTTGGAACTGGGGGTGGCAAAGGAGAGAGAAGTAGCAGGTGAAGTCAGACAGGGTAATGGGGTGCCTCTTAGGTAGCTTCCTGGTGATGCGGTGATAAATGTCCTGACAGAAGTCAAGACATCAAGAATTTGAAGTAGCTAGTCATAGTGCATCCACACCCACTCGTTCATGCCAGTGCTCCAATGGCATTCATTCTCTACGGTCCAAGACCCCCCCTGCCCACAATTAAGATGGGTTTTCCCACACTAATTAACTTAGTCAAGACAGTTTCTCACACAGGCATTTCTCAGACGTGAGCTTTAATATAGTAAATCCCTTACAGATACACCCTGGAGGTGTGCTTTGAACATGTCATGCTGACAGTTGATATTAACCGTCATAGGAAACAAGTAGGTCAGTATCAAAGGAAGTTTGGGATTATTCAGAGTGAAGTGAAAATATGGTGGGTGATCATGGAATTTGAAGTTAGGATACATCTGAAATTGACCAGTTTGCTTTAGAGGGTCATCTACTTGGCCTGGGAGGATGAAGAATTCCTAAGGGAAAACAGTTTAGTGTTATTTGGTAGGGTTTAGAACTATATCCTATCCCCATAACTAGAAAAATAAATATACTTATAAACCAAAGATATATTTCCACTTAATTTATGATTAAGGCTATGAATAATCTCATGTAAACAGTTGATTTATATCCTTTTAGTCTGTTCAACTATGCTTATTTGAAAAATAGATGTTCTATTTTAATAAAATTTCAAATTTTTTTTATAGTTTGAGACATTTCCTTTTTACTCAAAAATATAATTAGCTCATTATTAGGGTGTGAATAATTGGCATTTATCTTTTTTCCTGAAACTAAATTATATTGAACAGCCTTTTATACCTTTTTATCCAAGATTGACTTACATTCCTTTTTATTAAAAGGTGCTACATTTGCTTGTGTATGAAATACAAGGTAATTTCTGTTTTTCAGTGAAATAGTTAAGATCTAGTAGGATTGATAGAAGTTATAGTAATGGCATAATAAAAGAAAATTGTGAGACCTTTAAGCCCTAGATTATCTTTTCTTTGTAAAAATGACCTACCTCTTTGATACACTCATATTTTTTTCCCTCAAAATTTGGCCTCCCCAGTTGTATTTCAATATATACTTTATCTCATAATTACAAGGCTTGAATCATCAACTCAATTACCTGATAACTCTTTATATTATTTTTTCAGTATGTCATATCTTTAGTGCTGATGGTAGTTTCATGAGTTAATTGAAAGCATATTTTCTCCTACAGGATAGAATGCTAAGTAGTTACTTGTTAAGTGTCATTAAGACGTCATTTTTCTAGTGGATTGATTTCCCCTCCCCCTATTTTGACTCAAATTTAATTCTGGTTATCTTTGAGATAGAATAAACCCTGTTTTTAAGGCATTAACACTTTCTTACTTATAAAATTTTGTACATTATCCAACTTTGATTTTTTAGTGTGTGTGTAGGTTATGGTAAAAGTTTTGGTATGAGCTAGTACTTGCATTGTGAAATAATAGTTTGGTTATTTTAGTTGTCTCTAACCATTGTGTCTTCATACCTGAATAATGTTAAATATTCTTACAAAATTTGAAATTCCAAGGATTTTGTAAGTTCTGGGTAAAAGATATATCTTATTAACACTCATCATTTGCATTACAAGTCATTAGTAATTTTCTTACAGTACAGGCAAGTGAATCTGACATGTCAGTGGTCTGTAATATTTGAATAGGATGGGTTGATTTTGCTTCTAAAGGATGGCTAATAACTGTGTGTACAAAATAAGATTGAACCCAAGCATTAGATGGTTTATTACCATGTTATTTCTGTGTGTAAGGAAAGTGTGTCAGAGGCTAAATTATTATGGAAACACTACTGAGTTTCTTGTAACTGAATTATTATATAGTCCGCTTAAACTTAATGAAGTTAATTCACAGCTCTCAGACTTTTCAGGTGTTGGATTATTGAATAGCATTTGTAGGCTAGCTGTAGGTATTTACTGTACTCAAATACGATTAGGTAGTAATAGAACAGAAAGCGTAATATAATTTTAATTTGAAATAGTGATACTTTAAAACCTGTGAAGCATGTATTTTTGTTGCCTTTGAAGAATAACACAAATGTAGTCAGAAATTGTGTGTGGAAAAATTGCTGAGATTCTTTACATATAACTGAAGTACATGTTTTATAAACTCTAAGCCTATGCTAGATTTTAATCTAAATTAAATACCATTCTCTCTCTCTCTGTCTCTGTCTCTCTCTGTCTCTCTCTGTCTCTCTCTCTCTCTCTCTCTCTCTCTCTCTGTGTGTGTGTGTGTGTGTGTGTGTGTGTAAAGTTCAAGTGAGAAACTATAGTGCTAGTTTGCCAGTATAGCTGGCAGTCTCCTTAGGAAGAAATCAGCCTTCTGTGAAAAACAAAATATAACAAGTGCCTTATCTGTCTGTAAGTTCTGTGTGACAGTAAGTATAGTAGTCTTCTATGGAGATGGAGTCAGCACATCAGGCAGACCAGCTCTGAGGTCAGAGTGCCCAAGTGCCTCTTGTTTGCACTCATGCAAAGGCCTTTCTTAAAAAGCTGGTCTGTGAGTATCACAGAGTCCAAATTTAACTACTTTTGTAAGGGAACCTTAGTTTTCACATGCATATATATTTATAGAATTTGTCTTTAAATAACTTTGGCTAAAGAGTAAAGAAGTTTGAGTTTTAATTCTAGCTTCATGCCTTATATTGTGACTTTGGACACATCATTTAGCTGCATTTGGTTATTTGTAAGATGACAATAGTGAGGACAGGGCAGTTATTTTAAGGAACTTAAGTATTTATATTGTTTATTTTGAAGAATTTAAAGTAGGAGCCGTATAGAATGTCTTTTTTTTTTTTAAAGCATATTGTAAATAAAAAATGAGTTCTAGAAGTCTGAATTTAAGGAACCTAGTTTGTTTCTGGAGTACATTTATATTCCCCCGTTCTCTTGGTAGCGGATACTCTGTTTTCAAGGAAGCTGAACGGGAAGTACAGACTTGAGCGCCTCGTTCCAACTGCAGTGTACCAGCACATGAAGATGCACAAAAGAATTCTTGGACACTTATCATCGGTGTACTGTGTGACTTTTGATCGAACTGGCAGGCGGATATTTACTGTAAGTCATTTTTAAAGTCTTATCTTTTCTGGTAGATAGAATCAAAACATTGCCTATGCGAGAACTTGAAGTAAAAGTTTTGTTTTCTTCTTTTAATGGGAAACTGGAAATTTGGGTAATTTTTAAAAGCATGTTTTACCAAGTTTCTATTTAAATTTGAGCTTTATTCAAGTTCAGAAGTTCCTAAATTGAGGCCTGTTAAAGTGTGATCACAGGTACATTATATCCTATAGCCTGCATACACGTATTGCTCAATGTTATGTCAGATAGGCTGGTCGGCTATTTATAAAATGTCATGTAATATTTGTAAATTTAGACCAAGAGCATGGGCAAGCTATAGAAAAGTATTATCTGCAGAGAACCACTTTCTAACTTCTGTAAATTCCCTTTAAATAGTGATAGAAATTCTGCGTATATCTTACACTCTATGCTCAGGATTTGTGATCCCTAACACCTAATTCTTTAAAATAGCTGATTTTTAAAGTGTTTTGGGAGTTGTTTGTTCCTGTTTCTCTTAACCTGCTGCTGGGAAAAGGAGCTGGACTTTTTAACTTTAAGTGAGAAAAACTGTTTTGGAAGTACTTCAGGTTATTTATTCAAATGCCTTAACTATTATACTCAGTAAGGATAATACTTACCATGCTACTGTGATTATACTTATTAAACAGTACCCTTTGTGCTGAAAGGATATACACAGTCCTTAATTGCCTTTGAAACAAGAAAATGGGAGATAGAACTTCAAGTAGAAATTTCAGTTTCTCAGAAACTGATGGAAACAGATGCAGAGACCCATAGCTAAACATTAGTCAATGCTCTGGGGATTCTGCAGAAGAGGGGCAGGAAGGATTTAGGAGCCAGAGGGGTCAAGGACACTACAAGAAAATCCACAGAATCAACTAACTTGGGCTCATAGTGGCACACAGAGACTGAACACACAGCCTGCATGTGACGAACCTAGGCCTCCGCATATATGTTACTTTTGTGTAGCTTGGTCTTGTAGGACTTTTAACAGTGGGAGTTGGGGGCTGTCTGACTCTTTCCAGGTTTGGGGACCGTTTTCTCATATTGGGTTGCCCAGTCCAGCCATACTGCAGCTTGGTAATGCCAAGTTTAGTTGATATCCATGCTTGTCCTGTCCTATTCTTAAGAGAAATAGAGGATTGGTGGACGGGGAGCGCTTGTGGGGATTGGGGGGACAGATGAGATAGGGCGACTGCCATGGGATAAATAGTAGTAGTAGTTGTTGTTGTTGTTATTATTATTAGGAATTCCCATTTATGACTTTGGGGAATTGCTACTAACTTAAAGATTTATTCATTTTATTTTTTTTATGGATAGGAGTGTTTTTCCTTCATGTATATATGCATGCCTGGTGCCCATGTGATTCAGAAGAAAGCATCAGATTTCCTGGAGATGAAGTTAATGGATGATTGTGAGCCACCATGTGGGTGCTAGGAATCAAGCGTAGGTTCTTCTACAAGAATAGCAAGTGCTCCTAACCACTGAGCCATCTCTCCAGCTCCTAAATTTTATTAAATTAATAATGATTATAGATTCTACTTGTTTTTCTTTAAGTAAATTTGCTTATATATTGAGAATTACCTATATATTCACTTATCTATAGAACAGCTAAAGAAAAGAACATCTGAAAGAATTTTTGCTTATTTTTTAAAATTAATTTTAATCCACCAGGCATTTGTACTCGATTCCCACTATCAATATTTTCTACTTTCACCTTGTATTTCCATTTTTCTTATGAAACAAAATTAAAATTTTTAACCTTCCATGTAGATTGTTAAACTCACGAAGAATAGATATTTGCTTTGTACTTGCTATATCCAAATTAGTAGTTAACTTTTAAATTGCAATAGAATATCAATCTTGCCACTAATTTAATAGGTTAATGTCTAGCTTTTAAAACCTAAGTCATGACACTTCTAATGTTTGAAGAAATTCCTTCAGTGGCAGTAATAAATTAAAATAATGAGAAATATTATGTTGGGTTTGTACTTTGACAATAGAAAACATATAACGTTGCACTTTGATTATTAAAAAAAGCATAGCTTTTCCATTTTTTTATGTTACCTTTTGGGAATTCTTTCTTTAAAAGAAGTGTGAATTGTACATATCAAATTTTATGCAATATTATGTGATTTGATAGAAATTTGCATAATGTCTTAGAACATTTTTAAGGAAACAACAATGAAATAATGTGTTCACTCTATTTTCTGAGCTTAATAAAATTGTCAGTACAACATTTGAACTAGGAGATAATCACATTAACTTTCTTTGGCTCAACCTAGCCTACTACTTACTCTTATAAACAGTTTCTTAAGATTGGTTATATACGGTATGTAGTCACTCGGCAGTCAAAATTATTTATTATCTGGCCTTATACATCTCAGCATTTTATTTGGGGAAGAAGGATAGGTGAAGAAGAAACTACTTCCTGGTTATTTCCTATACTTGAAGGCACACAAAAATGGAAGAAAAGTAACATAGTGATTATATGGTCTTACCTAGACTCTAAAAGATATTTGTAAAAATGTGATTTAATTTGCTAGTTGTGCCAAATTCACTGCTTCATTCATATGATTTAGTAATACACTTTAAAATAGTACCTTGGAGTAGAAATGCTAAGAGAGCCTGGTTTTGTATTGTTAATTTATTTACATGTATTTTTGTGTGTGTCTGTACTTGTGTGTTTGTATGTACCTGTGTGCACATGCACCTGCAAAGGCCAGGTGCCGGATTTTCTGGAATTAGAGTTAGAGGCAGGTGTGTGTAGCCTCATGGGTGATGGGAGCTAGCTGGATTTGGTGTTTTGGTTTGGTTTGGTTTTAGTACATGCTCTTAACCTCTGAGCCATCTCTTTAGCTGTGAAACCTATTTTTTTTTTACAATTACCTTTATTTATGTATTTATCACTTCAGTGGGTAATAGCACATTTATATCTACTGTGCAAAGCTGAGCTAATGATAGACATTTTCTCATTCAGCTAGAAGCACACCATATACTGGAATGGTATCTGTTTGAAAATTTGGTCTTGAAAATTGAAGAGGGATGGGTAAAGCTTGTGACAGTAGTTTATGACCAACAAAAGATTCATATGTCAGCAGGTTGCCAAAATTTATTGGAAAGAACAATTTGGTAAAGGACTAACCAATATTTTCTCTTCATGTGTTTGGTATTCTAAGGCTTTCAGTTTTAATACTGAGTTGTTGGTGCTGGTATATTTGAAAGCCTTTCGAAGGGATAAGAGCAGCTCTTTGTTACAGCTTTACCCGTCTTAAGGGCAGATGGGGATGAATAATATAGTAACATCAAAACGGGATTTCTGTGGGAGTATGTGAAACAATGCACATGATTAGCACCTATCTACGGGTACAGAAAAGAAGCCATTGAATTTTACCTACAGCTATTAACTGTTAGGCAGGCTTAAGCAAATGTTGCCTATTTATCTTTCTAAATGCTTATGTGATGCTAGAATTTGAACTTAAGACCTAGGCCACTGAGCTAAGTTCCAACCTAAACTCTTGTTTATAAATGCTATGAAAAGTTTTAGAGGAAATCCTTGTAATTGGTAAGTGAACTTTTGTGTTAGGAAACTATTGTTAATTTGTGCTATGGTGTTTTTATAATTAATATTTTCCTTGTAGAATATTTTTTTAAAGAAAGGAGATAACATTATCAAGTTAGATTTTACTTTCTAATTCTCGCTTAATCTTGTGACCTTTTTACTTGGTTTCAGAATCACTGCCTGAAAATATGTTTATGAAAGAAAAGCAGAGTTGATGAATTCTTAGAATTAAGGCAACAATACTAAAGTTCGTTGAACACAAAAGACAAGAGATTCTAGCTGGGTGTGGTGATGAATACCTTTATTCCCAGTACTCCAGAGGCAGAGCCAAGCCTGGCTCTACTAGAGAGTTCAGGCCAGCGAGGCACATAAAATGAGTACATGTAGTGTTTCAGAGAGATAGAGATAGAGATGGGGGGGGGGACGACGAGAACTTTTAAGAAAGCTAAAATGTATTTCTTTTCCATTGAGATCAAGGCAGAGGAATGTAAAATGCTTCCTTTACTAAAGGTTACAGTAAAAAATACAGAGTTTTTTGGGGGGGATTGGTTTTTTGTTTTTAATGAATTTGGATCTTTTTACCAATCACTATTCGAAGAATTGGAGGTATAAAATTTGAAAGACATCTGTTCACAAGTAGTAAATGTACAGCAATGATATTGTGTAGTATGAACTTCTTGATAGAGGATACCTAAATTAATAAGTTATATTAGATTAAGTTCCTAATTAAGCCTTACCATAGAAAATGGTAAAGGAATTTGCTGGAGAAGTAACACCTTAGCTTAATTGAGTGGATATTACAGAGTTAAAGAAAAGGTTTATGAATTTTGAAAACTATAGTAGTCTTTCAAGTAAATGGGAATTTTTGAATTTCCAGTATTTGAAAGGAGCATGCTAATATGTTAGGGTTAGAGCTCATGATGATTGCTAAGTTGATTAAGTGTTGCTGGTATTGATGTACAATAACACAAGAAAATGGAACCGAATGGAGTGATTGATCCTGCTTTTTTTGGCTAGTTTTTAAGGAAAGTGAAACAAAAGTCTTAATAGATTGGCAAACAGAAACCTGGTGCTGCTTTTCTTAAAACAGTTTATATATAAATAATAAGCAATTTGGTAGCCAATAAGATGACTCAGTGGGTAAGGGAACTTGTTTTATAAGTTTGTAATTTGAGTGTGATCCCATGAACCCAAGTAAAAGTGGAGGAAGAGAATCAACTGTACAGAGTTCTATTGAGATCTGCTTTGTGGCCATTCCTCCCCCCTCCCCCCACCCCCTAGCATAGAGAGAGAGAGACACACACACACACACACACACACACACACACACAGAGACACAGACACAGACACACACACAGACACACACACACACACACACACCCATCATGGACTCTTAATAATAATAGTAAGGTTTTTTGTTTGTTTTTAAATTGAAACAGTTTTTAGTTCAGACTGTAGACCAAGTGCTTTTTAGGTTGAGTAAGAAAGTAAAGTTGAGGT
The DNA here is from genome assembly GCF_903995435.1 of Acomys russatus. NCBI lineage: Eukaryota > Metazoa > Chordata > Mammalia > Rodentia > Muridae > Acomys > Acomys russatus. Next base: position 11,120,482 of record NC_067168.1, on the reverse strand, counting down.
GTACATGTTAACATTCATGCTTCTTACTTTACTCTAAGACAGTAAGAGGTGAGACCACTGATTCATGGAGTCCTCAATAAGAGAAGGACTATAGTTGTAGTTATTTTGTCAGAGAGTAGACTGTTTTTACTGAAAACCTATTTTCTAAGATATCAAAGTGTTTTGTTTTGTCAGAATGATAGTTTGTTGTTGGAATGTGTAATTCCTGATCCCTTAAAGTCAGGGAAAGATTTTACAGGCTTATATTTTACTCTTAAGGTCGTCTTGGCGAAGTTGCCCTGTTTCCCTTGTTTACAGTTTTCTGCCTGCGCAAACATGAGTCATACTTTCATCACTCACTTCTCTATCATATTAACTATTTTCATTTAATATGTTGCATACTTGTCACTTGAAGAAAACCATGTGTTTATGTGTGTGATGTGAATGTATAAGTATGTACATGTTTAGGAGTGCTCATGCACAGAAACCAAAAGAGCTTGGCTGTGTTCCCTGTCACTCTTGAGCTGTTCTATTGAGAAGAGGTTCTCTCTCCCTGAAACTGGGGCTCTTGTTTTCTCTTATAGGCTAGAATCCAGCAAGCTGCAGTGATCCCCCTGTCCTCATCCCCTTTGAAGTTACAGGCTGCTGGAGTTACAGGGACTGGCCGAACATTTAGTGGACGCTGAGGTCTGAACTCAGGAAGAACTCTTAACACACAGTCATCTCCCAGTCCCTATACTTGTCGCCTCTAGTTCTCTGTTTTTTAACAGCAAACATAATGAATTTAGAAAATATATCATTTATATAGACTAGAATATCTACTGAATAAGCCATATGAAAAATAACTATCAAGTTCTGAAGCAGCTTTCCTTTTAATAAGTAAAAATCACTACATTAAAACTTGCTTTCTAGAAAGTACTTAAAATTTGTGAATATAGATTTTTGGCTATTTTTGTTTGCGCATCAGATTTATGTAGTTTATGGCTTTGTGTTGAAGCTTAATGAATTTTTTATGTGGTAGATATAACATTTATTTGAAGCTTGAGGAAAATCAGAAGTCTGGTATGCTACACAATAGAAAGCCATATGAGACTTAGAAATCTCCTTCCTCAGAAGCGCACAGCCAGATGCCTTCTCAGGTGTGTGTCGCCGAGACTTATACCCAGGAGAATGTTCTCTTGCCATGGGTTTTGTCCCTAAGACCTTTTTTTTATTTTTTAGAAATATGGCCATTTATAGGGGTCTTCATGAAATTGTAAACAATATTATGTAGACATTTTGCCTTTAATTGAAGATCTAGCTGCATGGTAAGAGGGAGAAATTATTAATACCACCACTTTTATATAATCCTTAAAAGAATTAGATATATAACAGTGACTCCAGAGTAACAATCTGTTTTAAGGCACTTTTCTTTAGTATGATATTGGAGTTTTCAAGCTTAGCACTAGAATAAGTGAACTTAAAGGTTACATTAAATCAACTTCTTTGATTTGGGCAAACCTAAGTTTTGTTTAAAGCCCAGTGTTTTTAATCAAGCCTTTGTACTCTATAATTTTTTTCAGGATAAAAGTATATTTTACGTTCTTTGTCTCTATTCTTGATTGACTGGGTTTTTTGTTTGTTTTGGTTTTTTGTTTTTGTTTTTCGAGACAGGGTTTCTATTTTGTAGCCTTGGCTGTCCTGGACTCCGTTTGTAGACCAGGTTGACCTCGAACACACAGAGATCCACCTGCCTCCCTCCTGAGTGCTGAAAGTAAAGGTGTGCGCCACCATGCCTGGATTTGAAATAATAATTTAAAATCCCACTAAATGTGGTATCTTGTTTTAAAGATTAGGTAAGCTAAAAGGGTGCATAAAATTTTTGTTGTACCAATTTTCGGCTTATTCTAGGTTTAGTGACAATAGACTAGTAGAAACATTGTAATGAGCACTTTTTCCAGTAATTATGAATATATTATTGAGTAAAATAGCTACTTATGCTCTTCCATGCTATTTTGAGATTAACACTATATAACATAATTGGATTTAAAGTGAACCCCCAAATAAAATTTCAACCAGATTCTTTTATCATAGCCTTCCCTGTAATTATGAATTCTTAGTACTACTTCTTTGCAATGAGATCTGCTGTCATTGTCACTTATAAGCTAATAACTAAGTTTTGTTCATTATCCTGGACCTTCTGTTGTAGCTTCTTAGTACTCAGAAACAGCAGAAGCTAGCAGGGTCAGACTAAAGCACATGTTTTGTTACTTGAAATTCTCTAGTAGCTACTTTACTGGGTTAAAATGAAGGCGATTAGCACCTTTGCTTTTCCTTAGGTGAAGCCTTCCAGATTAGGTGTGCGTTTCATTGGAATCTGATTGTAGTATTCCTGTAGCTGATGACTACTGTTTTCTATTCTGCATTGCTACTTCACTGAAGAAAACATTGGCAGTCAGTATGGCCATACTACATGTTTTCTCACTGTTGATTTTGGAAATGGACCTTAACTTTTTTTATTCAACTGTGTTTCTAAACTTTGTTCACTGTTTTTGGTTTGTTCTTTTGTTTCCTTTCCTATCTCTCTAAATAATATTCATGTGCTTGTTTTACTTATTTATTATTTGTTTTTGTTTGCTGTGGTTAGTTACATATGTTTTCTGGATTTGCTTTAATAATTGTTTTCAATGCTCCTTCATTGCATGCATTTTAAATTTTATTTTCTTTTAATATTTAAGTAGTATAAAAGAAGTGAGTTCTGGTATGGCATTTTTATAAATATATTTTGTTCTAATTTGCTACCCTCCTCTCCTATATTTCTGCCATTTGGCTTGTTCACTGACTCAGACCCCCCCCCCCCCCATTGTCCTTTATATGCTTTCATTTTGCAATATCTGTCACCCTCTCCTCCTCCCACCCTTTCTTAAGAAGTAAAGGGAGGAGGCCAGAAAAATGGAAAAATGGAGCAAGTGTACAGTTAAATATAAAACGGAAAAGGATAATGACAAGGGCAGAATATTATGGGGGACCGATTAAAGGCTATATTTTTTTTAAAAGTTAAGGTAAAATAATAAATAGTGCTCAGTAATAAAAACAGTATAAATAAAACCAGGAAATATATAAAGCGGAATTGGAAAAAAACTTGAAAAAAAATGATATGAAACAGAAATACATCTAAAAAAAAAAATGTGGCTGTGCTTGGTGGCACAAGCTTTTAAGCCCAGCGCCCAGGAGTAGGGCAGATGGGTCTGTGAATTGTACGCCAGCCTGGTCTGTGTAGTAAGAGAAAAAGGATGAGATTTTTGGAGCAGGTTCTTCCTCGGTTCTCAGATTGGAGATGGCCAGTTACCCATGTGAAGGTTGGGAGTATCAGCTGAACAAGCAGACGCATGTGTTTCATTCGGATTGTACTGGTGATGCATCTGTATTAAACAAGTATCTAATGCACGCCTGACTTGTCTGTGTCTTCTTGCCTTTCCTGCTTTATATTATATATGGGGCATTTGCTGGCCACATTTAGATTTGCAGTCTGAGAGCTGGCCTGGCTTGCTTACCCTCTTTTCTTTCTTTTTCATTGCTCGCCCTCTTGAAACTCCCTAGATCAGATCATTACTGCTGGTGTGGTTACTGTTTGATCTGGCCGATTTTTTCCAAGCCTATCAAGACAGACCTGCCTTCATGCTTCTCCTCCCAAGCCCCCAGTCATTTCCCTGGAGCCATGCAACAGTTCTTAGGCTCTGTAGCAGTTATGTATAGATGAATGGCTACAGAAGTTGATCTTCACTGTCCATGGTCTCAGGCCTCTCTAGCCGTAGAGTTGATGAGATCTGTTTTTTGGTTTGTGACTGTATATCCTTCCTGACCTCCACAATAGCTTCCTTGAGCCTTTTCTCACTTAGTGGCTGAAATAGGCCAAATTGTGACTTTCCAACCTTGATCTCAGGCTCTTACTGTAGCTCAGCTTTTAGTCATAGGCCTCACCAAAGACAGCAGCTGAGTTTGAAGTGGTTGTGGGCTTCAGCAGTATACGGCTACTTGTGCTTTAGACTTTTGGGAATAAAATCTAGTCTTGTTTGATTCTTGCTCATACATTTTAATATATACCATGTTGATACTGAGCCTTTTAACTATTTATTTAATATTGTTCCTATTTAATACCAAATATGGTTTTAGTATTTTCCTTTTATTAGAGTCTGGTGTCTTATTCTTCAGTTTTAGTTAACCTTAGTATCATTTGTGGTGCTGGAATTAGGCTTAAGGACAGGAAGTTTGTTTAAATTCTGATCAACAGTTTCATAAATTTAAAGAATAATTTTTAGTCAGTTTTCAACTCACCTTCCATAGTTCTGTAAAGCACATGTCTATGGTACTGCAGTTGTACCTCAGCAGAGGAGCATTTTTTTAGGACTCAGTATATTGGGTTTAACTCCTAGTGAGCATCACTAAATACATAAAACACATTTATAGTACATTTATTTGTTTTTTTGTTTTTTGTTTTTGTTTTTTTTGTGGGGGGGATGGGGGTCTCTCTTCAATGTATCTGTGTTTCTGCTTGCTTGTATGTATGTGCACCAAGTGCGTGCCTGGTGCCATGAAGGGTGTCAGATCTCTGAGAACTAGAGTTAGAGACAGTTGGAATCCACCATGTGGATGCTAGTACCCACACTCATTGTCTACGAGAGTCATCTCATCGTCCCCTATGCTTTATTTATTAATTTCCAGATAGATTCTCATGTAGCCTGAGTTGGCTTCAAACTTAGTATGTAGCCAAGGATGATGTTGGGGTCATTTTCCGTCTTCCACATGTTGAGATAAAAAAAGTCACAAGTATTTCATCATATATAGTTTCTTCTTCTTTAAAAAATGTTTTCTGGGAGCTGGAGTGATGGTGGTTCAGTGGTTAAAAAGCATTGGTTACTCTTCCAGAGGATTTGGGTCTGATTTGCAGTACCCACATGGTATCTAACACTACCTGTAACTCCAGTCCCAGGAGACCGGGCACCTTTCCAGCTTTTGCTGGTACTATATGAACATGGTGCACAAACATACATGTAGGCAACACTCATGCATGTTAAAAATGTTTTCTCAATAGTCTGTGTTCTTTTCTTGTTAATTATTTTCTGTTAATTGTATTTCTTACAGTAATTTTAAACAAACTTGGTTGATTTTTTTTTTTTTTCTTTCAGATTTCCTTTAAAATTACTGATCAAAAGTTAAATACATGAGGTAGAATTTGCTTAGGGAATACTTAATGTTCCGTTTGAAATTCTGTCAAGAGTTTTGTGGGGACAAGGATAGGTCTTTGATAATGTATTAGAGATTTTAAGTAGATGAAATAAAGTAACATTAAATTTGTACAATTATTAAATAATAAACTCAGGAATACAGTAAGACTTTTTGTTAGGTTTAATTTGTGAAAAGATGGTGGCAGGAGCACCTCCATCATTTTTGTAAAGACAAGGTTTCTCAGTATAGCCTTGGCTCTCCTGCTCTGCAGATCAAGTTGTCCTACAACTTACAGGATGCCAACTGCCTCTGCCTCCCAAGTGCTGGGATTAAAGGCACATGCCACCTTCACCTGGCTAGAGCTGACATTTTAATCAGTAGCCCAGAAGTGTTCATGGTTTGTTAACATGGAAAACCTGTGAAACATTTGTAATATAGTTTAAAGCAAACACTTATTAAGATTCATATGAATACAGTGTGCCATACCAACATTTGGAAGCAAAGTTACAGGTATTTTGCTTTTGTGTTGTGTTATATGTATGTGGCTTTAACTTAAAATTTCACCTTTGTGATTAAATTCAAGTCAGGATCAAATATAGTCAGCCATCTCTTGCTTTTTAGAGTAGTTGATTCCAGGTCCTTAGTGGACATCCAAGTTCTAAGGTTGTTCAAGTTGCTTATATAAAAGTGCATATAATTTGTATATAACCTGCATCTTTTTGCAAGCACTTTAAATCATCTCTGCATTACTCAAGAATAGCTATGCAGTGCAAGTGTCTTGTAATTAGTTGTTACATCTTGATTATGGAAAGAGGCAATACATGGTTTGTATATATGCTTTTGAATATAATTCCTTATTGAATTAGATAATGGAAAGTGTTAACATTGTTTTGGAAGATGAATGGAGTGACTGAGTTGACTCAGTTTATAGAATTGAAAGAGCATAATCAAATAAGTGTTGTAAAGCCTTTTTATATTTAGCAAGTATTTACCATTTTCTTCTTGTGCTAGATGATGGGAAACTTTGTTTCTGGAAGTCAACGTTTGCATTCTTACTTCACTTCCCACAGAATTGCAGGGGGAATTCTTTGTCTCTTGGTCCCCCCCCCCCCCACCCCCCAGAGCTGAGGACTGAACCCAGGGCCTTGTGCAAGTGCTGTACCACTGAGCTAACTTCCCAACCCTGCAGATGGAATTCTTATCCCATTATTCCTCCTATTGATCTTTTTCTTCTGCTCTAGTAACAACTTACTGTTTTACTTTTTACTTTTCTAGAAACAAGTTACTCATTTTACTATTAACCGTGTTACCAACTTTGAACTGGCTTTCTGTTTTCTAGCCTCACTTATGCTGATGACAAAGTACTCTTTTTAAAAATACATCTAGTCTTGGTACTCACTTGCTTGATGTTCATCATAGATCATCACATATTTGTTTTCACACCATTGCTTCATATTCTGCATTAGTATGCAGACTGCTTGCTACTTGGTAACTTTCTAGTTTGCTTCAGGTCTCAACCACAACTAGTTTGTATTTAAGTAGGGGAATATTTGAGGCAGTGCTGGCAGAGTATGAATTAATACACATCCAAAAGATTCCAGTACTCTGTGATTATGTACACGTCATAGCTGTATTTATTTGTTATGAAACAGAAAACTTGGGTGAGTTACTTGCCTTTATAGAGTCTCTTGAGATAAGATGATTTGGGTTTCTCTATCTTTTTTAGCATTAGATTGGAAGCGCTTAGAAAAATGGTTACATGAGCCATAGTATAGCGAGATCCTGCGAAACATCCAGCGGTTTGGAAGTAGCTGTTTTCTATTTTAATTTAAATTGGGAGAAACACTGATAAGTTTTGAATTGCTAGAATCATTGTATGCCAATTAATGACACAGTTTGTGCTGTTTTATATGCTTAAGATTTTTATATTAAAAAATAATAAATAGTGCCCAGAAGTTCTCATCTCTGTTTAGGAATATGAAATTGTAATTCTTTCCTTAACAATTTCTTACTGAATTTAAGCTAAGCAAATAATTCCATTGATGTTTATTGGCTTTGTAAAACCAGGCCTACTTTTCTATGGTGATTTTGGCTGATGTCATACAACTTTAGCTGAAGGTCAGTGATAGTAAACTTGTCCGTTACCATACTTTACAGTCTTGTATAGCAAAATAACATGATAATAGGAACCAGTGTATGATATATTTGTTTTGCAATTAAGTATATTTTTACTGTAGAAATTCAAATTCTTTTGTAAGGTTGATGATAGAGTTAATTGTAGATAGTGGCTGTGGACCTTTGAATGATTTATTGTTACCTACATTTTATTCCTCTTGTTTGCTTGTGGCTATACAGTTCGTAATTAGTGACTGACTTATAAAATAAGAAATTTAGGAAGAAGAATAGTACTTAAAATTTAATAGTTTTCAATGCCTAAAATCTAGTTGTTGATATGTGGACATAACACATTTTTTATATTACAATTTAAATTTATTATTCATAGGATAAAGTTTATCAACATGTCTATTCTAATTTCAAGGGTTCTGATGATTGTCTTGTGAAAATCTGGGCCACAGACGATGGAAGATTGCTAGCTACTCTAAGAGGACATGCTGCTGAAATATCAGACATGGCTGTAAACTATGAGAATACTATGATAGCAGCTGGAAGTTGTGATAAAATGATTCGTGTCTGGTGTCTTCGAACTTGTGCACCTTTGGCTGTTCTTCAGGGACACAGTGCATCCATTACATCACTACAGGTAATTGTGTTAAGGCCTATTAAACCTTTTTGGTTAAAATTTAATTAAGTTTTATGAAGTAATTTTTGTTTCTTTACTAATTGTATGGAGTCTTAATGACAGCAATCTTGAATTTGGTGAATTCTGTGTTTCTGGTTATTATTATTATTAGTTTCTTTTAGTTTGGTTTTTAAAAGAGGATTTTATTATTTGGACTGTTTCTGTTCTTGTAAAGACGGTTTTCCCTGTGATTGCTTTTCAGTTCTCACCATTGTGCAGTGGCTCAAAGAGATACCTGTCTTCTACTGGGGCAGATGGCACTATTTGCTTTTGGCTTTGGGATGCTGGAACCCTTAAAATAAAGTCAGTTTCTATTTTATCTTATAAAACAAGTGCATTTACTGGTTGAAAGTATAAAAATATCAACAATGGGAATATATTTACTTTTTTCCATGAGTAAATAACAGAAATAAACTTTGATATTTTTTTTTTAACTAATCTCATTCATTTTTATGCCTCACCATTTCTGTCTGTATCCTTCATTTCCTCCCCCATAACTATTTTGATTTTATTTATCTTTGTCTTTGGCCCAGTTGTTTTCTTAAAGGATGTGTTTTAGTTACATGTCTATGCATTGTATAATTTTGTCTTAAGTAGCTTAGTTTTTTTCCTGAGAATATATTAGCGTAGCTAATCCTGTTTTTTTAAAAGAATAATTTAAATTATAGTACTTAGTTGTAAACATTAGATTTTATTTTAGAGTTAGGAAAACAGTCGATGTTTTATTATGCTACATTAAGATAAGATATACATGTTCCACAGTAGCATTTTACAGTTTTGCTTTTACCTATGTTAGTCTTGGTTTGCGGGGTGAAGAGACAGTTCAGTAATTAAGAACACCACATCATACTCTGCCATTGTCACATCTCATATCATGTCACTTCATGTCATATCATGTCATACGTCATTTCACGTCATGTTAGAGGCCCAGGCAGTCCAGTGTGCAGCACTGACTGTTAGAAGCATCAGCACACATGTGATATAGTACACATACATACTTACAGGAAGAACATTCACACAAAAATAAAATAAATAATTTAAAAGAATTTTTAAATTTTGGTTTATCAAATTAGGGTGGCCAAACAGTTAATCTTTTGACATAAGACAGTGAAGTAAAGAAAGATAAATGGTTTTCCCATAGCTAAGACCATTTCTCAAAAATGTGATTCTCACTTTATAACCCATGTTGTCCTGAACTAATTCTGTAACCCAGGCTGGCTTCAACTCTGAGTGCCCCTCTTGCTTCAGCCTCCCAAGAGCTGGGATTAAGGGCCATTTATTTGTATTATTTATTGTTTCCTAAATGATCACAAACTGCTGTGGATTATTACAGTTAGCGTACTGGGACACATGGCCCTAATTATTACTGCTTTTTCTTCTCTGCTAGAAAAAATAGGTAAAAATAGGATTTTAAATATAATTATCATAGAATTATATGCACAGTAGTTTTACATGCATTAGAACTATTACCATACTTAAAATCTATAATGTAATTTTATTTTTTCAACATAGTTGATTGTAACATTAAACATATGTCAAATATTAATCTAAAAGATCTGTAGTATAGCTATAATTAATATAAATTTAGTTGAATGTAATTTATTTTATGTGAATCATACTATTTCAAAGGAATTTTATTGTTGACATGAGTCACATTGCTTTCAGATTTGCTTTAGTATAAAGGATAAGTTGTATTTTGAAAGAATATTTTATCATGTTACATTAGCAGGTGAACAAGAGCTGGGGAGATGGATGGCTCAGTTGGTAAAGTACTTGCTTTGCAAGCCTGAGGACCTTAGTTTGGAGCACAGTCATTCTTTCAAAAGATGCACATAGAGGTGTATCTGTTAACATCAGGGGCAGGGAACAGGGTTAGGGCAGAGACAGGTGGGGCTTGCTGGGTATCAAGGCTTGTCAGTCTGAGATCTAGTGAGCTAAGACATCTTGTTGCAAAACTGATGTGGAGTCTTTGTGGAAGATACTTATTGTCAGCTTTTGCCTTCCACATACATGCGTTTTTGGCTTGCGCACATACTCATATGCTGCCCCCTTCCCCAAACACATAACTTTAAGCAAAAAGGAAAAGTTTAATTAGCAGCATTATATTAACCCACAGAGGTGACACCTGTTTTACCAATGTGTTCAAATTTACATTTAGCTTATTTCCTTATCTATTTGTATGTTGCTCTTCTAGTATATGAACCTTGTTAAGTTTGATTAAGATAAGAGTGGGTATAATTCATTTCTAGATGACAATGACTATGATTGTTCCATGTGCTGGTTGATTTTATGTATCCAGAGTGAACTGTTGAGTATATCTCTACTGTTTTACAAGGGTTGCTGATAGTGTTTTGATTTTGATGTTTTTAGGGAAATAGCCATCCTTTACTTACTTTTTTCAAGATCAATTTTTTAGAAGGGATTGTTTCTTATACCTCATTAGGATATTTTTAAATGATTATTTTTATTTTCAATATAGTCCAAGACCTACAAAATTTACAGAGCGCCCTCGGCCTGGAGTTCAGATGATCTGTTCTTCATTCAGTGCTGGTATGACTGTTTAATTTTTCAACTTAAAATTGTTCCCTAGAAAGCACCTCTCAAAGAGTTACAATTATGAAAATATTTTCTCCTGCATTGTATGTCATATTCTCATATATAAACTAGAGCTAATAAAAAGGAATGAAAATCAAATTGGATTACTTTATCTTGTGTCTATAATCATGGATGCCATACTTCTAGGAGGAGGAGGGAGGGAATCCATGGTTTCAAAATTGGCTGATTAAAGAATGAATCTTTATACTTTTCTCATCGCAAATAAGGTATTTTAATTTTAAGGAATTTTTGTTTTATTTTCTTTTGGTTGTTTTGTTTTGTGTGTGCAGGCTTCTTCCCCCTATTCCAGTGACAGGGTACTCTGTGAGCCTTGGCTGTCTTGGACTCACTTTGTAGACCAGGCTGGCCTGGAATTCACAGAGGTCCATCTGCCTCTGCCTCTTCAAATGCTAGGATAAAAGAAATTTTAATGGAATTTGTAGGCGATCCATAAAGAGTAGTAAAGACTTGAAGAAATGAGCATGTATGTATTTGCTCCAGAGTCTTGTTTACTCTAACAGTGCTGATACTCTCTTTCTAATTATGCATATGCAGTAGCATTTTGAATTGTTGCTAGATGGTTTTATGACATAAATATTTAAAGTATACTGATTTAAAAAATTAGAGTGAATAAGTCTGGTATATAATATTCCCAGTATTTGCTTCTCCCACTGTTTGATCTGCCTTTGTTTATTTGATGATTAAAGAAGCAATATTAGCTGAGGGTAAAGGATAATATACACCAGACCGTCTGCTGTTGTTAAATTCTAAATATCCAATTTTGCTGCAACCTAGACAGTGTTTATTCTAGTTATAACACAAATATAGGTTCTTTATATGTACTTTTTAGTGAATCATTTAACAAAAGTACTTAAAATATTTTAGTGTGTGTAATTACTTGATGCTCTGAGATAAATAAAATTGCTCTCAAAATAAATACAGTTGTTATGTAAGCTATACATTTAAAGTAGAATATATACATTACAGTATAGTGACATAAATGAACTCTGAGGAGTACTGACTTCTTTTATGGCAGAGTTTTTATAGGGAAGTTACTGGGGAAAATCAAAACTTATAAGTAAGATAGAACTTCTAATACGTGGTTAAGAGGACAGAAGAAGACTCAGCAAAGCTAATAGTATCATGTAACAGTTGTATTTTACTTACAAAATTGTGCTTTTGTTCATAGGTGGAATGTTTTTGGCCACTGGAAGCACTGACCATATTATCAGAGTTTATTTTTTTGGATCAGGTCAACCAGAGAAAATATCAGAATTAGAGTTTCATACTGTGAGTATTGGTGAAGGAACTAGAGGGTAAAGTCTTAAGTGGATCAACAGTTTTGTATTCAGCTTCTACTTTGTTTATTTGTACAGGACAAAGTTGACAGTATCCAGTTTTCCAACACTAGTAACAGGTAAAATATGTTTGTCTCATTTAATTGTACTTTAAAACTGTAAAGAAAGATAACTCTAGCAGTCAATTTTACCCAGTGTGTCATAACGTTTATTTGGATAATTTTCTATTATGAAATTATTGTTGTTCTGTTTTTACTTGTACCTTTTCTTTCCTATCAGAAGAGAAGCCTTTGATATAAACTGAAATTTGATATTCTTATATTTCTGAGACATTCCTAGATGTTAAAAAGATAGTTTCTGCAAATATTCTCCTGTTCTTGCTCTAAAAGAAAATAAAGTACTTCTTGCTGCCTTAAATAGAACAAATCAATGTCTTTGATATCGAGGAGTAACTTTTTTTCATTGGATAATATTAATTCTGTTTGTCAAGTGGTCTTGAATCATTTTGAGTGTTATATATTTTTTCAGCCTATTCATGACCTATTAAAATGGTCTTAAAAACTCAAAGTTTCAGGAATTCTTAAATTTATAGAGACATAGCGAACCAATTTTATTATATGGAAATACTTTATAAAGATGTCCTTTAAGAACAATTTTGGGCAGAGTACATTCTGATAGAGCCTCTGTGAATCTCCACGGCTTCGGTGGGATTAGACATTTTTCTTTTTTTATTACAGGTTTGTAAGTGGTAGTCGTGATGGGACAGCACGAATTTGGCAATTTAAACGAAGAGAATGGAAAAGCATTTTGTTAGATATGTCAACTCGTCCAGCAGGGTAAGAGGTCAAGCTTGAGATATTTATAGAGATTATTTAATATTGTAATGATAAAGTCTGGAGTGACCTTTGCTTATAAAGTTGTATATCATGTTACAATGATTAATTCTCTTTGTTAGTTAGGGTGTATTGGAGATGAGCAAGGCTGATTTTTTTTTTCTTCTTCTTTTGCTTTCTTTCTTTCTTTCTTTTTTTTGTAAACTATTTCATTGCTCTGAATAAGACTTGCTGTGTTAATTTTTAATTAAGTTTTATTAAGGGAATGCAGATGCTTGCAACCAGAGTATCTTGTTGTGTAAAATGTCTGGTTTTCATTTACTTTTGCTTTTGAGACTTGATCTCATATACTTGGTTGATTTGAACTTACTTTGTAGTCAGAAATGATATTCCCTTCCCCTGCTGGTGCTGAAATTAAAGCCATGTGGCTCCACCTCTGGTTTTATTGCAGTGCTGGGGTTCTTTCCCAAGCCTTTCTACACGCTACTAGACAAGCACCCTACCAACCAGACCCTCTAAAAGGATGACTTTTTATACCCAGTGGCTTCTTCAGCCAAGAAAAATTATGATGTATGTTGTAACTGTTGGTTTACTTTTACTGTTCGACTGTTTCTCTTTGCTTGTGTTTATGTATAGTTCTTCTAGTGTATAAGGGCACAGTGCAGACAGGATAGCATGGTAGCAACAGTAAAAGGTAGGGCAGGAGCTGCGTGGCATAGAGCTCCTGAACCATTGGTAGTTGTAGCAGTGGCCATGGTGGCTTAAGGACAATCCTAGAAATCTTGGATTTCCTGAATCCATGCCATAACTTCTGTTTTCAATTGTAATGATAATTGTTCATGTTAAGAAATACGGGCTATAGGTGAAAACACATTTTATCTCCCCCCTCTGCCCTGTGTGTGTGTGTGTGTATGTTAGGGTTTCTTCACACATTTGTTCTTTGTCTTGTATCATAATGTCAGTGTAAACAAATAAACTTGTCCTTTTCAGCCAAAATCTTCAAGGGATAGAAGATAAAATCACAAAAATGAAAGTGACTATGGTAGCTTGGGATCGACATGACAACACAGTTATAACTGCAGTTAATAACATGACTCTGAAAGTCTGGAATTCTTATACTGGTCAACTGATTCATGTCCTAATGGTGAGAAACATAAACCCAAACTTTTATATTACTGAGTCTGATTGTTCAATATAGTCTAAATAAATAAAGCCTGTTTATTTAAAACCTCTTGCTTATTTAGACAGCCAAACTTGATGGGTAATTGGGAAAAAACTTTAAAGTGTAAGTAGGATTAGCTTGGGAATGAATTCAAAATGCCTGCTGTTTTTGTTGTGTAAGAATGCATTGATTGTTTTCTTGAGTATTAGTAATAATATCTAAGCCACGGGGAGTGTTCTTAGCACAGTCTATTAATGTTATACCTTGGTAAAGTTGAAATTTGTACTGGTTGAGTAATTCTTACCAGTTGATGTCTAGAGCCAGTGCCATTCTCTGATAAAATTTTAAGTGTTTTAAATGCTTTGCTACTTCAAACTGTTTCAGGGCCATGAAGATGAAGTGTTTGTTCTTGAGCCACACCCATTCGACCCTCGAGTTCTCTTTTCTGCTGGTCACGATGGAAATGTGATAGTGTGGGATCTAGCAAGAGGAGTCAAAGTTCGCTCTTATTTCAACATGGTAATTATATTTCTTGTTCAATACCTACTAAAGATGTGGGGAATTCTTTGACAGAAGGGCTCTGCATATCACAAGCGAAATCCATTTTTAAAACTTCTGCCCTATTTTGACTTTATATGTCTACCAAAAAAAGGAACTGTTTATTCTGTATATTTACTGAGAGAATAAACTTTGTATTATGATTCCTGTGTATTATGATAACTGGCTTAGTTTTCTTAATTTTAGCAGTGAAACTGACCAGTAAGTCATATAAATGACGTTATAGGGAAGAAAATGTCTTTTATTTTGCATTTTTGTTGGCATTTTTCTTTTGTTTTTGTTTCTGTAAAGCACAATTTTATTTGAGTACATCAAATTGAAGCCAAAGGATTAGGTATTTCTTAAGTTTGGTCAAGTTGACGGTGTGTTAGATAAATATTTTGGCTTCATGCCTTTTGTCTCCACACTGGTTTTATGTGCATTTAGCTTATTTTTGTTGAACATTTGAATTAGCATTGCTTTGAATACATTTACAGCTTACTAAGTAGTTTCTGCCCTCCTCTTTGATCAATGTATAAATTGAAGAGGTCCTTAAATATTGCACCTAAAAAACTCCTTCCAGTCAACAAGAGGAAGGAAAGAAACCTGTTTCTACTTTTTTTACTTGTTTAGATTTTTTTTAAAACAAATCTTTATAAAGTCATAAGATGGGGTATAATTAGCGAAAATGACAGAAAAATCAGAAGCATTTTGTAAGTTGAGTCATTTTCATGCTGGGAATATAGCCTGGTAGTAGTGCTTCTTGGCAAGTGCAAGGGTTGTAGTTTTTCATTGATTGAGGTCACATGCATGTCCCCTCCAATGTCATTTGTTAGATACAGTGCTTGTGAAGAGATTGAATGACACTGAGTGCTGTTCTTGATTGATTCTAAGAATAAAAAAGTTTTGTTAGTGAAGTGATTAATTTTGGACTTTGCCATGGATGTGCCTTAGTGTACATAAGAAATAAAATTGTACAATTCACCTTTTTACGAAAAATGATTATTTGGTTTAGTTTGTGATGAATGGATTTCCTTTGTGATTATGTAGAGTTTTTGTTTTATAGCAAATTCACAAATGTGGCAAAGCAGTTATCTCTTTTTTATCTTTATATTTCTGGATTGCTCGTTTTATATATCTGTTGAATAAGGAAGTTGGTTGTTTCTCATTTGGTTCTTAATTATGATCAAGGACGTTAGTGGTTTCACTTCATTATTTACCGTTCTAAAGAGCATTCTTATACTGCTATAGAAATGAAAAGTAATTTTTAGTTAGTTGAACAATGATTCTGAATTTCTTCTTATCAGGTAAGTTTGGAACATCAACATTCCACCATTTCAGCAGACAAAAAAATTGTAGCACTTTTATATTTATTAATTTTCTGGTCTTGCTCATAACAAATTAGTTACATAGCCAGAAATCTGATTATAAAAATTCCTTAATTACTTAAAAAAAAATTTTTTTTTGAGTGAGTGTGTAGTCCACATTTGGAGGATAGAATCAGGAGGATCAGGATTTGAAGGTCAGTCTGGCTACATAAAGTCAGTGACAGGCCAGGTTGGCCTTTTTT
Source organism: Acomys russatus (assembly GCF_903995435.1). Classification (NCBI taxonomy): domain Eukaryota; kingdom Metazoa; phylum Chordata; class Mammalia; order Rodentia; family Muridae; genus Acomys; species Acomys russatus. The sequence goes on along the minus strand of NC_067168.1, from coordinate 11,104,503 downwards.
TGAGATCACTTTTTTTTCTCTCTTGTTTTGTTTTGTTTTTTCGAGACAGGGTTTCTCAGTGTCCCCTTGGTTGTCCTGAACTCAGATTGAAGACCAGGCTGACCTTGAACTCACATTGATCTACCCGCCTCTGACTTTGGAGTGCTGGGATTATAGGCAGGCGCCCCTGTGCATGGTGTGACCATATCTTTTAAGAAAAGAAGAAAAGAAAGAGAAATGATTTTGTTTTAGTTAATGAGATATTTCTTTTCTATGTCCAATAAATAATAAAATTACATGGGCCCACTTAAAATATTTCATAATGATTATAAATAAAACAATTATTCTTGGTACAGAACAGTTAAAGAGTTTGTGCTGTTTTGTCTCATTAAAAATAAGTTATTACCTTTATTTTTAAAATGTTTTTAGTGGCTTCTGATTTTTAAATGATTTTTAAGAGATTTCAATGTATTTATGAAACTACAAAGTCTTTGAGTATCTTTTATAATAAGGGTAGTTTGATTTCTGGTTTCACAGAGAATATTTATTAAAAACTAAAGTGCTTTGCACAGCTTTGTGTTGGTCACAGCGTATAAAACTTTTATGTTTTATAAGACTATTACTAATGTGTTCTTCATACTAACTATATTCAGGGTGGTAGCTGAGAAAATTTAAGTATCACTGTATAGCCACTACCAGTTATACCCAGTTAGTGATGTGTTTAAGGAGTAACAACAGTGATATAATCCTGAGTGGCTCTTCTGTGACCTTCATTTCACAATCTTTGTCAATTATGTGACTGCCATAGTTCTTTTTGGTCTTTACTGTTTTTTTCATCACCTTTTTTGTTGTTTTGGTTTTTTTATTTTTATGGCCAGATGGCAGAAAAAGGATCCAGCCCTGCTACCGAGAAATTAAAAACAACTTTTCCATGAATAGAAGTTGATGGTTTTACTGGCCACTTACATATGTGTCACTGTGGCCTCAGTGTCGCTGTTTGGCTTTAATGAGTCCAGGTGCTATCTCTGATATATTGTGTTTATCATACTAAATCAGAGTTGAATTTAATATTTTCTGAGCATTACTTGGCATGCTTACTCATCCTTTTAGAATTTAAGAATGAATAATTCTCAAATAGTACTCCAATCTAGACTTAGAGTTGGTAAATGCTTATATAATAAGTACTGTTTTTGAGGAATTTTAAAAATTGAAGCTTATAAAATGAATAAATAAATTCAACATTTGGACTGAAAGCCGGAAAATAAGAAAAGAAATCTATGCCTTTAAAAGAATGAACTTTTAAAATATATAGAAATACTTAAAAATTTAGGGCTGGGGATATAGCTTAAGCGCTGAAGAAAATGTTTACCTAACATTCACAAGGAGCTGCGCTCAATCCTGTCACTAAAATAAACGCCCTCATTACTACGCTTAAGCGTATTAGGATATTGTATCAACATTAGTATCTCTTTTATTTTTTTAAATAATTGGGCTCATGCCTAAATATATAATATTTTTGAAAGAGAATAGAATTTATCTTAAAAAATAATTCAATGTTATAAATAAGTAAGAATTATTAGAATTCTCTTCTTAAAATCTTAATTTAAATCCTGTATTAAAGTTTTTTTTAAGTGAAAAATTGAATTTTTAAATGCATATGTTTGAGATGTTGTTATGATTTAATAAAACTTAACTAAGACTTTTTGTTTTAATAAGTTATTTATTTTATTTGCATTGGTCTTTTGCCTGTATGTATGTCTGTAAGAGGGTGTCAAATCCTCTGGAACTGGAGTTACAGACAGTTGTAAGCTCCTATGTGGTTGCTGGGAATTGAACTCAGGATCTCTGGAAAAGCAGCCAGTGTTCTTCACAGCTTGGTCATCTCTCCAAGCCCCTAAGACTTTTAAGTTCTTCGCTTTGTTTTCGGACTGTTTAAATTTGTAAACAAAACATGAGGTTTGCTATTGAGAATTCACATAGTTTCTTTTTGTTTCAGTAATTATTTCTAATTGATTTTATTTCAAAAATCATATAACTGAATTCTCAGCTCCTAATGATATTTAAGAAAAAGATAATGGATAACTTTTCTTGTTTTTATTGTCAGCTCCTCTTTGCAGAGGACCTGAATGATAGAAGTAGTTGAGAGGCAGGCTCTGGGTTTGTTTCCATTAATTATGAGACATAGAAGAATATAATAAGTGATATACTTGATAAGGGAAAACACATTCCTGTCAGCTCCTCCACTCTGTTGTCTCATTGCATTTGGGGAAACAGCCTTTATCCCTCTTCTCCCCTCACTGCCTCCCACTTACTCTCACTCTTCTTCTAGGGACGAAAGAAACTAAAGAAAATATTGTAGAGAAATTATCAACACATTAGGCATTGTTCTTTAAAAAATGCTGAGCTTCTAGACCTTGTACTTTATTCTTATGTAGTAATTTTTGAAGCCACGTTAATACGTAAGGTTTCAGCTTGAACAGTTCTTGCATAGCCTAAGTTACCAAGGAGAGTATTTGAGAAGTTTATGAAGCGTGCAGTGTAGAAGTACTCTAACCCTGAGTTGTGCGCAGTTTAATAAGGCTCTGTTGTAGCTTGGCCCTGACATGAAGAAAACATCGTTATAGCTTTGTAACTACAGTGTATGAACGTCAACTAAATGCTTCAAGGCAGTTAGTTATGTTGCTTATAGAAGTAACTTGAAAATGCCTTCTGTATACTCTCAATACTAAAATTTATGGCATTGTGTCAATCCCATTCCCAGAAAAAATTAATTAGGTTTGAAGTCTACTAAAAGTTTAAATGTTCATTTAAAAAAATTATTAAAAATTGATCATGGCCCCCGTTTTTCCTTTTAAATTGCCATACAGAATAACTGGAATTAAATTTAGTATTTTATTTTAATTTAAAAGATTAAAATTTCTTCACTTTCACATTTCGTATGCGTTACCAGTGTTCACAGTGGCATCTTCAGACCCTGGTTAGATTTTTCTTGTGTCCTTGCTGTTTTTGTGTTATCTCATTTGCTGTTCATGTCTTTAGTTCTCACTTTTTTACTGTGTATTTTTCTGTATTTAAAGATGTACTTTATTGCTTCTTACCTGGTTTACTTTTAATTGAAAAAAAAAAGAATACAAATTGTCTCATTAGCAAATGTTTATTGTTTTTGTTTTTTACGGAATTTAATAATCTGCTTTGGTTTTGTTATGGGTAAATACCAAATAAGCGCTTTTATTTAATAAAGTTTGTTTTATTTTTATAATTGTTCTCTTAACTTTTCTTTACTTAAGAGTCTTTTTGAAATGTTCCAGTGTCCACTAATCCAGAACAATGCATTTCTCCTCGCAACATTCCAAACAAATTGAGGCTGCCAATAAACCACTCAGAATTTTTGCCAATGCATACTTCTGACATTAGCATGTTCTCAGTGTGACCTTGTTGTAGGCAATTATAGTTGTATGTATCTAGGTAGGAGAATAGCTGAAAATAGCCATAGCTTGTCATGCTACCACTTGGAAACTGGGAATCCAAGTTTGTTCACCATCCCTCTCCATTCTCATTCGTTTCCTCTCACTGTCTAATAAGATAGTATGGAGAATCACGTGTTTACAGTCTCTGTGGAAGACATTCTGATGCTTGTAGTCTTCCTATCATTGTATCTGAGTAAGGAGTTATCTTCACTTTTCTCAATGTATATATAACTTATTATTTTCATGTTTCCAATGTTTTTTAGATTCTCTCTTTCATCTTTGTCTTGGTACAAAAATCAAACCTTACTCTTTTTTTGGTATAAATATTAGTTACTGTTGAGCAACTTACATTTTTCGGGAGGGGAGTGATACAAGCTGCTAACCATTATCTCAAGACATTTGAAATTTGATAATTACAAGGAAAAGTATGGATAATTTACATATAGGATATAAAAAGGAAGTTGAAGGCATTTTGGTTAGTATATATTTGAGTATATATTTTGTAATTATAAAACCTCAGCATCTTCAAAAATGAGAAAGACATGGCTATCTTTAGCAACTTAGCAGTTAATTTGAAGAACTGAAACATACGTGAAATAGTAAATATTGATGTCCAATAGAAGCATGACAAATTAGAACAATCAGTTTCTATATCTGAAGATACAGTGGTTACTTCAGGCCAGATAGTCCAAGTTTTTGGGATTCCGTGTGACAGGTTAAATAAATACAGAGAAACAATTTAAATGAAATAAGTGTTGATAAAATAGTGTAGGAAGTTTGTAGTAGACTATAAATAATGGGTAGTGAAGTAAAAAAACAAGCTGAGGGACATTAACAATAAATAGACTTAAGTGATCTTGTTTCTGGAAATAGTGATACATTATGGAGGTTTTCATAAATAGACCAAAAGCCAAAGCAACAATAGTTTTGTTGCTAGAGGTCATATATCAAGTATGAAATTAAGTAGATTTAGGGAGGACTTCTTTGGTTACTTAAAGATGAAAAATTATGTGAGTAGTAGGAAGTTTACAAATGAAAAGTTTATATGTAACACTTGATAGAAGGCTAGGGAGTGAAAGGGAGGAAAGATTCATCGCATGCGTTCAGATAGTTAAGCCTGAGTTACTCTGACAACGATGGTATAATTAGTAGAAGTTCAAGAGGGAAAAAGAACAGGTTTTTTATGTTTTTGTTTTATTTTGTTCAGTTCTTGTTTACTTCTTGTGGTGCACTTCCTGTTCCAGCGTTTAGAGATACTGTGACCAGAAACTCTAAGAGTTAAGAACAGAAGGGCTACATGTGCCATCTGTAACTGTTTCTTCATAGAGGTAGGAGGGTACTGTAGCCTAGAAGTAAACTTTCAGAAACACTCCTGTTTGGCAGAGTAGACAAGAAAAGAGATCAAAATTCTGTTGGTGTTTTAGACAGCCACTATGTCATTTTCAGAGTTGAGAGAAGGAGAATTAAGTTTCCATGGAATTGTATTAGGTTTGGAGACTTATTTAAATCTTCAATTCACATGTAGTACTCTTACTGTAAATTTTCAATACTGAGAAGAGTGCTCTTTGGAAGGCCACTAGATGGCCAGACTGTGGAGAGTGTCTGTTAATTATCTTACTTTAAGCTACAGGAAAGGATATTCAGTATATTGGATACTTTAAAAAATAAAACTAGTCTTTATTATTGCATTAGTGTGTGTGTAAGTGTAGGTCAGAGGACAATTTAGTGGAATTGCTTGTTAATCTTCCACCATGTTGATCACAGGGATTGAACTGAGGTCATAAGGCTTGAGGCCAAGCCCCCTTTTTCACTGGCTCATTTCTCTGACCCATGTAGTATGCAATGTTTTAATTTTTCCCAGTGTTGTCTAACTCAAAGTAGTCTTTATACACAAAGGAGGGTTTGTTTATTTTTTAAGTGTAAATACTATCTGTTATTTGATTCTTAGGATATATGTCTGTCCTAAAGTAATTGTTGGAATGTTTTCTAGCTCAGTGCTTCCTTCCAACTTAGTGGTATATTTAAAGCAAAAAAAATTTAAAGTGTGAAAAACAAAGGGGCCCTTGATATAGAATTGACATGTTTCTTTAACAGTGAATTTGCATAAGCGACTTCACATGCTTCGTCTTTGTGTTTGTTTTGAAGTCTTCTAGAACTTCATAGTTTCCATTAGTCAGTCTACCTGATTGGTGTAATTAGACCTTACAATTTTAGTCTGCACTTTGGTCTTTTTGATATAAATCAGGTTCACATTTATCTAGGTCTTTGAATAACCCTCTGGAACATCATGATTTTAGACTGAGTAGGATTCTAAATGGCTGTTTTGTTGTACTTCATTCTTAAACAGAGCTAGGAAATGATTTATTTGCTCATTACTAGAAGAATTCTTCTTGGTCTTCCACCTCTTTTAACAAGGGTTTAACACTCATTTCCTAAAAACACTCCTAGGACTCAGTCACATGGAATTTTCTCATAATAGGAACACTATTTTAATATAATCCTCATCTTCTACTTTTAAAGAACAGAATATGGCAATTGGTAAATAAGGCTTTTCTTTTATTGCCTCCTTTTGAGATTTTTACCATTCTTAGCTAATACTATTTCATGAATTATTTTCGTTATTCTTTACTCTTTAGTGTATATAATATATAATAGACATGCTAGAGGAATCATTCATCTGGGAGAACTCTTGCTTTAAAATTTTGCCATTATTTGTTTTGTGGAACTATTTTATTATAACATGGAATAAATGTAAATCCTATGTATTATTAGATTTTTTGTTGATTTGTTTTTTAAGGTAGAACAGGTCTCATGTTTATACACATATATTCCTTATATAAATGTAAGGTTTTTTTGTTTTGTTTTTAAGGAAGATCATTGCTTCCTAGTTACACATGAATATTTAAACTCTTAGAAATCCCTTGACTGGTTTAAAAGATGAATGATTTTTCAGAGATTGCTTTTTTTTTTTTTCTTTTGGTTGACTTTGCCAGTCATAGTACACATTATAAAAAAAGAAGCAACTAGGGTAGTCTATTAATTACTTTTCTATTGCTGTGATAAAAGACCCATGACTTAGGCAACTTAAAGAAGAAAGTGGTTAATGATAGCTTAGTGTTTCACAGGCTAAGTTTAATGACCATTATGACAGGCAGCTTGGCAGCAGTCAGGCAGGAACTGTGCTGGAATAGAAGTTGAAAGCTTACATATGATCTATAAGCTCATGGCTGAGGGGGAGGAGTGGCATTTACTCTAAACTCAAGCCAGCAACACAGGTACAACTACATAACAAGGCCAACATCCTAATCTTTCCCAAACAGTTCAGCCAGGTGGGGACCACATACTCAAATACATGAGCCTGTGGGGGTTATTCTCATTCAGATGACCATATTCTACTTTCTGAACTCGATAAACTTGTTGCCACATATAATACAAAATGTATTTAGTCCAATGTCAAAAGCCCTAGAGTTTCAGACTCAAGACTTTTTAAAATTCAAAGACGCCTCCCATGTAAAATACAAAACCAAATTATAAACTTCCAACATAAAATGGCTCAAAATATATGTTACCATTCCAAAAGAAGGAAGCAGGGCATAGTGAGGAAATACTGGACCAAAGCAAGACCCAAATCCAGCAGGGCAAATTCCAAATTTTATACCTCCACGTGTGACATCAAAGCTACCTCTTGGACTAGTACTACTCCCAGTTTGTAACCCCCTTGGCAGGTAACACTGCTCTGTCATCTCCAACATATGTGGGTCTCTAACCCAATTGATACTACAGCTTCGCACGTTAGACTCTACAGGCCTTCCTGCAGGAACTATGGCTTTTCAGACATGTATGTAGGACACAGAGATTTTGTATGATTGTTATTTTAGAGTTTTATGAGTTCCAACTCAACCAAAATATTCTTCTGGACATCTACTAACTATAAATATGGACACATCGAGAGGTAGCATGCATGTGAACTTGAGTAACTTCCCCCACTCGCCCTCCCCCAAATGAAATGCAGTGCAAGATTACTAAGATATCCAGAGGACATCCTGCCATGCTTATGAAGCTGTTAGGTTTCATTTGTTACACTAAGTGTAACTACTTTGTGACACCTCTTCCTCTATACTATTGTAGCTTAAACTATAAACTTAGACTTAGAAAAGTGTAGTTTTAAAAGCATTTATAAAATCTTTGTTTTTTATTTTCCTGGAAATTTTGAGTGAGTTGAGGACTGAAACATCAAAGTCTGGATGTAAAATTCCTTTGCGATTTTCTTCTGTTTATGTGCTTAGTTACTTGTAGGTTTGAGTTGTACTTACTTGCCTATAAAATTACTGAACACGCAAAATGTGAATCGTGACAATGTACTTACAGCCTTACATTTCTGGCATATGCTATGTGGCTAGTGTCCTAGACTACTATTGGGAAAGTAGTTCTGTCCTTGGTTCTGTGAGTTGTTCTGAAGTGGTAACTTCCTCTGCTATTGACAAGTTTCCTTATTCCCAAGAAATTGTCCTATTTCATTAACAATTTATCTCTTTTATGTGGTAAGTTCTTTCTATATTAGTAATACAAAAGCTTTCTTGTTTTCTTTAATAATTGTAAAGAAAGCTGCTTCTCTGTAAATCAGCATCTGGGGTATCATTAATAAGTATCACATGTATTCTTTTTTTTTTTTTTTTTAACCTTCAGAGATCCAAAGGCACGGTTAGTTGTCTTTATGAGGCCATCCTATGTGCCAAATTTTAGAGTGGTGTTTCTCTTTTGAGTGTAGTACTTATTTTATTTATTTATTTATTTTTGAGAAATCAGTAGTTTTTCTGCATTTTAAGTCCTATGTTTCATGAACATCTGCCCTTCTGCCTAATTATTAATACTCAAAGAAAGTCACCATTTCTCTCTTTCCGAGCATTTCCTAGGATGTAACTAGTCAAGCTCAGTCTGTTCTAGATCAGTGGATACCGGAACAGAAAGGAGGTGTTTCTTACCTGATAATGTGTGTGTTCCGATTCTGCTAATCCAGAAATCCAGTCACAATTGTTGAAAATCATCCTTAGTTATTATTTGTTTGGGAGTCAACTCCCATTTTAGATGTTTTTGAAATTCAGTCCCTAGCTGTGCTTTAGATAGGGTAGAATTTTTACCTCTTTCAGAACACTGCTAAAGAAGTTTTCAACTGGAACATAGTCTGAAGAAGCACTGAGAGCAAAAAAATCAGAGTGGTGATTGGCCACCTCTGTTTGATTGACAGGTTGCAGGGAGAAACCCATTCGTTCTGGATTAATGGAACTGGAAAACAGAAAACAATTATCAGGTAAAAAAACCCTTTTCTTTAATCTTTAAAATTCACCATTAAAAGATGAGTCAGACCTCCAGGGATTTTTTTTTTTTTTTTTAAACAAGAATAAAATTTAGTGTCTTATCAGCAATGATCTCTAGCTACAACTTCTGAGTGTTACCAAAAAAGAAAAGAAAAGAAAGAAAGGAAGAAATTGCTACCACTTCTCCTTAGCCTTTACAGAAAGGGCAGGAATAAATGGAAATAGATGGAAAGTACTATTCATTTGTGTTTTAATCTGGGTGGGAGGGAAATCTGTGTATTTTTATTTTCTGAATTGTGTCTGGTCCGTGACTAGGATTCTGTTTTTCAGCACTGTTAATCTGTCACTTTTCGTGAATTTTCACAAATTTTATTGTGCTCTGTTTATTATACTTAATCTTCATTATTAGGATGTATGTATACTTTTAAATCTCTCCACTGTAAAATTCTAGTAATAGTACCAGTTCTTTATGTTTTAATGGCAGCTTTCTAATTATTGGTTAAATGTGTTTCAGATTGAAGGGCAAGGACATGGTGCAGTGTTTGACTGCAAATGCTCCCCTGATGGCCAGCACTTCGCGTGCACAGACTCCCATGGACATCTTTTAATTTTTGGTTTTGGGTCCAGTAGCAAATACGACAAGGTAGAGTATGATAAACATGCATTTTTCCTGTTTCTTACATACATGGGTGTGGGGTTATATGCTTTCCTCAGGAGGAGGTGAGAGTGCATGCTGTTTAAATTAGAGGGCTTGGGATTGGAGAGATGCTCAGTGGTTACGAGTACTCGCTGTTCTTTCAGAGCACCTGAGTTTGGTTCCCAGCACCCGTGGCAGGCAGCTCGCAGCCATACGTAACTCCCGCTCCAGGGGATTGGATGCTTCTGGACACATGCACTCACATGCAATACAAGCACACAGCTGCACATAATTTAAAATGAACTTTGAAATCAGCTCAAAGAATCATACCTTAAATACTCGAGAAGCTTGTTTTTAGAAAGCAGTGTAAAGAAAACATCTAAAAATCTTTTCTGTATTTAAATCATAATAAGTTAAGAAAGAACGACTTTTTACATATCTTTTTAGAACAATCTACATTTCAGTTTTTAACTTGGGATAAATTAAAATTTTTTCTTCTCCCTGAGACAGGGTTTCTCTGTTTAGCATTTGCTGTCCTGGACTCACTTGGTAGACCAAGCTGGCCTCAAACTCAGAGATCTGCCTGCCTCTGCCTCGCCTCCCCAAGTGCTGGGACGGTGATGAATTAACATTGAATAGAAGACGATACTTATAAAAGAGCATCTCAAATTATGTGAAATGTTGCATTTATACAGGTAATATGCATCTGTCTAGGGTCTAACTCCGTAGGTTTCGCGTGAGTCTCAAAGTGTGTAACTTGCTAATGTTTTGTTACTAAAAGTTCTTTAAGACCAGGGGTTAAAATAATTAAATGTTTTATTTGTAGTAGAATGATTAAATAATTTATAATTTAGCTTAAGGCATTGCAAATTAACCAATAAAAATTTGAAGTTGTAGCTATCAGGGGTGAGATATAATAATTTGTTTACATTATCGCAAACACTGTAGAGACAGTGCTTTCTTTTGACACTTTATTTTGTTAATATTACATCAATCTGAGGATTGAAGCATAAATAGCTCAGTATTTTTAGCATGTGTTTGACATGTTAATCCCCCCCCAATACCACATGCCTAATGATTTTAAATAGAGCATGTAGTATCTGTGAAAGTTAAAAAGACCTTTGAATGCTTTATGCCTAAATGTAATTTTATTTACCATTTAAATTGAAAAGCTTATTTTTAATGATTTTTAAATGTATATGACACTGGGTTTCAGAGAATTTTAAGCAGCAGGTTTTCATATAATAGGCAGTGAAGAAAATACAGAGATATGCTTAAAATTAAGAATACTAGAGTCTGTACTTCCTCCAGTCTTTCTTTTTAATTTTGGCAATTAATCATGGATGCTGAGATTAAATCCCAGTCCCATGTTGTTCTTTAAAGTAAATGTTTAGTACCATAATTTGTGGTATAGTGTCTGGCTTTTGTTAATGATTTTATTAATTTTTTTGATGATAAATTTTATTTTTACAGTATTTTATGGACCTTTCTTTTTACAGATAGCAGATCAGATGTTTTTTCATAGTGATTATCGGCCCCTTATCCGTGATGCCAACAATTTTGTATTAGATGAGCAGACTCAGCAGGCACCTCATCTCATGCCTCCCCCTTTTTTGGTTGATGTTGACGGAAATCCTCATCCATCAAGATACCAGAGATTAGTTCCTGGTCGTGAAAATTGCAGGGAAGAGCAGCTCATCCCACAGATGGGAGTAACTTCTTCAGGTAGGCGTCCATTTTCATAGGGAGGCTCTCACATAGAATGAATAGACAAAGCTCCTTCAATAACTACGTCATCACCACAGACACTACAACAGCAGAGATTTCAAACAAATACATTCTGGTTTATAGCAGTCTCTAACCTCAGGGGACTAATAAGATTATCTTGTGCTTCCTTTATTCATTTAATAGCATGTATTAAAAACCTGTTTTCTTGACCTGCTCAATCTTGATTATTCAGGAGGAAATTAAATTTGATCCATGCTCTCAAAAACTTACTTACAAAGTTAACAAATACATAGTTGTGATTGTGATTGATGTTGGTAAGGTTAATAACAATGAAAGAGCATAAAACTAGATTGACTAATCCTTTTGGCGTGTATTTTAAGAAATGATTGCTTTTTTTTTTTTTTTTAAAGTTTGAACCAGGATCTTACTATGTAGGGCCAGCTGGCCTAGAACTCATTATGGTAGTCCAAGCTGGCCTTGAATTTCCATAGATCCATCTGCTTCTACCTCTTGAGTGCTAGGATTGAAGTCACATGCAGACACATCTGGCTAGAAATGATTAACTTTTAAAGGATTGTGAAAAGATAGGCTTCAAAATAATAGACAGCTGTTTCTGCCAAGTCATGGAATATTGAAGTCATATGAGCTCAAGAAATGAATGGTAGTTAAGTGTAGACTCTTCCTGTATTTGACAGTATAGCACTGACGTATTACATGAAGATAATAAAGACCCTCTAAAGATTAAACTAGTTTGGTCGTTAGGAATCATACTTAAGACTGAAAAATGTTTGTTAAGCTACTACGTACACATTTTACACTATGTTGTAATGGGCAGACCTTCTGAATAGATTGTGTGTTGAGTGTCTTATAAACAACATAGAAGATTCGAACATGATAGAACAAGCTATAGGATTGAGTGTAAAATTGTAATAAAGATGGGCATACTAGATAAAAAGTACTAGTCCTTAACTTAGACATGCCCATCCTCCCTGCAGCGTGGTAAGTAAAAAGCATTAGCAGAATTGCCTCCACCACCACTTCTTTTGTAGACTTGAATCTCTAATAAGCTAATGTCTCTTAGCATACTCATAGACACTAAGAATGGCTACCCATTGGCGACTGGTCATATATTTAGATTCTAGAAGTCTCCGTACTAGAGCAGTGTCATTCATGGAATTAAAGCTGATGAGGATGCATGAATTCCTATGTAGTACAACTGGCAGGATCAGAGTTTTCCCAGGCCTCAGCATAGTTTCATTACCAGGGGTTTTAGGTACAGGAAATTAAGAAAAGACTGGTTTCTTCATTGTTACTGTAATTTTTACTTTCCCTCATTTTACAGCTTATATGAAGATATTTCATCATTACATCCTTGACATTTAGGAAACATAAATTTTACAGTTGTGTCACGAAATTAGAGAAACTTACTGTATGCTTGACTCTGTTGCTGCTTTTAAAAGTAATGCTGGGTACCTTTATCCTCCTTGAAAATGCCCAACGGCAGGAACTTAAACAGGAAATAGTTATTTTCAGGGTTCCAGTCTCTGAGGGTCACACACATGACAGTGGCAGCTAAAGTGGAACAGCTCAGTGTTGGTATAGTTGTTCCTGTGCTGTCAGAAGGAAAGAAGAGGAAGTTAGACGGTAGACGCTGCTATTTGTCTACTTCCTCCAGCAAGGGTCTACAGAGTTTAGAGTGCCGCAAACTGGAGACAGAGACTTCAGAGCATACGCCTATGAGAAAACTCTAGGTTCAAAGCATAACACAGTTATAAAATGGCACGAAACTGAGGTAGATAGTAGTTACTCGCAATGCTTCATAAGAGAACCTTTGACCGTAATTACAACTTAGTAGTATTTTAAAATGTTTTTCTAGTTCTCAGAATTGTCATTATTTTAGAATTCTGAAGTACAAAGTGCCAAGTGGCACAAGACCCAATGTTTTTGAGAAAATGTTTAAGAAAAACATTAGTGTCACTGTATTTGTTTGCATGTTTAGGTTTATGAAAATTTATTTGCTAAGTATTGCAAAGCCAAGTGTAGGTTTGGCTAGTATAATAAATTGATTTAAGTGAAGTTTTGTTGCGTTGGTATCTAAATGTACTTTTTATATTGTGAACTTAGGCTATACCAAATTGTTATTCATTTAAATATGATCTAGCTGCAAATTCAGAAATTCAGTGTAGATATTTGATTTTAGCTGTCTTTCTCTGCAATTTTGCATTGAGACCAAGTCATTCATACTATTTATCCTATTTCAATGACAGTTTTCTAGGTAAAATAACTCATGTAATGCCATAGCATTTTCCTTTTAGCCTTTCTTTTTTTTTTAGGTGAGAGATTTGAGACAGGGTTTCTCTGTGTAGTCTTGGCCGTCCTGTAACTCTCTGTAGACCAGGCTGGCCTCAAACCTACAGAGATCTACCTTCCTCTGGATCCCAAGGGCAGGGATTTAAAGCGTGAGCCGCCACCACTTAACATCTAGACGTCTCTTATTACTACTTTATTTCAGAATATTCTTTGCGTATTCTCTTTACAATTCATGTGTACCCTACAATCTGACCTGATCAGACCTTTTAAACATACATGTAATTATTCTATTTGTTATTTTCTTGGAAATAGTTTCATAAATCTTATATTATGAAATGTTCTGTTCTTTTTTTTATTCTATGTTCAATATTGAACATTTCACAAATTTATTTTATTTCTAATTGTGTTTAGAGGGTGGGCTGGTGTGTGTGTGTGTGTGTGTGTGTGTGTGTGTGTGTGTGTGTGTGTGTGTGTGTGTGTGTGTGTGTGTGTGTGTGTGTGTGTGTGTGTGTGTGTTCCTGTGTTCAATCCCATGAAGCTGTAGTTAACAAAAAGGCTGCCTGAGATGGATGCTGGGAGTTGAGCTGGGGTCGCCTACAAGGCCACCACAAGCTTTTAATTGCTGTGCTGTCTCTCCAGCCCAAGACTGGGCCGTATGTGCTTCAGTTTATGCTAGATTTAGAAAATAAAACAAAATACATTTGAGAAACAAACTTATGTTTCTTTTTGTTACATATTTACCTGAGTACTAAACTAGAGGATGGGTAAGGACCTGAAAGGGGAATATGATGTTCTTTCAAGGGAATTTTGGAAAAATTTCCCAGTGATAACAAAGTATCTTTTTAGTTGGTATTCAAAGGAAGAGTTAGAATTTTACCATGTGTATCCTTATTGTAAAATTTCAGAGTACAAAGAAGTCAAGTGTGTTTATATGACTGATGGGCATGAATAAGAGGGGCTAGTGAGAGGATTGGGTTAAAATAAGCCAAATTCCTCCATGTCTCCAAGCACCAATCTGATACGTTCTTCACATGCTTAACCGAAGTCTCCATTCAATGCTGCCTTCTCAAAGATGGCGCTCTGACTTCTGGCTTACCATAGGTGTCTTTTCTTCAGTTCCGTTTTCTCTTTCTTATCACCTTGTTTTTACATTTTTCACAGTCTGCATTTATCTGAGGGCTTATTGTTTAATTGCCCCAATCTGGATGGGTAGTTTGCTTTAGGACAAAGATCTCAATGTCTATAATTTGTCACTGGATCTCCAATGCTCGGCATAGTCTCATGCACATAGTAGACACCAATAGTTTGTTGAATCAATGACTGTTGTCAGAAATTAAGGTGCAAATAGGTAATTTTACTTTGGCTACTTCCTATATATATATAAGTAGTAAAATTCTACTTTTGCCTCTTCTTAAATGTATGACTTTGAGGTTTTGGTTTTTTAAACTGTATAATGGAACTAATAATTTGGTTTCCATAACATGCATGAATGTTTGAATCATGATAAGCACATTTACTTTTGTAAATTAAAAATAGGCTATGGATGTCATCTTTTCTTTCTTTGCTATCACTTATAGGTAATCATTTTAAGCCTTTACCAAAGGAAAATTCATGTTAACTATGGCCTTCTCTGAGACTAACTAGTATTTTTTGTAATATTTTTCAGGATTGAACCAGGTGTTAAGCCAGCAAGCACACCAGGATATTAGTCCTCTAGACAGCATGATTCAAAGACTACAGCAGGAGCAAGACCTGAGGCGTTCAGGTGAAGCAGGTGTCAGTAATACCAGCCGTTTAAACAGAGGTGAGCTGAGACTATACTTTAAAACCTGACACCACCTTAATCATCAGCAGTAGAGAAGTGACTAAACAATTACAGTAAATCCATAAAATGAAACTGGCTACCGGAATGGTCATGTTTTTAAAGAATAAATACAAGTTTTTACAATAGATGAAATTTTAAAATACATATATTCTTCAACCTTTCCTTAAGTAAACATTAGATATAAAATTCTGTTCACCACCACTCCCTCATTGCTGGTGATGGGAGCCAAGGCTTTATTCATATTGTGCAAGTGTTCTTATAGTAAACCTGAAAAACATGAAAAAATCAGTTTATTATATCATTTTCAAAGCATAATCAAAGTAAGTTAGTTTTTTGCTCTTGTTGTATATTTAATGTTAAGAGAAAGGTTAAATTTATAAGTCATAAATGTCCTTGTATTTGCTTTTCTTAATTCTTGAAAGACTTAGCATTTTTTTAAAGTAATGATTTTATGCCAGGAGTAAACAAATGTAACATTTCAAATTATGACTCATTACTTTATCCAATCATTTTAATAACCACATTTTTTGTTTTCATTAAACTTTGCCTGTGTGGTTTTGTTCCTGATATGATAATTAGACTCTTTGCTGTAAAAACTTTGTGTTGAAGAAAATGTAGGTTGCTTTTGGTTATAAACTTGGGTGAGTGTCTAACTAGAATTTAACCATACTGATTTTTCTCCCACGTAGGGTCTGTAAGTTCTACCTCTGAAGTTCATTCACCCCCAAATGTAGGATTGAGGCGCAGTGGGCAAATTGAAGGTGTGCGGCAGATGCACAGCAATGCTCCAAGAAGTGAAATAGCCACAGAGCGAGATCTTGTTGCTTGGAGTCGGAGGGTAGTGGTGCCTGAGCTCTCTGCTGGTGTAGCTAGGTAAGGGGAATTATCAGTTAGTGTTTACCATAGTTGGCTTGCATTCATTGTGACTAATATTCTTGAAAATAACTTTTCAGCCTTGTGATTTCTTTTAAGCTAATATTTTAAGCTAATCATCACTGCTAAAAAATGAAGTTCAAAATATGTTTTTCTAGAACACACTGTGTAAATGGTATGAGATGGGGGATTTAGGGGAGAAAGGGTTATCAGTTAGGTTCCCTAAATATTTAGTTGGGTACCAATTCAAGTTTTGCCATGTCTTGGTATTTTTTCCTCTGTGTGGACATAAACATATTTGCCTATTTGTGTATGTGTGAAACTTAGTAATTAATGTCAGGTGTCTACCTGTCATTGTGCACTTTATTTTTAGACACAGGGTCACTGAACCTGGAACTAGGCTATCTGGTCAATAAGATCCAGGGACTCACCTGTGTGGTGTGTCCTCCCCCATACTCCTAGCACTAGGCTTACGGATGCACTCAAGCTGTGGCATTTGCTGCATGGGCGGGGGCTGCGAACCCAAATTCAGATTCTCATGTTTATGCAGTGGTTTTTTTTTTTTTAAACTAGTGAGCCACACTGATATGATACTATGTACCTGTGAGTCCTGGGTATCTAGAGAAAACTGCTATTCTTGAGTGCCTTTATTTTTTGTGGGAACATAGCACACACACTCTAGAATTCTGTTTTGTGCTTTTATTATGCAGCTGTTATATATGACTTCAATAATTGTATCTTGGAAATTTATTCTTATTAGCATATAGTAATCATACATCATAATGGGCTTCATTATGCCATTCATTCATTCCATATATGTGCAATTATTTTGATTATTTCACACTATCCTTCTTTGCCTTCTTTAGTTTTCACTGATCCCCTTTACTTTCATGATTATTTTCCCTTATATTTTGGTGTTTGTTTGTTTTGATAATCCAGCAAGTTTAATTATACTTGCTTAAGTAAGCAGAGGTAACTTATTTGGACCTGGGCAGCTTATGAGTATAGACTGCTGAAAAAAAATGTCTCTTCCTCAGCAACCATTAACTACCAATAGCTTCTCAGGGAGAGGTGAGAACTCCTGCCTCTACATGAGTTTAATTGCCTATAAATCCTCAGAAAGGTTTGTGACTTTATGGATCCCTCCCTTACCCATCACAAAATTTGAGGGACCCAATCTTGTTAAGGTAGTCACAATTGCTGTGAGTTCATGAGCGCAATAGCCACCGACCTCTCCCCCCCCCAAAGCTAAGAGAATAAGCCCAAATTTCCTTTAGTGGTACATGATTAATCACATGGGTATTCTACTTTATAGAGGAACAACTTATTGATGAAATAACTTAGATAAATCTGTCTTGTGGACTGGATGCTTAATTAAAACATACTCTTTGATTCTATTAACATGATTGAATTAACAGGGTTGGAGAGCAAATTAATGGTCACTAAGAATTAGAAGGGAGGGAGATTGGAGGCAGAAGAAAGTGTTAGTATGATAATAAAAGGGTAATACAAAATATTTTTATGTCAATAGATGCTTTGTATATTGATTCTTGTGATAAATACACAGGAACACACACAGTATATTTGCATTGAGCCAACATTTACAAATGATTAGTAGTAAAACTAGAGAAACCTGAAGGTTGATTCGTGATTGTAATCAATGTCCGCATGTTGGTATTGACATTATACGACACTTTTGCAAGATTTTACCATTGAAGAAAACTGAATAAAGGATACAAGAATTTCTGTGCCTTTTTCACGTCTCTATGTGAATTTAAGATTATTTCAACATAAAAGTATAAAAAGATCAAAAAATTAAATTTGAGGTGAGGCTTTTTTCTGAAGATTTAAATTTCATTATCTCATTAATATGACTAGACTGAAAGTAAAATTAAAGTATTAATATGCTTTAGTGTGAGTGTATCAGCGATGTATGGGCATTCTGAATGCTATTTTCTTTCTTGTTTTTTCATCTTGGAAAAAAAAATTCAAAAATTCAGTTCTCTTGCAAGTCAATAAAACTTGCAAGATAACATAAAAATAAAATTCTTTAGTTCTCAGAAGTTTGGTTAAATGAAATTAAAATTCAAAGTTATTCCCCCTTTTTATCAACCCCACCTCCCACCCCTTTAGTTCCAGCTGATGTCTAGAATAGAACATGGTTTTGTTTTTTGAGTAGTAGGGTCTGATATCTGTCAATGAAAAAAAATTGTGTGTTTCCGGAATTGGTGGTTCAACTTTAAGGCTCTGCTGTTATTAGATTGCACATGTCCTGTTGGACATGTAAGGGTGTGTGAGCGCAGCCATATTTCAAATAAGGAAAGGGTCTTGATATAACTTCACAGAATTTAATACTTGACTTGATTTATAATTAACACAGCAGAAACGGTTTGAAATGAGGGTGGAAGCAAAACCAGTCTCATGTGTCCTGAGGCACATGTTTCACCTGGAAATAAAATTCCAGAACAAACCTCACATTGTTACCTTAATAACACCATTCACTTAAAAGGAAATAAGTTGTAAAATGTAGACTTAATGTTTACATTTTCAAATATTCTCTTTTAGTAGACAAGAAGAATGGAGAACTGCAAAGGGAGAAGAAGAAATAAAGAGTTACAGGTCAGAAGAGAAAAGGAAACACTTAGCTGTCGCAAAAGAGAATAAAATACTTAATGTCTCAAAGGTAAATATTTATTTGATCATTAATATTATAGGGGTAAGTATAATGACCATTTTAAAGCTTCTTCTTAAAATTGTAATCATTAACATTATATTTTAAGCAGATTAATATTAATGAAAAGTTACTATAGTTCATTCATAGTTATTTATTTCGATTATTTGATTTTTTTCTCCCACATAAACTTATGTTATTAGTAATTAGTCATCTGATATTTGATAAAAAGAACAGATTTTCTGTCTCTTAAATTGGGTAGATTGATGGCTGAAGAGATCTGTTATTGGTTATGAGTACCTGCTGCTGTTAAAAGAGGAACTGTGTTTGTCACTTATAATTTTCTTCAGATCTAGGGGAATCCAACAGTCTTTTCTGGATTCTACGCAGACCAGGAAAGCATATGACATGGATGGCGCACATAAACAAACACTTAAAAAAATAAATAAGAGTAGAGTGTCCCTAGTCTTTTGTCTTTCGGTGCTCCTACCCTGCACGACTTGTTTTTTCCATCCTCTAGCTTACCTGAAAAGTCTCATCCCTCAGTTCTGCAATTTAAAAAGACTGTGAAACAGCTTCTCAAGCAAGCCTTCATTATCACACTGAGCTGTGACCCAAACAAATTAAGAAAAAAAAAAAAAAAATACTGGTTTCTGACTACTTTACACAAGTTGAAATATTTTTTCTTATAAAAATCTTTGTGACTCAGTCATTAAAGACTAGGATCACAACCACAAAAATAAAAATCTTGGTAGTGATTGACAAGATTGGCTCAGCTGAGAAGGCGTTTGCTGCCAAGACTGGAAAGCTAAGTTGGACCCCAGGAACCAATATGGCAGAATAGAACTGACTTCACAACATTGTCCTCTGATCTCTATATGAGTGCCACATATACGTAAACACACAAATAAGAAAATATGATTTAAATTTTTAAAAAGCCTTTGTAATCCAGGATTGAGAATGGCACCTTTTAGTGAGGATTAAAGACCTTTTTCGTTTTCTTATTTTTCCAGGATTTGACCACATTGTATGAAGATAGTCTGAGTTCTCAGTTAAGGTTTTAGGCTTAAGGTTCAGTCAAGAGAAAGGTGCAGAGAGCATATATGCTTGTGCTGTGGAGGGCTCTTTGCTGCTGCTTTTTCATTATATCATGCTAGGTTTATCATTGGCCAAAGCATCATGACACGAGACTCTAATAAAATAGATTCTACTTTGTGTTGAAGGGGGAGAAAAATTATTGTTGTTTAACATATCTTTCTTGATCAGTGTCGTTCATCACGGCGTGTAAAATAGCCAGGTGTGCGGCTAACCCTCTATCCCAGACTGGGAAGCCAAGGTAGCAGAGTCCAAGAAGCTTGAGGCCCAATCCATTTAAAATTCTGCTTTTATTTTTCTATCTGGAATTTATCTTGCCAGAAGTATCAATTTGTGAGGGCATAGTAACTTTAAATGACATGAATTTGAGTAGTGAGAAACTTTTTATGCCAAATGAAAACAAATACTAAATTCTTAATAGTGCATTAATCAGGTTTTGACAGGGTAAAACGTTATTTCCTTTTTATATCTTACATACTTCTAGATTTCTATAACATTTAGACCAGATGTGTTTGGAGTGAATCTTGCATTCATATGTAACCATTCATTTTACTTTTGTCAGTGAGAATAGAATGTTATTTTCAAATTACTTTGTGTCTGATTTTTCTACGGTTCTCTTCTTAGCGTCTATGGTCAGGTTCATTTTTCTTCTTTATACAACAGGATAATTTATTACATGCTGCCATATCAAAACTTACACCTAACCAAAAATTCTTTTTATTTTAATTTATTCAGATTACATCCCAATTGTTATCCCCTCACTTCTATCTTCCCATTTCCACCTTTCCTCTCTCTTCTGTCCTAATCCCTCCCCTGGACTTCTGACTGAAGCGGACTTCCCCGCCCCCATCATATGGCCACAGCCTATCAGATCACATTCTTTTTTAAAAATTTTTATTTATTAATTTATTTAGATTACAACTCAATTGTTATCCCATCCCTTCTATCCTCCCATTCCTCCCTACCTCCCACTTACACCCTACTCCCCTCCCCTATGACTGTTCCTGAGGGGGACTTCCTCCCCCTGTATATGCTCATAGGGTATCAAGTCTCTTCTTGGTAACCTGCTGTCCTTCCTCTGAGTGCCACCAGGTCTCCCCCTCCAAGGGACATGGTCAAATGTGAGGCACCAGAGTATGTGAGAAAGTCATACCCCACTCTCCACTCAACTGTGGAGAATGTCCTGTCCATTGGCTAGATCTGGGTAGGGGTTTGCTGCTTACTGCATGTAATGTCTTTGGTAGATGTCTGATTTGTGTTGGGTCTGGTTTTTCTACTGTTCTCTTCTTAGCGTCTAGGGTCAGGTTCATTTTTCAAAAAGAAGATTTGTCTTGAAATGCTTGCCTGTTTGTATGTATATATACTTTCTGCATACAGTGCCAGTAGAAGCCAGGAGAATTCAACAGAATCCCTGCTATGAGCCTGTATGTGGGTTCTGGGATCTGAACTGAGAGGTCTTCTGCAAGACCACCATTGATTGCTCTTAGCTGAACATCTCTCTAGCTCCAAGTTCATTGTTTAGGATAATCTTTAGTGCTTAGTTTTCCTTTTTGTGTTTTTAGGTTTGACTGGTATGTCCAATGTAAGTTTTATTTGTTTAACTGTTCTAAAACCTTAAAACATTGTTTAGAGTGTTCTTTCTTTCTTTCTTTCTTTCTTTCTTTCTTTCTTGTTGATGGGTTTTTTGTTTGTTTGTTTGTTTGTTTTTTGTTTTGTTGTTGAGGCAGGGTTTCAGCTCTGGATCCTCTCAGTCTTCCTTCTGAGTCCTGTGTTTTTCAGGCATTTGCATCACTCAAATTTGTTTTTATTGAAGCTTTGAGCAGTAATTAGCCTGTTTTCATATTCTCACTCACTAATCGATTAAACCGGTTAAATGTTTAGTTTTTTATTTTAAGAATCTTTATTTGGTTCTTTTTCATAGCATCTGGTTTTCTGTAACAGGATGTGTATTTAAGGATGTGGTGATTTTCACTCTTGAAGTTGCTTTAACTTTTATAGGAGCATGTTATGTTTGAAAATCTCTGTTAGTGTTTGACCTTGTCAATTTGTTCTTGGTTATTGGCATCTGCAAATGATTTCTTTTAGGGATGGGGTTGGGGTCGGGGTTAAAATAGGGTCTCTACATAGCTCTAACTGCCCTGAAACTCATTATGTAGCTGAGACCCACTTGCCTCTGTCTTGAGTGCTGGGATTAAGAGTGAGCCACTATACCCAGCTTGCAGTTAACTTTCTGTGATTTATTTCAGAAAGAATTTCATTTGGTAGTCCGTTTCAGTGGTATTTTAGATATGTATGAATTTTCTGTAATAATAAACCTATTTTTTAAAGCCTATGGTGAGTAATTTTATTTCTGTTTATTTCAGAATCATACTCATGAACATTTCCTGGATCTTGGAGAATCCAAAAAGCAACAGGCAAATCAACACAGTTACCGTACAAGATCTGCCCTGGAAGAAACACCGAGGCCCCTAGAAGAGATAGAAAATGGGACTAGTTCTTCAGATGTAAGATCTTAGCACATTTACAAATCTCTGTATCTCTTGTACTCAAATTTTAAGTAAGACTCCATTGTTTGCAAAGTAAGAAGAATACCTTGAGAATAGATTATGTTAAATACAAAATACTAATTAATGAAAGTCCTGTAAGTGTTCTGAGCTTCAAATATATTTAAACTTTATATCTATGTAACTGTTAATGACTAATCATTAATGCAGGTTCCCTTTATATTAGAGCTGAGCTATTAAACTGGTTCCTGATGGTTCTGTTTTAGTGTGACTATAACAGTAATTAGAAGCAGTTGTCTGTTTGGGTTATTTTTTAACCTCAGTTATAAATTTAGAGCTTCTTATTCTTAACGTTTTACCATTGGTTATGCACAAATTTCTCTAAAATGTTGTTCTTACTAATTTTTTTATTTTTAAAGCAAAAAACAATCAGTAATCAACCATCATCTTATTTGGGACTTCAATCTAAATAATTTCTCCTTCATAGTTTTTAGTGTGTTTTAATTTTGAGAGATGGGTTTACGTTAGATAGCAATATGCATTTGTATTTTGAAGCCAAGTTATATCTTATATTAAGCATATTTCAGAATTTTCTTGAGTATCTGCAGAGATGCTATCCATAGTGTAAGTTAGTTTCAAAATCTCTGGTACCTTGAAATATTTCTGTAGCTCAGCACTTAGGAGACTGACACAGAATGCATTTGAGTCCAGAAATTTGAGGCTTGTTTTGGCAGTAATACTTAGACCCAACTCAGAAACAGATTTTTTCAAATTTAAATTCAAAAAAAAAAAAATTACATTTCGTGATTCTTTTCCAACAGGATTTATTGTCTTTTTTTGTTTTCTTAGAGACTTGATATTTGAGTAGTAAAGAAGATTCATGAGAGACAGTAAAGAGCTGGTTTTTAGCCAGAATAAACCAGCTATTGTAGGAACTCTCACCTGCTTTAGTCACTTTCTTTGCAAACAAATTTTCCTCTTCAAAGGAAAGAAGCCTGGTATTGTTCCAGAGTTCAGTTTCCTGCCTCCTCCTTGTCCATGTGCTTGGTTCTCAGGGTTCCCTGCCTCCCATCCGTTCTTTTAGAGAAATAGTTGGCTCCTTCTAAACCCACGTGTTATTCCAGGAGGAACCAGTGGCTTTACAGCACTTGACATAATGTTATAGACACACACACACACACACACACACACACACACACACACACACACACATCCTGATATAGGCAAGTTAAAATGATGTCGTTATTCTATCGAAACAGCAGAAGTACAAATTACCTGATATTAGAGATGGGAGAGGGTGATTTTGTTAAGACAGTGTATTGCTCAAACCGAAGTGCGAGTGATGCCCTCTCTCAGCTGCCTGATAGGTCTTTGCTTCCTTGCCTATCTGTGGAACATTTGGAAAGTGCCAAGAATATAAAGTACACATGGACAATTCAGTTGCATTACAAAATCTTTATTGTTGAGAGATTTATAATATTCCTTCAAATATAAAACTTTATAAGGTACTTTTACTGTTCAATTTATTAGGAACCTGGGTATTTTGACTATTACATAAGTGACATGAAAATTAGTCTAATTTAGCATCCTTTTAAAACTGTCAAGTAAAATCTTTAGAGAAACTAGAATATGTTCATATAAAATAATTATTAATAGAAAGAAGTCTGGGTATTTTGGTTGAGGTATTTTGTCTTTTAATGTTTTGAATTTAGAAATTAAAAGTAATTTTATTTTTTTTCTTTTTAAGGAAAAACATGAAATATAAAAATAACTAATTTATTTGTGGATTTCAGTTAGTTTACTGAACACTTGTGAACACAGTCTTCACTTAGACACCAAGCTAGAAATACTTCTTTTCCTTAGAAACAAAACAAAAGAAAACCATAAGGAGTACTTAAATATATTGAGCAGGTTGCATTTTTATATTTATTTGCAATAAATAGATAAGTAGATAAACAGAAATGAAAAAGCGGCCAGTGAGGGATCTGGGGGTTAAGGATGGTTGAAATGACATAATCATATTTAATTAAAATTTTAAGGAGTAAAATATTCTGTTGCTGGAATGATGGCTCAACTATGAAAAACACTTAGCTGCTTTTCTAAAGGATCTGGGTTTGGGATCCAGCACCCACATGGAGGCTCACAACCAAGTGTAACTCCAGGACTCTAGTTGGTTCCATGGTACTAACCCCCTATTCTGACGTCCAGGCAGCATGCTCACATATGATACACATGCAAACATGAGACAAGACTCATACACATAAAATAAATAAATTTTTAACAATTAATTATTTTATTTAAGTGACAATGTGTACTAACCTCTTAATGGTTTGAAAGTGCCTAGCAAGTAATATAAAACTGCATTATTCTTAATGAAAATTGCCAAGGCATTGGACTACGATGACGTAGGTTCAAATTAAGCTCTTCAGAATAGTTTTGATTCTTCAAATAACTTTCTGTAAAGTTTTTAAAACCTTTATTTTTTTTGTATTGAGATGAATTATTCTTATTTCTAATTCTTGGTAAGTCTAAATAACATGACAAACACAAAACACTTAAAATAGGTCAGTTACTGGGGACTGTTACTGTTGAAGCATGACATTTGTATAGAGTAGATTTATATAAGAATTGTAACAAGAAGTAACAGCCTTGTGAAACACATAGCTTCACCCATAGTGTACTCTGAACTTTGAATAGTTAGTTGCTAAGAGGAAAAACAGTTGGAGGCTGTATTGTTGTTGTTGTTGTTGATGGTGATGATGATGATTTAGTCCATCTCTCATTGGATAATATGAGGCTAGGGAGGGAATGAATACCCTGTTTTTGTTGAAGTATGGAGCTTTATGTCTATCATTTAATAAATTCTTAGACTTTTAAATAATGAATGAAGCCTATGGTTTTGGTGTAAACCCGTAATTCTACCTCTTTGGAAACATGAAAGAGAATCAGAAGGCCGCACATACAGCTCAGAACTGCCATATCCAATACCTTGCGTTCAATTTCAGCTCTGAAAAATAAAATGAAACAATTACCCAAGCAGTGTTCTCAATCTGGTATTGATAGATATTATTTATGAACATTTGTTTCAACATTTTTTAATAAAAATACAGAAGTTTTATTTTTCTACCCCCAAGTCAGGTTTTAGGTGTGGTACTAGTCTTAGGTGTTGTCTTAAGAAATGTGTCTCGCCTGTCACAGGAGGGTGAGGTAGTTGCTGTCAGCGGTGGGACGTCTGAAGAAGACGAGCGGGCATGGCACAGTGATGGCAGTTCCAGGTAACAGGGAAGGGAGTTTCACTTTTTAAGCTTCTCTACTTCTGCCCAACCAAATCTTGACTATAAAGTTATTTGAAGAGTCTCTTGCCTAACAGATGTTTAGAGTTCCTTCCTGACATGTCTTTATAGAAAAATTGCAACTAGATCTGTAAAATAATCTTTTTAGCTCATTTGCCTACCTGTTACTGTATTTCTGAATGTTGTATTTATCATACAGAATTAAAACTAGCTGGTGTAAGCACCAGATTATGAAAATACTGAGGTTGTATTTAAGGAATATTACTAATTTTTCTCTACCAGCAATGAAATGAAACTACATCTTTATACTTCTGTCTTGTTTTGGTCATGCAAGTGAGAAATGCTTGTCAGAATTTCACATTTTTAAAGGCCTAGTAGCCTTAGCTGTGTTACAAATTTTTAATGGTCAGTGGGGTTTCACCCTTGGGGAGGGAAATTATTAGTTGTTCCTTATATTTTTTTCCCCTGCTTCAGCAGTTCCTAAAATAGACTTCCAAAGAAGACATTAAGTTGAAGCTATAAGTTTTTTTTCAAGTGTTAGTCAGTTTTAGGTTCAAAGGCTTCCTTGACACTCAGTAGTTATTGTTAATATTGATATATAAATGTCTATAAGTAATTTAATAGTTTCCTGTTTTTGAAGAATGAAATGCTCATAAATTGAGGAGAACCTGTATTAAAAGGGGTATTTGAAAACATTTTTTAGGTTATTAAAAATCAAATGTAAAGATCCTGCATGGTTGTACATGGGTTTAATCTTAGCCCTCAGGAAGTAGAAAAGGAGGGCCTCTGTAATCTTGAGGACATCCTGATACACATAGGGAATCCCAGGCCAGCCAACTAAATAGGAAGACTTTGTGCTAGGGAAAACAACAAAATCATTTAAACAACCAATTCTTACTAGAAAAACATATTTCTTTGATTCTGATCAAGTGATTAGAGTGATTACTCTTACAAAGAATCAAGTAAAACACTGTAAAAATTATTTAGACTAGGGAAAAGGCAGTGATGGTAAAACTACAGAATTTGTTCTTAGCTTACTAGTTAATATTTGAAAGATAAGATCGTATATCACACAGAGCTAGTGGTTTAATTTTAACAAACTAACACATCCTTTTACGACATTTATAATTATATATCTATGTAAAATAAGCAGACACTGTAGTGTATTAAAAGTAAAAAAAGAAGGTAATTCAACTAGATGTGTGTGGGGTGCCATGTCAGAACTACATATATCCATAGAGGTCAAATGTAAAGATATGGCAAGCGTGATCGATGGTAGCATGTAAGAGTTTGTCCTGTATTTTTATCTGTAATGGAAAGGTAGATAAAATAATCTTCACTGAATGTAATTTTTGTGGTTCTGTGGTTAGTCAGACTTAGGATGTCCTGTATTCTAGGTGAAAAACCACTGAGCCACAGCCTTACCCTGAACTTACTTTATTTTACATGCCTAGTAATTTTTGAGTTAAGCCTTTCTACTGTGTAGGTATACATTTCACTTGCCAGCTCAGTATCTGCCTGCTAAGAGCATTCTCATTGGCTAAGAACTTTATGCTTGCCAGACAGTGTGGTGGTGCATGCCTTAAATCTCAGTCCTTGGGAAACAGAGGCAGGTAGATCTCTCTGAGTTCCAACCCTTCTTGGTCTACTCAGAGAGGCCAGTTTGATCCACAGAGTATTCTAGGCCAGCCAGGGCTACACAAAGAAACCCTGTCTCTCAAAACTACAAACAGCACAGAACTTCCTCCTAAGCCAGGCATGATACTGCATTCTTTTAAGCAGAGGCAGACACAGTGTGACCCCATCTTAAAAATAAAAAAGAATTTCTTACTTTGGCTGGTTCAGTGGTATAGTGCTTACAAGACTTCAGTCATCAGCACTTCAGAAGACTGAAAAGATAAAGTCCCCTCATGAATGAAATTCCTTTGTTTGCTTATTGTGGTATACGCATGTGGCTTTCCAGGCCTCTTTCTACGTTCATGGTGATACCTCCATTCCTTATTGTTTTTTCCCCTTATTTCTTACATGACAAGTATTAGTGACATGTGTAAAACAGTATGCTTATTAAAATTGTAAACGGTTTTTAAGTTTAATTTTCCATGACAGTTACAAATTTTATTTTTGGATATGAAGGAGAGTTGAGCATAAGAAGGTAACTTTTAGTTCATTCATGCTTTTTATCTCTCGTGTGTGTGTGTGTGTGTGTGTGTGTGTGTGTGTGTGTGCGCCTTACAACTATACTCTATATGTGTGATTTAAAAGTTGCTTCTTTCCTTTTAGTGACTACTCTAGTGATTATTCTGATTGGACAGCAGATGCCGGAATTAATTTGCAGCCACCAAAGAAAATTCCTAAGCATAAAGCAAAGAAAGCAGAAAGTAGTTCAGATGAAGAAGAGGAATCTGAAAATCAGAAGCAAAAACATACTAAAAAGGAAAGAAAAAAGGCAAATGAAGAAAAAGATGGACCAATATCACCAAAGAAAAAAAAGCCCAAAGAAAGAAAACAAAAGGTTGCTTTAAATTTTTTTCTTTTTTTCTTTTTATTTTTTATTATTAATTTATTCTTGTTACATCTCAATGGTTATCCCATCCCTTGTGTCCTCCCATTCTTCCCTCCCTCCCATTTTCCCCTTATTCCCCTCCCCTATGACTGTTCCTGAGGGGGACTTCCTCCCCCTGTGTATGCTCATAGGGTATCAAGTCTCTCTTCTTGGCAACCTGCTGTCCTTCCTCTGAGTGCCACCAGGTCTCCCCCTCCAGGGGACATGGTCAAATGTGAGGCACCAGAG
Source organism: Acomys russatus (assembly GCF_903995435.1). Taxonomy (NCBI): domain Eukaryota; kingdom Metazoa; phylum Chordata; class Mammalia; order Rodentia; family Muridae; genus Acomys; species Acomys russatus. The sequence goes on along the minus strand of NC_067168.1, from coordinate 11,076,015 downwards.
TACGTGAGAAAGTCATATCCCACTCTCCACTCAACTGTGGAGAATGTTCTGACCATTGGCTAGATCTGGGTAGGGGTTTAAAGTTTACCACCTGTATTGTCCTTGGCTGGTGCCTTAGTTTGAGCGGGACCCCTGGGCCCAAATCTGCCTCTCATAATGTTCTACTTGTAGGTTTCCTGGACCCTCTGAATCCTTCTACTTTGCCATTCTCCCATGATTGCTTTAAATTTTTAAGTCTTGTGTTTTGTTCTGGAGAAATGATTTAAAGCATAAAATGTAAAAAATCCAACATTGTTGAGGTTTATTGAATTATAATAGAAAAAATTTCAGAATTATATAATAAGCAGTAGTAAGGTACATGTCTAGATAGGTTAACACAAATGTTTTGGTGTTTGACATTTAAGAATATTTACTCATAACATTACCATGGTAAATATTTGAGCATTTAATTTTAAAGCATTTTTTAAATCCAGTGAGATTTATTTAAATAAGGAAAATAATATAAAACAGATTGTGTCTACTAATAGCCTTTATTTAGCTATCCTAATTATTATTGTTAAAAATACAGAAAAACTCCAGGGTAGACATCACATGAAATATAAATGACAAAACCTATCATAGTTGACCATAAAGCAAATACAAATCAATTATTGGGTAAGATACACTTCTTACAGCATGTTTTTATTAAATATAGTGTGCAAGCCACAAGTTTTCACTTTCTGAGTTATTTAATGTGGGTTTTTGTTTGTTTGTTTTTGGTTAGTAAGTCTGGATATTATGAGAGTAGAGACAAGAATGAGGGGTACAATAGTGAAAACCTGTCTTCATAAAGATGAAAATTTTCAACTAGGAAATGAGAATGTGTCAGTTTATTTCTTATTTGAAGTAAATGCATATTTTTCTGTTACCTAAAATACTGAACTAAGCGTCTCCATGTAATAATAGCTAATGGAGAGGTTATGGGTGATAGAAGGCGAAGGAAGATGTTCGCTGCCAACCAAGCCTATCCACCTAAGTTTGATCCCTGGGTCCCACATGGTATAATGTGAGAATTGATCCCTGCTGGTACTTGTGCATACCTAACCGGAATAACTATTTAAATTTAAAGACATAATTGAGTAAAGAATATATGTTAACCTTTCCTAGCTCAGAGTGGTGTTGAATAGCTTTAATGTCAGCACTTGGGAGTCAGAAACAGGGAAATCTTCGTGAATTTGAGGCCAGTCTGGTCCACATAGCAAATTCCTCGATAACCAAGGCTACATAGAAAACTCTTTCCCCCTCCCACAGCAAAATTTTTTTCTTTTACTTTCTTTGCAGCCTAATATGTTATCTCTTTATTCCTAAGAAGCTTTGAAAATTATAAGTATATGTCTGTGCTAAGCCTATATTTGATTTTTGAATACATATTTCAGCTCTAATTATAACTTGCTTTAATTTGGGTTTATAATGAGATGATGGTTCTTTACCAACGATGGAGCTTTACCAAAGACAATGTCACATTTGTCCTCAGTTTTTGCCTTATGAATGATGGTGAATATAGTTTCAGCCAGTGCTGTATTTTAATCTTCTGTTAGGAATATTTTTAATGCTGTTGCTTTGCTGTGACAATATTATAGAAGGACTTGTTTATTGGACATACTTTGAGGAGATTAAGATATTATGAATCGATTAAAATATTTACAAACAATACCAGGGGGGAAAGATATCATGGATTGAGCCTTTTGACAAGACTTTTGTTCCCATATTTACCAGTAGCTCTAAAGGATTTTTTTTTTTTTTTTACATAGTCTTCAACAAATTATATCAGGCAACATAAAAGTATTTACTTCCTAGGTGTAGAGTTGTAGATTGAAAAGCACTTGGCAAGCAAATAAGTGTATTCTTACTAAATGCATGAAAAAACTGAGAACATTTTCTATATGACTAACTTTTCATTAAACAAACTCTAAGGCAGATATAGGAAATAGTAACAAGATTTTTTTCAGCAAACTATTCAGGACTCAATATTTATAAAGTAATATGATCAGTGAAAATAAGTGTAAGCCAGTATTCTTATTCTGAAAATAATGTATAATTAACAGTATGTTCTAATGCCCAAGATAACAGAAGAAATGTCACATATTTTAGAGATAATTCAGAAATCAAACGGGAAAATTCTTGAGATCCGCCTAGAGGCATTCTAAGAGCTCCATGGAGAGAAAGTTGTTTTTAAAAAATTCTAAAATCATGTAGCAAGAAGTTAATGAATTTAATGGTTAAATTCTAAGTGACGGAAGTCTTAAACCAAATACTTAAGTTTCCCCTAGCATCATTGGGTATTGAAATGTGTGTTTATGGTTCTGTGTGATACCAAAGTCTTAGTTACAAGATTAGTTATTTAATGTACAATTTGTACCTTCTATAAGACTTACTACCCATCCCTGTCAACACTGACACTTTCTTTATTGGGAGAAGTAATTGCCTGATGTAAATAACATACTATAGTTGCAATAAAATTGAGATTTTAAAACGTTTCCCTTTATCAAAAGAACTCTTTCAGACAAACCTTTGCTTACAACCTTATTTGTAAGCAGGGTAAATTAGAGCTGTTCTAGAGGAAATGGTTGGGTTAGGTGGTCTGTTTTGTAATATTCGTGTGGCTTAGATAAAATCCTAGATCATCAAAAGAAGAATTGGTTTATTTGTTCTTAAGATCCAAGGTTTTAGTTTCTGTTTGGTTGCCTCTGGTGTTTTATGGCCAGGAATGACTGAGGCCAGAGCATCATAATGGGCAGTGTATATATTCACCTCATTGTGATCAAGAAAAGCAAGGAACTGGGATTCCAATGTCCTGTCCCCAACCCCTCGCCAGCTTGCCCCAGCAATACAATTTTCTTCCATTATGCTTTACCTTCTGAAAGTTTTACCAACCCCCTAAACCACCATACATAGTCAAGTAGCCAAGTATTCAGCATTTGCCATAACAGGGAAGCCTAACATTTAAGACTCCACACAGTGGCTGGGTCTAACTTAGTGATAAACATTTATGATTTATATAACTACTTAGATGTCATCTGACTTAATGTGTCTAATCGCTTACAAATCTTCCCCCCCCCCCCCCTTGAGACAGGGTTTCTCTTTGTAGCCCTGACTGTCCAGAAACTCACTCTGGAGACCAAACTGGCCTTGAACTCACAGAGATCAGCCTACCTCTGCCTCCCTGGTGGGATCAAAGGCTTTGCCACCATTGCCCAGGCATATTTCCCACGTATCTGCTTCAATTTGCTCTATCTCTTCCTCCTTCACTATAGTGATCACAACTCCATCTTTTACTCTTGAGTAATACTGGTTATTTTTTGTTACTTGAACATTTACTCTGCCAGGGAGCTGTAGTTCTGCCTTCAAAACGTTCAGCATTTGACTGTTGTTTAACCAGGACAGTTGTCTGCATATTGGGCTGAGTCACTTAGAGATGTATTATTCCACCCTGTCCTTTTGCTTCTACCCACTTTCTCTCTCAGAGGACATTTTTTTTCTTTTCTTTTTAATTGTAATTCTCATTAAATGTAATTTTAAAATATAATTACATTATTTCTCTTTCTCCCTCCAACCCATCCCCATGTTACCCATCTGAAACTTATGGTTTCTCTCTCATTCTCTCTCTCTCTCTCTCTCTCTCTCTCTCTCTCTCTCTCTCTCTCTCTCTCTCATTGTGTATACATTTAAAAAAAAACAAACAACAAAAAAATCCTCCTAATGAGTTTGTTTATATATGTAATTTCAGGATCCTCATTCCAAGGGATGACTTAATTGTCATGCTCTCAGCATTCCTTAGTTGCCAGAAGTTCTCTGTCAAACTTGCGTAGATATCATGGTTGTAGCTTCCATGTCTTTTCTAGGAGACACATTCTTACAGCAGGCTTCCTGGACTTCTGACTTCCGATTTTTCTGCCTCTTCCCATGATACTCAGTGAAACTTAGATGCTGAAGGTGTGTTGTGTGTGTGCATATATATCAGGACTGCACAACCCACAAGTTCTCTGCATTTTTGACTAACGATATTTTCCTCTTTGTTACAAAGAAAAACTTCTTTGACAAAGGATGAGCACTATACTTGTCTGCAGATTTTGAATGCAGTTAGGAATTACGCTTTTTGGTAAAGTGGTGATAGAAGATTGTCCTCTAAGATCCGTGACCTCATTAGCCATGTGTAGTTGGTTAGGTTTCTAGTACGAAGTGTGATTACCTATTGGTTGATATTGGTTGTAGGCACTGCAGTAGAGAGAAGCTTCCCAAGATGTTAAACCTTTACCTTCCAAAGAAGAGGGGTTCAACCTTCTTGGAAAAGACTGACCCAATCATAGGAAAGGCTTGGCTGAAACATTTTACTCAAAGCCAAACACAAGGACTTTACATTTCACTTAAAGCCAGACATTTCACTGCAATTGCCCTCCTTTTTTGAGTGGACCAAAAGTTCAATTTGATAGCTGTTGATTACTACCAAGATATGAGTTACCACCATTGTACCCTTAGGGATATCTTGCAGTATTGATTGTTGTGGTCCATAAGTGTCATAGCTAGGTAGGACAATTATTTGCTTCTGTGCATTGTCAGTTTGCTTAGCACCCTCCAGTATTCTGAAGATAGCCCCTTCCAAAAGTTAGTCTACCATTACACCTGAAAGTAGCCATGGGTGAAACACAAGACAAATATGTGTGGTTATTTTTCAGTAAAACTTGACAAATACAACACTTGGTAAATTGTGCTCTTTGACTTGGTTATTTGCTATTTATTACTTATTATATATATCCAGTAATCCTTTTAAAATAGTTTCTGCCTATGCCTTTTCAGTTTACCTCTCTCAAAGGCTTTTTTTTTTTGTTGTTGTTGTTCCATGTTCTTCAAGATAAGAGCACTCTGAGGCATTAAATTGAAAAATATCACATGTGATCAGCAGTAAGAAGAAGAAACTGTGTATTATGAAGTAATTGTAGGAGTCTCCTGCACGTGGTGTTCTTTGCTGTCATGTTGTTTCTTTTGTATGATAGCAAGCCCATTTAGGGTAGAACACAACTTAATTTTTACTAGTTCAGGGGTTAATTCACTTAAAAAAACAAAAATCAAAACAAATACCCAACAAAATACAGTGTAGAACTCCTAGTTACATTCAGTCACATATTATTATCTTGTATAAAGTTTCTCTACTTAAAGATAACGTTTTGTTTCAGAAGGGTCTTTTTGCTCTTTGTTTTGATTTTTGTTTTTCAGTCTGTTTTCCTTGAATGTAAGGTTATAAAGGTATAAAGGCTATCATCATCAGATCACTTATGGTGACAAATAAAATTAAACGTTTGCTTGGGGGCATAGGTTTGTTTTGCTGTTGTTCTTTAATCCATGAAATAAAAGATTTGGGTTTTTAGTACCAATTTCAGAAAAGATGCTTTTTTGCGTATGTTTTGAGATGAGCACAGTTTAGTCAATGAAATGGCTACTTTGAGCAAGAAAGAAGATAATTTGGGGTGGGGGGATCTCCTTCTGTACCCCAGCAGTTAGGAAGTGGAAGGGAGGACAAATAAGAGTTCAAGATTATGCTATACTACGTAGTGAGTTTAATCCAGCCTGGGCAGAGGTGACGTGAGAAACAATAAATGGGACTGAATGAATGAGACTGGTCTTCGGTTGCTGAGAAATGGAATGTCCAATTTATAGCTGCTGTTATGTAAGCAATTAGCTTCCTGGATCCTCAGTACTACTTAATTTATAGGATATAATCTTAACTACTGTCACACTAAGGCTAGGATTTTAACACCATTGAGCACATTTTAATTTGCTATCTGTACTGTTTATAAAACAACTTGTTTTGAAAGGAGAGGAACCACAAGAATTTGTAGTTTTCATCTGTAAGGCTGTTCTTAGAGAGTTTTGTGAAGACTGCGCATTTCCTTTTGTCTAGCTTTCCCTCCGTGATTTGGAAAAGTTGAGTAACTATTGCCAGGACTGCTCCTTTTCTAGAATAAGGTCTTAGTACTGGAGAATAAAATATTTACAAAGAAGCCATTTCCTTGCATTTTAAGACACTACTAATGCTGTCCACTTTCTCAGAGACTGGCTGTTGGAGAGCTAACTGAAAATGGTCTTACATTAGAAGAATGGCTGCCTTCAACATGGATTACAGACACAATTCCCAGACGATGTCCATTTGTACCACAGATGGGTGATGAGGTACTTTTAAATTTAAAAATTACTTAAGTTTTTTCAAGAGTATCTTTTACAGCTCTTGAAACATACTTTGGGAAGATTGCAGCAAGTTCCTTTTTTTAAAAAGTGTTATCATTCTAAATGTCCATAACAGAGTATCAAAAAGGTTCAACCAAAGATGTAGTAATAGTATTCATTAGGACAATAATTATGTGATCATTTAAATAGTATAAAAGAACAAATTTTGTTGCCATGTTTAAAACTACCCTTTGGAGAAGGAGTCAGAGGCTTAGTTTTTTAAGATGGTATTTCTCCATGTAGCCTTGGCTACCCTGAAACTCACTCTGTAGACCAGGCTGGCCTCAAACTCTCAGATCTTCCTGCCTCTGCTCCCGAGGACTGGGATTAAAGGCATATGCTACTACCACTGGGGTAGAACTGTCGTATTTTAACAGAAGGATTTAATTGCTCTTCTTTACTGTTACTTACTGGTGTTGTAAGTTTGGTGGGGTTTTGTGTTTGTCATTGCTTTTCAGGATGTTCATATATGAATACTATATTCATAACGTTTCTTTTCCTTCTCTCGTGTCTCCCCCTCCTCAAATTTATGACCTTTCCTTTTAACTATTTTTTATCTATATATGTATGTGTGTATGTACACTCAACAGACATCTACATATCAGTGCAGCCTGCTGAGTCCATTTAGTGTTGCATATGTGTATTTGTTTAAGGCTGACTGCTACCAGGAGGCTGGTCCCTCTAGGATACTGGCTCCCCCACCTTATGCAGCTGTTAATTGCCTGTAGCTTTTCATAAATGGGTAGAACCTTGAGATTGCTTCCTGTCCGTATTATTTTCTATTTCTCTATAAAAATACATTCATTTTAAAAACAGACTTAAATTCATAATATGTTTAAAAAAGATTTAGCACTTTATTTCTATTTTAATTTTATATCAAGTTATATTTACTCATTCAGAACTTATCTGTCCGTAATGTCTATAATCTTAAAATAAGAAAACCCTTTTTTAGACTGTAGTTAAGAATTTGAGACTGATTTTAAGACTTTATATCAGAATTTGTCAGGACTATTATCTCCTTGTTTTTTAATACAGAATTAAGAGGTGTTACCTAATGTCCAATAGAGTGACAATAAAAATACTTTAAACAGAAGCTTCATTTTTGAAAGCACAGTAATTACTATTATTTTAAAGTAGGAAATGACAGTTAGAAAATGAAAATAAACGGACAAGTAAGTCTACCAAACAGTCCAGAATGATATATTTATTTAAAGAGCCTTCTTCAGAACCTTCAGGAGCTTAGGACATACCTTTGCAGTGACAGTTCTTAACAGAGTCTGTAGTAGAAAAATAACATGGCAGTGATTTCAGAGTGGTCAAATATGTTTAATTCCTGCTGACATCGTCTTTTCAGATGCATGTGCTTGAACCTTCCCCCCTTCTAAATCGTTAACTCAGGGTCTTGGACTACTTACCTCCAATGAATCTCAAGCAACAGGAGCAGTAATATATAAGATAGTGACTATCTACAATGTTACTGATCATTAAACACATTTTAAAAGGAGCTTTTATGGGCTGGAGAGTTGGTTGGCTCAGCTGTTAAAAACACTGCTCTTGAAGAGAACCCAGGCTCAATATCTAGCACATGGCAGCTCATAACCATTTGTAATTCCAAAGTATCTATCTGGTGCATCAAGAATCTGATGTCAGTTTCGGACCTCTGCAGGCACTAAGCACATACATGGTACACATACATACTTCCAAGCATAACATTAATAAACATTAAAAAATTAAACAAATGTTTCTATTTTTAATAATGAGAAGCATATGTAATGGAAGATTATTCAAATACCTGTCCCACAGGACAGCTGCTAGGAATCATTGAAGTATCACCTTGAAATAGAGATGCATACACATGCATGTGCACTTAAGATTTTCAAATTAAGGATTGAGCTAGATAAAATATATGTATGAAAATAAGTGTTTGGTTTCAAATTTTTCTACACACGCATAATTACATGAATTAAAAAGCAAAAACCAAAGAATGTGACTATAAAAAATTACCCCTGGTAATTAATGACTTTCTTATACCATATAGATTATTATTTTGAATCCAAAAATAATAAAGTTTAAAACAAAACAGCTACACATTTAATTTTCTGACTATATACATTAAGAAGTTTTTAATTAGAGCACTTCAGTTTTTATTAAGTGGCTTTAATGTAACTTTGAGGAATAATATTTAAATTTTCCAGTATTAGAATTTCTGTGTAATATCTAAGTTTTATAATTTCAATATAAGTGTTGTCTTGGACTCTTGGTTTCAATTTTATTTATTTATTTTAGGTTTATTATTTTCGACAAGGACATGAAGCATATGTTGAAATGGCCCGGAAAAATAAAATTTATAGTATCAATCCTAAAAAACAGCCATGGCATAAAATGGAGCTAAGGGTATGATATTGGCATATTTCTTTATTGAAAGATACTCTTTGCATTTTAAAAGAAGTTGTATGATGTTTATTCGTTGAATGTATGAAATCAAATGGGGCTGGGGATAGTTTCCATGAAATTGTAAGGATAAAAGTTGAGCTCTTCAGTATGCTGAAATATAGGATGGGTGCCTGCCCTTCCATACTCTCAGTTCAACACTGGGGAGGCACAGGCCGTGACTCAGGCAACCTGGTCAGACTAGCTAAACTGGCAAGTTACAGGTGCAGTAAGAGAAGCCTGTCTAAGTAAATAAAACAGGTAGTGATTGAGGAAAGACCCTAGACATCCACCCGTTGTCTGCACACCACATTTTATTCTGCAGATAATATAGTTTTTTAATTGTAGGAACAAGAACTGATGAAGATCGTGGGAATAAAGTATGAAGTGGGATTGCCTACCCTTTGCTGCCTTAAACTTGCTTTTCTAGACCCTGATACTGGTAAACTCACCGGTGGATCATTTACCATGAAGTAAGGACTGATACCAAGGCAGTGCTTTGATAGTATTGGACTATTTTCAAGAGTAATTTGAACATGCCTTAGATATTTATAGGTTTGTGACCTTATCAGTCTGTTTCTGTTTGTAATAGGTACCATGATATGCCTGATGTCATAGATTTCCTAGTCTTAAGACAACAATTTGATGATGCAAAATATAGACGGTGGAATATAGGTGGGTAATTATTGCTTTAGAAAACATAGGTATTGTATCCCCCCCCCCCTTTTTTATAAATATTTTACCATGTTTCATGATTTAAAAAGCCTTTTTTTTCTTTTACCATTTGTAAGTATGCCAATAGTAAAGATATGCCATTTTTAAGTTTTGAGACTAGTTGATGTTTAAATTTCAAAATATTTCTCTTCCCTTTGATTAACTATTACAGGATTATTTTAGAAATTTTCCCTTTGGTTTTCTCAAAACTTAGCTTTAAGTGGCTGAAGGAAGTAGACAGGTGCATGAATAAAAACAAATTATAACGATACACATGTATTAAAATTCCACAACAGAAGTGGGTATTTAGTTTACTTTTCTGAAAGAGTAACTTTAAAAGTGATACAATCAGTGGGGAAAGAAGTAAAACAGAAAAAAACCAATGATATCCTCTTATGAAACAAAAAGATTAGTACTGGAAAAATGTAAAGGAATCTCAAGGAAATGGGAGTCCAGAGACATTTTTCACCTAGAAGAAAGTCTTCAGAAAAGTGAAGCGTTAGATCCACATGATCTTCGTTATATTGAATGGTATTGTTGACACCTTGTGGCATAGAAAGATTCTGCAAATGCATGAAAAAATAAAACATGATAATTGATGAAATTAAAATTATTTGAGGAAAATAAATTATAAAAACAATTGTATTCTTACTTGACTAGTAGCCAACACTATTTACAGTAAACATAAAACCAACCTAGAATCAATGTAGCACACAATTCTTTCACATTACAGTTGTTATTGAAATAAAATAATACTGTGTGACAAACTGGTAGGCAACATCTGCTTTTGAATGAATTTTCAATTAATTTGAATAAACAAACACCAGAACATTTTCCTTTAGATCTTTGAAATTTTCTATATCAGTACATTATGTCTTCCATAGTTAGTATCTAGTTGGTCTATTATTTTTGTCACAACATGTGTCCAACTGTCTTCTACTTAAGATCACCAGGGATATTTTATGGTTGACTCTGCCTAATACTCTTTATTGTTAACCTAACAGGACTGTCCATTGTAGTTAGATGCATACACAATATGTGACTCTTAATGTAGCAAAGCTTGTCAGTCTTGGAAGAGTCCAGTCTGTCATTTTTATGCTTTTAGTAGTGTCCTGGTAGGTTTGAAGAACAATGTTAGTACTAAGTTCTACAGCATAATTTTTCTTTAAGTGTACTATCATCAGTACGCATCTGAGGAACAATGGCAGACTTAACAGTACATCACGTTTCAATCTAAATTTGGATCCAGCTCTATACCCAGTCAAAATCAATAATAGTTTACAAATGTTTTCTTTTAATTCTAATTCTAAAAGAATTATAATTTAATAGATCCTTTATCTTGTTTTCCTGATTTTAATACATTTATGTTACTTTATGTATATCTACATAAACTATTAAATCAATTTTTTGTAAAAACATAAAATAACTGTCTTGAAAATAACTGATAGATTAGTTGGCAACTTGTTTGCCTAATTGTGTGTTAAAAATGAAAAGTACCTTAGTAGAAGACACTACTTAAACTATTCTTATATAAAGAATGCCATTATTATTGAATGGATGTAGACAGTTCTAAAACAACTAATAGAATCAGTTACATGGCTATTTTTATTTGAACCCATATCTTTTAGAATTTTACCTATGCTATCAGAAAAAAACTCAAGTTAAGTACTATGGCAGCCACAAAAGAAGAAAGGGGAATACCTTGCAGTGTTTATATGACAACAAGACCCTGAAAAGATTGACATTAAAAACAGGCAGTGTCTTGTAGCTTATTAGAGGATTTATTACAGGTAATAACCATAATGTAATAGGGTGTGTCTTTTTCTTCCCAGCCCCAAGCTCCTAGAATAGTGACTCATGAGACTCAAAATATATTTACAAATACCTAGGACATATAGCTAGGCTCACCTTTGACTAGCTCATAACTTAAAGTAACCCATTCATACTAATCTACATTCTGTCACATGACTTGTTACCTCTGCTCAGGTCCTCCTCACATCTTCACTTGAGCTCATCTTCCATGCCTGGCTTGATCTTAGCATTATTTCTGCCTACTAGATGTCCCATGTTCTATTCTACCCTTTTCTGTAGATCATAGGAAACTATAATAAGAATTATTAAGTAAGAATTACATTCACAATGTAAAGTCCATGTGGAAAAATAGACAAAAGGCATGCTTGGTTTTTCTACAAAGATTAACAGTTTTCTCTTTGTTTTGTTTTTTAGTTGTTACCCTTTAGAATGGAAAGGGACCGTGACTGTATAGAACAGTATAAGGATGATAGAGATGAAGGAGAGCATGCTGAGTATGTTATGGGTTTGCATTTAATCTAGCATTGTCACTGTTACTTGGTGAAAATAATAGGAAGTAAAAAATTAAAAATAAACTCCAAATATATTTAACAAGAAGCATTTCAAAGTATACTATGAAAAGTTTGGACATAGTCTTAATGATGATTTTTGAATGCTGCATTTGCAAATAGGATTAAGCAAAAGGAAAAGTTTCATTACTACTGAGATCTAAGAAATAATACAAGCCACATTTTTAGGTATATGTACCAATTTTCCTGACTTATTTTTTAAATATATAGATTACCCTGTATCTTGTGAAATCATCCAGTTAAGAACCTTAATAGAGTTATACTTTAGAAAAAGGCAGTTAACCAATGCAACAGTATTTGTCAGTGTGATGAGATAGGCGGCTTTTGCTGTTTTTCAGGTGACCGCTTTAGATCAGTCATAGATGATGCCTGGTGGTTTGGAACAATTGAAAGTCAAGAGCCTCTTCAACCTGAGTACCCTGATAGTTTGTTTCAGTGTTACAATGTTTGGTAAGAAAATATTCATTATATTTTCCTTTAGGCCAGGCTTTAAATTTTTTCTGATTTATCAGTAAAGGGGTAAAGATACTTCATTGAATGCTGTGGCAATTATTTGTTCAATGTGCTCCTTATAAAAATTGTATTGTAGTTTTCAGATTTTTTTTTTAAATTGAATAATTTTGCTTTCTTAAAGCTGGGACAATGGCGATACAGAAAAGATGAGTCCTTGGGATATGGAACTAATACCTAATAATGGTAAGTATATGTTAGGCCTATTATGTATACCTCGTGGACTTAGGGTGTTTTTTACATTGTGTGAGATGTGTATGGGCACATACGTGTGGCACATTTGTAGAAGTCAGAGGATAGTTTACAGGAGTTGCTTCTCTCCTTCCTTGGGCCCCAAGGGTTGTACTTGGTTTATTAGCTATTGTGCGAAGCACCTTTGACCTCAGGACATCCCTTCAGCCATGGACTTGGTGGTGGTGGTGGTGGTTGCGGTTGTTGTTGTTGTGGTTGTGGTTGTTGTTGTTGTTCCTCCTCCTCCTCCTCCTCCACCCCCTGCTCCTCCTCCTCCTCCTCCTCCTTCCTTCTTTTTAAATAACAAAACTGGTTTACTGCTGGAGGTAAATTTCAGCATTCAAGAGACAAAGGCAGGATTACCATAAGCTGGGGCTGCATAGTAAGAACGTGACTCAGCAAAACAAAAGTGATATTATTTAGGGTTATTGTGACTACCAAATATAAAATATTCAACAAAAGTATTAGTTGCAAACTTATTGTTGAACATAAAATTAGACAAGGTTCAGCAGTGAACATGTTGACTACCATCTGTAAATCTAATTCCAGGAAAACAGACCCTCTCTTCTGGTCTGTGTTGGCACCAGGCATATACTTGGTGACAGACATATATTCAGGCAAAACACCCATACACGTCAATACAAAAGTGGAAAAAAAACCCTCTTGATCTTCTAATTTGATGTCACATATGGTCATTACGAATAATAAATAGGAAGTGAACTCAGCTAAAAAACCTTAGAAATGAAAACAATATTCATGCTGAAAATGTTGGACTAAAATTAGTTCATTTAATGCCAATAAAAAACATTTTTATTTCACTGCTCAAGTAGAAATACTGAAAAATAGAAAATATCACTATCAACTTATTACTTGTCACTGGCTTCTTCTTTTGTCTATCGTGGAGTTTAAATTTTGTGTTTAAATTTGAAATGGTTTGATTGTTGAGAGTTCATAATTGGCCTAATAAAGAAATGAGGCTTTGTAATACTGTAGCTATTTTTCTAACGAATTAATGATACTAATAACTATTTTAATACATCTTTGTATATCCATTGATGGTTGTGATGAAATTCTTTTTGTTGTTCTATTTAGGTCCACATACATATACACACAAGTATTTTGATGACATACAGTGTTTGGTTTCTGTAAGAGTTAGTTAAAAAAAAATACTTGCTGCATTTGTTTGATTCTGCCTCAGCACTACTTGAAATCTTAGGTACAGTGTTAATAGATTTAAACATGTGAAAAACATCACTTTAGAAGTGGAAGCCTTAAGACTTTCTTCTTGGTTACAATTCTTTGTTGTGTATTAGAAAAAGTGAGGGTCTCTGGTCCCATCCTGTCATTCCCTCACCTCTACCCCCAAGATAGAAACCTTGGCTGTCTTGTACTCAGTTTGTAGACCAGGCTAGCCTCAAACTCACAGAGATCTGCTTGTTTCTGCCTCCATGAATGCTGGATTACAGGCATGCACCGCCTCACCTGGCTTAAAAATTTTAGATTTTGATTAAAATACTTTTAAAGTTTTTATCAGTTCATTTTCACTGTATATATTTTATTTAAATAAATATGGCAATTGAATTATGAGATGGATAAAAATTGTAATTTTCTTTTGTAGAAATATTTTCTCTTTCATGTATAACTTGGCTGTAGTATACTTTTTAGGTATAAGTAATCATTTAGTTTTAAATGTAATGTCTTTTTTAAAGAATTTATTTTATTTGCATTTAAGACATTCTTCTACGAAAACTGTGATTTTTTTTTTTTTTTCAACTTCAATTCTTTCCAAAGGAAAACTTAACAGTAATAACTAAATATGTTCATTGGTGTGTTTTTCTCCCTGCATTTCAGCTGTGTTTCCAGAAGAACTCGGTACCAGTGTTCCTTTAACTGAAATTGAATGTAGGTCACTAATCTATAAACCTCTTGATGGAGAGTGGGGAGCCAATCCCAGAGATGAAGAATGTGAAAGAATTGTGGGAGGAATAAATCAGCTGATGACACTCGGTAAATAATAACATCACTAAAGTACAGAAAATACATCTAAGTTCCATGATCTTTCTGTAGCTTAAGTTTCAAGAGTGCAATAGTGCCAGACATATATTAAGCACCTGAGTCTCCCACACCCAATTTATAAAGTCGCCACTCACTCAGCTAACATGATATGAACTGGAAGGGGAAAGTAGGCAAAAGTTGAATTTAATTATGTGTATAGCTGTTCTTCATTTTTCCTGACATATCCACAAATCATTGCAAGGGAAAGAACATGGACTGTGAACGGACATTGTTGGTTTGTGAAAATGTCAGCAGTGCCCATAAAACTTGCTTATCAGAACTCTGGGCTTTCAAGGTAACTGGAGGCCATTGTTGTATGTAAACAGTGTATACTAATAGTCCAGAATCAACTTCCGAGGATATAGGGTAATACTCAAAATCAAGAGCAAGAACTGAAGACACTGGACATACTGTATATCCAAATGCGGGAGTTTTATTTTGTTTTTCTTTTCCTTTTTGATGCTGAGGATCATACTGAAGTATATGGCAAGTACTCTACCACTGAGCTGTAAACCCAGCCCTAAAGTCTAATCAAATGGAAACTTTATAAAAATCACCTTATAAATTTTATCTTAAATAGTTTTATATTTTAGGTTTTTAAAGTAGTTTAAAAACTAAAGTGACCTTCTAGTTTTTGCTCCGTTTTTCTTGTCCTGGTAAATTCATAGTATATTTATCTGTTATTTCTTCATCGTAATGTAGCAGTGAATTTTAAAATACAAATAATAGACTTATAACCTTATTTACTTTAGATATTGCTTCAGCATTTGTGGCCCCTGTGGATCTGCAAGCATATCCCATGTATTGCACTGTGGTGGCATATCCAACGGATCTAAGTACAATTAAACAAAGACTGGAAAACAGGTTTTACAGGTTAGAACTTTTTAATGTTGTTGATACAAAAGAACACTAAAGGATTCTTTCATCTAGTTACTAACAGTCTGTGGCACTTCCTCAGTTTTGTGTGTACACAGATGGACATGAATCCCCTAGGGGTCAAGGTAAAATAGAGAGTAAAAGTAGGCCTTTGTACTCTTAATTTCTTTTTTCTTTTTTTTTTTTTTTTTTCTTTCTTTTCTCTCCCTTTCTTCGTTCCTTCCTTCCTTTCTGTTTTTATTTTATATATTTGAGTACTCTATTTGCATGTACACATGAATATAGGAAAAGGGCCTCAGATCTCGTTATCGATGGTTGTGAGCCACTGTGTAGCTGCTGAAAATTGAACTTGGGACCTCTGGAAGAGCAGACAATGCTCTTAACTGCTGTGCCATCTCTCCAGCCCTGTACTCTGCATTTCTTGAGAGTTCCCTACAATGTTGATGATGCTTTCCTATGGAATTATGAATGAATACTCAGTTTTTTCATAGGTGTTTTATAAATCAAGCCAAAGGTTTCATTTCCCCCCAGATAATATACTAGAATATTTAATAGATTTTCTATAAATCTCTTGTCAATTGAGCTTTTGAATGCTTACAAAATTTAGAAATGATTCACAAAACTTTTTATGGTTCTTGTTTAAGCTGTTGTGGTTAGTTTGCTTTTTGGTTGCTAGTGAGTTCTTTAGTTTTTCTGAGACAGGGTTTCACTATGTAGCCTTAGCTATCCTGGAACTTGCCATATAGATGAAGCTGGCTTCAAAGCCACCTACCCCTGCCTCCAAGTCCTGACATTAAATACTGCCTAAAATATTGGTAGAAGTATGCTTAGATCTATAGTTTGTAGAGACATTTTCAATTTTTCTTAATGACTTTTGCTTAGTAGGCTGACACTGTAACGTACATAATAATTAATTGCATTAAAATTTCTTTTTATGATTAGTTTTAGTTTTACATTTTTGCAGTGTTTTACTCTTTCTAATATAAGGAAGTTTTTATTCAGTCCTTCTGCCGATGTTTTTCTATATAGTATGTAGGTTTAGTTTTCTTACTGCTGTAGGTTAGTATATATAACACTGTAAATACTGCTTTGTCCTTACTGACTGACATGGGCCTTCTCAGCAGCCATGTTAATGACATGTGAGCTAGAAAAGTCTTTCTTCCCACCTGCCATATTTATGTCCTGGTAGGTGAGAACCATCAAAGCAATAGAATTCAACTTGGTTTGAAAGATGATCTTACTGGTTTTAGGTCCACATGCTGTTGAATCATTATTGCAAACTACTCACAGATGCAAAGATGAGAAAATTCCATATGATATGGTCTTTGTCAGCCTACCTTCAAGGCTTTTGGTGTCAGGTGCAGAAGTTGAGAAGAACAAACAGAGAATATTAACTGTTTCCTAGATCTAGAATTGATTAGATTTGGAGAATTTATACATAGTGCTACAGGATAGAGCATAGCATTGGATATGTGAGGAAGAGTCACTAGTTGGATTATAGCTCACAAAAGGAGTTGGCATTTCCAATTACTGTGAATAAGCTTTCTTCTACACATACTGCTGAAACAGGCTGATTGCTAAAGTGCAATTTATTTTCAAGATACATTATGTTTTAAATAGTCTTCTTTGTTGTTAATCTAGCTTTATAATCAACTTACTTACAACCAGTTATATGTTTGCAAATGGAACTCACTTGTTTTCCAGCCTGCTAATACACATAAAAGTCTGAGTTATGTTTTTATTTAATGCAGTAATGTTTTTATATGATACTGCACTGTTTAAATGTTTTTTGTCTCATTTTGTTATTTACAGTTTTTTTTTTTCTTCTGATACTATTCTTTGGTTAAACTATGTTTTGTTTGCTAGTAATTTAATGGCTTATTTTTATATAATTATTAGAATCAGCATTCTAAAATGTACAGAAATTCCTATGTATGTTTTTCTGTAGCTACAACTGCATGTTTTATTCTATATAATTGCATCTGTTAACAAATCACTAAGATTAACTGTTAAAAAGTTGCATTATATTCTCAAAAAATGGCTTCAGATTTTTCTATGCTTTTAGAAATAAAATTATGAGACTACAGATTTTTTTTTTTTTTTTTTTAGCATTGACAAGTGCTCAGAAAGAATTCCTACTTAAGTTTCTCGCGGATTCTCATCATCTTTTTATGTTTTATAAGCAATCTGTTTGTTTCCTTTTTGTATAGAAATTAGGGGATGAAGTAATACCATGCATGTAAAAAATAAGTAAAACTAAAACTGTAACTTTGTTGTTCTGCCACTTTCCTATAGATATCCCCTTGTAAAAAGCAGCATTGTTAATAGTTTGCATGTATTATTTCAGATATTTTCTATAAAGTATATTTTTCTCTTAATGAAAATGAGTTTAATTATTATTATAATTATTATTTTAGACAAGTTTTTCAAGGTGCAAACAATATGATTGTTATAACAGTAAACTAAAAGGTCAGAGGTCATAATTTAAGATTGTGCACATGTTAGAAGTATGAGTTAAGACTTCTCTATTTGTTTTTTCAGGCGTTTTTCATCCCTAATGTGGGAAGTTCGATATATAGAACATAATACACGAACATTCAATGAGCCAGGAAGCCCAATTGTGAAGTCGGCTAAATTTGTGACTGATCTTCTTCTACATTTTATAAAGTGAGTGACATAGGCATGCGTCAGTATAATAAATGCAATAAGTAATGACATGATTTTAAATAAAACTGTGTAATAATTTAAAGTATGAAGTGCTAAAATCATCTTTTATATAGGTGATATTGTCACATAAGCATAGTTCTTTTAAAGGGGCTGGAGAGATGGCTCAGAGATTAAGGGCACTGACTATTGCTTCAGAGGTTCTGAGTTCAATTCCCAGCAACCACGTGGGGAGTCACAACCATCTGTAATGTGATATGATGCCCTCTTCTGGCAAAATACTGTATACATAATAAATAAATCTTGAACGAAAGAAGAAAAGCTTAGTCTAAAGAAAAAAAACTTAAGCCAGGATTAATGGCTCATGCCTCTCTTCCCAGCACTAGGGCTGTGTTTTTTGGTTTGTTTGTTTGTTTGTGTTGTTTTGTTTGAAAAATGAATTGGTAGAATAGAGTAAGTCATTGGACATTGCTATACTTTTGGGTTGGACCAAATCATGAAGGTACTTTGCCAACCTAAGGAACTAAGCTTTTTAAAAATTTGTCTGTATTGTGTTTGTTTGTATATGTGTGTCTGTGTTGGTATGCAAATGCCTGTCCCCTCAGAGAGGTATCTGATCCCTTGTGCTGGAGTTAGAGGCAGTTCTAAACTATCTGATGATGTCCATGCTGGAAAGTGAACTCTGGTCCTTTGGAAGGATAGTATGTACTCTTAACTAGTGAGCCATCTCTTCAAGTTTTAGGAAATGGGCTTCTAAGGTATGGGTACTTAAAATAAATAGATATTACCAAGTATTTTGATATGCATAGTTTCTTTTACATTATACCTCAAAATATTCATTTCACTATAATATCTTCTAGTGGAGATAAGACAAAAAGGATAAATAGCCATTACTATGGATCAACAACCTTAAGGCTTAGTGTATGGAAATGAGAAAAAGGAAAGGACCAAGCAGTGTGAGAATAGAATTCACAGTAGTGGACCAATAATTGAGTTTTAAAGAGAAAGGAATATTGAAAAATCTGAACAGTCTCATGACTTTAAAAACGGTATGTTGTTAAAATAAAGATAGAGAAAGCAATATATGAGAGTAGGTTATGGAAGTTATATAGGGGAAGGAAGATTTAGGTGATGATATCAAAAGGAGAAAACTAAAGACAATGTTTTATGTGATACTTTTCACTTAAGATAGTAACAGGAACAGGGCATATAACTTTACCTTGAATATCAGAGAATAGATGATACCCAGGCACAGTGGTGTCCCAGGCACCTGAGCAAAAGTGATACGTGAATCAAATGTATATGGGTAATATATTATTGTCAACAAATGGAAAAATTGTTTGGCTTAAAATTTAATCTTAAAATCTGGTATTAGGAAGAATTTCTTAGGACAAAACATAGCTCTGATCAGACATCAATATTTTCTTTTATTATTTAGGGATCAGACTTGTTATAACATAATTCCACTTTACAACTCAATGAAGAAGAAAGTTCTGTCTGACTCTGAGGTATGTAATGGATTTCACCGTAGTTACTATAGTAATTAACACTGTATTTTATAGTGCATTAAATAAAATTTACAGGTAATAGTATTCTTGTTAAAGTTGTTATAAAATTGCTTTTGCCATTACTGTATTATTGTTAGTGTCATATTTAGAGTTTACTTGATTGAAAATTTTGAATGAGGCACGATTTTGTTGAATCAGTCAAGTGCCATAGTGATAGGCATTATGAGATTTCCAAAGAGAGAAAAGAATAGCAACCAAGTGATGAGGTCTATGATATTTCATGAATTCGATGTTTTGCTGCCTCAAAGGAAGAAGAGAAAGATGCTGATGTACCAGGAACATCTACCCGAAAAAGGAAGGTAACAACTGTTAAAATAAATTTTATCAGTTCAGCCTAGGGTGCCGATAACTGACAAGAGTCTGAAACTGCGAGCACTACTACGCCCGGCAGAATCTAAACTGATTATAATATACTCATAAACTAAAATAAACCACTCTAAACTTCATAACAAACATATATCCCAGGCACTTGCCAATCTGATCCTAGTACACTTCTTCCTCCTCCTCCTTCAACTGTTCACTGTCCTCCTTCCACTATCAACTGTCAATCCTTGGCTCCTCCCTCTACAGGAAGTTCCACTTTCCACTTCCTGTCCAGCCCCGTTGATTGGCTAAACAGCACTTTATTGACAGTTGTTACATCCACTTAAGACATTCCTCCACAAACAGCATTTTGGTTTTGATAGCTTCTATTTTTTTTCCACAGTTTTTTTTTGATGTATGAAAGTATACTAAAATCTTAGTCTTTTATTCTTAGTGATATTAAAAGAAATTTAAGTGTTCAAATAATTTTCTAAGTATAAATATTTTTCTGAGAAAGGTTAGTATTTCAAATGACTTAAACATTTCTAATCTGAAAATCTGACATTCAGAGTGCTCAAAAACTCTTTGAGCCCCAAGACTCAAAAAGTTTCTTGCTGTAGTTTCCAGATTTTGACTAGTATTCTTCAGTGTTAAGTCTGTGCAAATATTGCAAAACAAAAAAACTTCAAATAGAAACACTTCTGCCAAGCTTTTCAGTTCAGGAATGCTCAAACTATGCTAAGATTGGACTAAAAGCACAAATTGGATTAGTCAGTGAATAGGGTGCTGGTTTTGTAGGCATCAGGACCCAAATAAAAATTCAGATGTTCAGCTCATTGTAATCACTGTGTTGGAAAGATGAAGACAGGAGGTGCCTTGGGGCTTGCTTGCCAGTGAGCCAATGACTCTGTGAGATACCCTGAACAAGCAAGATGTTCAGTGCTTAAGAGAGCTTATGGTCCCAGCCCCATGCTGGGCAGTTAACAGCTGCTTTAGCTTCAGGGCAGCTTCTGGTGCCTCTTAACTTTTGCAGGCACCTTCTCTTACTCGCACATACTCACGTGTACATAATTAAAAATAAAATCAATCTATGAGCATGGTGACAGACCTGTACTCTCAGCACTAACGGAGCAGATCTCTTGAGTTTGAGGCCAGCCTGGTCTAAAGTAGTAAGTTAGGCCAGCCAGGGCTATGTAGAGAGTCTTAGATAGACAGACAGACAGACAGATAATGGATGGATATAAATTAATACTTTAAAATAAAAACAATGTTCTGAGGAAAGCTCCTGAGGAGTGGTACCAGGTGTGTCACATAGGTGTCACATATGGGCACAAGCACACACACAACACTAGTAAGTGTATGAGTGAATGAACAAATGAGTAAGTTGTGTTGCATAATAGCTTCTAATATACTTGTGTGTTTTTATTTCAGGATCATCAACCTAGAAGAAGGTTACGCAACAGAGCTCAGTCTTACGATATTCAAGCATGGAAGAAACAGTGTCAAGAATTACTAAATCTGATATTTCAATGTGAAGATTCAGAGCCTTTTCGACAGCCAGTAGATCTTCTTGAGTATCCAGTATGTATTTCTAAGATTGCTTTGAAACTGTTTTTATTACTGTGCTTCATTTCCTCATTAGTTCATCCATGTTCTCGATACCTGTTCAGTTACCAAAAACTCTTAAATTGGCAAATGTGGTAAAATGGAAAGAGATCTAAAATATGCCTCTAAAGAACGGGCCTAATGCTTCTAGCTGTGCTCTTGCCAGTTTTGTAACTTAGAGTAAGCCGCTTAGTTTTCGCATATGATATAATTTTTACTAACTACGCTTAGTGGTTTACTTTCAATTGATGTCTTAAACACCAAGACCAAAAGCAACCTTGGGAAGATAGGGTTTATTTGACTTACAGGTTAGTGTCCAACAGTAAGTGAAGCTGGGGCAGAAACTGAAGCAAAAACTATGGAGGAATGCTTATTGGCCTGGTCAGCTACCTTTCTTATACAACCCAGGACCATCTGCGCAGGGTTAGCACCATAGAGGGTTGGGCCATTCCTCATCATGCATTAACCAAGAAAACATCCCCTTCAACTCTTAACTACATGCCAGTGTGATGGAAGCAATTCCTTAGTTGACTTACATCTTCTCAGATAACTCTACCTTGTGTCAAGTTGACCAAAATAAATACATTAATAATAATGATAATAATAGTAATAATAGTAGTAATAATAATAAAATTACTAGCACAAACTCTTTTCTTCTCCATATTAATTCTAAGAGCTTACAACTGTTATCTAGAAAACAAAAATAATGAAACCTATTTTTCTCATGGAGTCATGATGATGAAATGAAAATGCATAAGTAATTTTGTAATAATGAAACACTCACTACATGGAAATAATCAGTTTAAATTATTGTGTATATGTCATGGCTGGTTGATACCCATGGGAGGCTTGTCTTTTTCAGAAGAGAAGCAGGAAGAATGGATTTGAGGTTGTTGTGGGAATATGAAAAAACAAAACAAAGACTAGCACTATAAGAAATATTGTATGTATTTAGGTAATTTCAGTGTATGAATTTTAACAAATAAGTAGTTAAGAGTGTTGAGATTATGATACAGCTACTCATTATTGCATACAAGCATAGATGTCAATTTAGGCTAATTCTTCTAGTTAGGATTTCAAGAGTGTACTGTTTATAATGCATCACAACCTAAATACGGTTTCACCTAACTCCATTACTTGTTTTTATATAGGCACTTTGATTTGAAATGATGATATAGACAAGTGTTGTTTGATACCATAAAATATATATCGTTTTTAATTTCAAGGATCAGAAGTAGACTCATTAAATGTGCAAGGAAAATATTTAGCTCTAACAGTTGAGTGACTTGGGTTAGTCTGCACCTTCCCAGAATTCCAGAACTTGGTTTGTGCTGTATACAGTACTCAGATTTTCAGAAGCTCGGCTTTCCTTTATTTCCTACAAAGAATTTGTAGTTTAAAAAATGGATTTAAAATTTGCTTGTCCTATTAGTTGTGTTTTGAGCCTTAATATTTTTATTATAGGGATATAAATATTAGCCTTGTGCAGAAATAAATGAGGCCTTGGGCCATGGTTAGTAAAGAATTTAAACCCAAGAACCCTGTCTAAACCAACTGAGGGAGAGTGGCAACCCAATTAAAAATCTAGAATAATCCATTCCACGATAAATGTGATTCTTGGCTCTAGTGTTCGAGAGACATCTCCTTTAAGCATATGCTACTCAGAACCTATTCATGTAGCACATGGAAAGATGAAAACAGAAAAGACAATCAGCAAATGGGAAAAAAGTAAAAACTAATATTGATTGAAATCATTGAGAAAGTGTGTCTCTGTGATAAAATCAGTGTTGGAACGTCTCTCAGGTAGATCAAACTGGCCTAGAACTCATAGTCCTTTTGCCTTTGCCTTACAATTACTGGATTATTAGCATATAGTACTTCCAAATCAGGCTGTGTTCTACTCTTGTACACAGTAGATGAAATAAGTGTGTGGTAGTTAAAAATATAACCTCAGTGAAAACGAATACAAAATGGGTATCAGCATTTGTGGGATACACAAATGTAGGGGAATAAGATGTAGGGAATATTTAAACTGGTGTATATAACTTGTATCAGAACTCTAGGAATCAATAAGGTGTGCTCAGTTCTCAGTATGAAAAGGGAGGAGTAAAGCAAAAGGAAGCAGGAGTGAAATCACCAAAGGCTGAAATCAGTGCTTTTGAACAGGTGCAGTATACTCGGTAGTACTAAATTACTTGTCTTACACTGCAGCGACCATTAGCTCTCATTTTACCTCTGTTTTCTTCATCGTGTTTACTTACTTTTTATCCAGTTCTCTTCCATAGTTCTATTTTCCCTTACACAAAAGAATGTAAGCTTTTTGACATCAACTTATATTTATTATTTTTGTTGATTATAAAATACTCTTAAATTCTGAAACTTGAAATTACTGGAACTTCAGCCTCTGTGTAGATGTCTTGGGGAGTTTGAGATTTATTTTTGTATTATGTTTGTGTGTACCACATGTGTGACTAGTGCTTGCAGAGTTCAGAAGAGGGCATTGGATCCCTTGAACTCAAAAGATGGTCATGAGCCACCATGTGGGTGGTGAAAACTGAGCCCTGATCCTATGTAGGAGCCACAAGTGCTCTTATCTGCTGAGCCATCTCTCCAGCCCCATCTTGATTATTTTTTCTCGTTTTATGGTGTTTCAGTCAGTCTATTCATTAGATTTATAGGTAGGCTGAAGTTTTTAGGAATTTATTGTTCTGTTTTTACAAATGATGGGTAATATTTCTGTGACTTGTCATAAAAATCCTGTGAATTCCTGTGCTGTAAAATGATACTTTGCTAATAGTATCTTGTTCCCTTTTATCTTAGGACTACAGAGACATCATTGACACTCCAATGGACTTTGCTACTGTCAGAGAGACTTTAGAGGCTGGGAACTATGAGTCACCAATGGAGCTGTGTAAAGATGTCAGGCTCATTTTTAGTAATTCCAAAGCATATACACCAAGCAAAAGATCAAGGGTATATCATCAAATTGTTTTATTTTGCTAAAAGAATGTCAAATCTTTAAATGTTTTTACTTAAAACTTTGAACAAAATTAACTGGCTTTTATGTTGTCAATATTAATGATGACCTGCTACTTTCTACTGTGGGGTATGTCTGTTTGTTTCAAACAGTGATACCATTTAAACATTGATGTCAGTTCGGGAATAGTTATCTTTTTAAAGGTAGTGTGATTGTCTTGTTAAATACTAGAGCCTTCTGAGCCTAACT
The DNA here is from genome assembly GCF_903995435.1 of Acomys russatus. Classification (NCBI taxonomy): domain Eukaryota; kingdom Metazoa; phylum Chordata; class Mammalia; order Rodentia; family Muridae; genus Acomys; species Acomys russatus. The sequence goes on along the minus strand of NC_067168.1, from coordinate 11,051,194 downwards.
TGTACCTTTCTGCTTTACTAGTTCCATGTGAATGGGTAATAGAAACAATTGAGAATGACTAAAAGTTCAGTTTGCCACTTACCTTTTTTTGGTCGGAACACAGCTTCACAAAATACAACCATGAAGAGATCTTATTGATGATAGACCTAGCAAGGAAACTTGTTTCCAGCCCTTTTGAGGTAGTTTGAGTATGGTAGAGTTCATGATGTGGAATTTTGCCACTCTAAATGAGAATCATTTCTGTTAAAAATCTCAAATAATGTCTAATCTAAAGTTAAAATAGTTAAATGTAAAAAAAAAAAAAAAATGCTTTAGGTTACTTTCCATCAGAAGAGATTGAAAAATTAAATACAAACAAGTTTTTAAATTCTAGAAAATTTTACTACAAAAATATTTAAATTACAGTATTTACTAAATAGACCTTTCCTTTTGAAAAGTATTTACCCCATTTTGTGGATATTTTTTTCTCTCTGTAGATTTACAGCATGAGTTTACGCCTGTCTGCTTTCTTTGAAGAACATATTAGTTCAGTTTTGTCAGATTATAAATCTGCCCTTCGTTTTCATAAAAGAAATACCATAACCAAAAGGAGGAAGAAGCGAAACAGAAGCAGCTCCCTTTCCAGCAGTGCTGCATCAAGGTACTTAGTTCCTTTTACATGACTTACTAATCTATAACTTTGTCATCTAAATGGTAGAACTTGGTGGTTTTTAATGTTTGCTTTACTATTCCCTATATTGCAGAATGATATATTTGACATGCAAGTTCCTATGATGTGGAGGATTTTTAATCTTTTAAACTAAAGCTTTTCTAGTGTAAGTGCTTAAATTCAAACTGCTAAATCTATACAGTAAAACAGCATTTTTAGGATAGTGTTGGCATCATGCTTTCTGTCATATAACTATAGCATTTACGATGATCCTTCACTAAATATTCACTTTCAAAGGCTCACAACCATATGAAATCCACTACAAATCTCATATTTTAACATATTCATAATAGTACAAATGTCGAATTCAACTGTATTAAAAACTTGTAAATAAAAATGGAGAGTTGTTAGGAATGACTAACAATGTGATCTAATCTTGTTTACAGCCCTGAAAGGAAAAGACGGACCTTAAAACCCCAGCTGAAGTCAGAAACATCTACCTCTCCATTTTCTATACCTACACGATCAGCACTGCCCAGGCATAATGCTGCTCAGATGAATGGTAAACCAGAATCCAATTCAGTGGTTCGAACCCGGAGCAACCGAGTAGCTGTGGATCCAGTTATAACTGAGCAGCCATCTACATCATCAGCCACAAAAGCTTTTACTTCAAAAACTAATACATCTGCCATGCCAGGAAAAACAAGTAAGACTTAGTCACAGTTCCTACAGCACAGTGTGATTTTTTTTTTTTTTTTTAAGCTTTTGATATTTTTGTGAATTTTAGTCCTTACTTGAAGCTGCTGCTTTTGCTTTATTGTTTTTTCTCTTTTTGAAAGTTGGGTTTTTAAATGAGAAAAATAATTGAGGTTTAGGGTTTTTTGTTTGTTTCTTTGTTTTATTTTATTTTTGTAGAGCAAAATAACAATGAACTGATACAGACTGCACAAATTTAAACCTGATGCTTGCTAACAATTTGGCGAGACTTGCCTTTATAGTCTTGAGCTGAGAAGAAAACTTCTATAGGGCTACACTTGCTGTCATTTTCTTAGATCCTTTTCTCACTAGAGCGTAGATCCCTGGGCTTGTCTAATATCTATGAGGCCCTGTGTTTAATCCCAGCACTATAGAAAAGAAAGTGTTTGTAAGGAAGCTTCAGTTATAACTCATTTTCCTTCTTCTGGCTAGTTGAGGCAGTTCAGATTAGTAGCACTCCCAGACCTTTTGCTTATGTATGAATTCAACAAGTCTTGGCTTCTAATCTTTTTACATTTGCGTTTTAGTACTAGAAAACTCTGTGAAGCATTCCAAAGCCCTGAGTATGCTTTCAGGCTCTGATCAACCCACATTTGGCCATGGTACAAGGAATAATTCTGCAAAAGAAAACATGGAAAAGGAAAAGCCTGTCAAACGTAAAATGAAGTCTTCTGTCCTCCCAAAAGTACCCACACTTCCCAAGTCACCAGGTATCATTGACCCAGGTAAACTGTTCTGTCTGGCTGTGGTGCTGCATGGCTGTTCAGTGCAGAGACTGAGACAGGGAGGTCACAGGTCTAAAGCCAAGCCAGTGAGTAAGTGCCCTTCCTCAAAAATGCCACCTGAATGTGTTATAGAAGCTGGCCTTTATGTTTTCTTTTTTGGTGGGTGACAATTTAGTAGTTACAATGTGTAATCTGATACATTTAGTAATGTTGAACTTTGTATTAAAAGCTAAATATTCACTAAAAATTTAAAGATAAAAAGCTATAGAATTAAAAGCATAGTCTAGAATTAAAGGCTTTGAATGTTGTAAACTAGTTTCTAGCTTCCTTTTTACAAACCTGAACAAAGGCATCTTCTAAATTGATTTTGTTAACCCAGTGTGGCATAGTTCACATTTCTAGAATAAATATATAAACTGTTGATAGACCCTAGGTCACAAAATAAAATACATTGACCTTTACTAAAGGGTAACTTACTGGTTTTTAACTTTTGCTTCCTTACACTTTGAATTCCAAAGCCTTTGGAGTATAGTTTGTTTGTTGTTGTAAAGGCTTTATGTTTGAAGGATGGGAAAAGTTTCATTACCACATTACTAAGATAGCCTAGTAATAAGCAATTTTTATTAAAACTTCCCAAAAATGTTTCTCAGACATTTCTTACTAATATTCTTACCAGAAACCTCACTCAAGTTTTTCTTGGCTAAAGTCGCCTCATTCATTTTAGAAGCATTGTATTTTACCCACCTACGAAGACTAAACCTTGGGTGTCAACCTAGCATCCAAATCTGTTCAACACTTTAGATTTCTTTTGTCTTATGTTTTTCTCTAATGCACATAAGCCCATTCTCCTTTCCATGGATATAACTAAAGCCTTATCTTAATTCTCTAACTATTGGTCCATTCACTTTTCAGTCCTTACCCAGTCTGTCTTGCCTCTGATTGCCTCCCTTCTTGAGTCTCCCTTTTCCTCCCGCCTCCTTAGATTTCCTTTCCGCTCCCTCCCCTCCCTTGTTTTACCTCATCTTTATTCCTTCTTTGGCTGCTCTTCCCTTCTCCCTCACCCACTCTCTTTCCTATTTTGTCTCATGTTACCTCTCTAACTCTTAAAATACCATCTCAGGAATCCTTAAAAACATTTTTTTATTTTATAGGTTTGGGTGTTTTGCCTATATATATGTCTATGAAATATATGCATATAGTGTCCATGATAGTTAAAAGAAGGAGTCGAATCCCCTGGAATTGGAGTTAGAAATGGTTGTAAACTACCTTGTGGGTGCTGGGAATCAAACCTCGGGCTCTCTGAAAGACAAATAACCGTTTTTAACATGTGAGCAAATGAATTTGATCATCACAGTTTTGCATTTATTTTATTTATTTATTTGTTTGTTTGTTTATTTATTTATTTATCTTTTGAAATCTCATATATTTCAACAATGCATTTTGGTCATAGTCATCACTTTCCCCATGAAGTCCCACTATTGCTCTCCATGCCTCTTTCCAGTCTCTATATTCTCCTCTTTGGTTATTAATGCCCAAAATCCAATTAATAGGTTAGTATCCAAATTGGTAATTTGATTATTAATGCCCTAAGTCCATTATTTACATGGGTTTGGGGCCACCTCCTAAGGCACGGACCATACACTAGCAGCCACACCTTCAGTGGAAGTGATTGATCTTCCCTCCCCAGCCCTTAACTGCCAGTAGTTACTTTTCCAAGCATGGAGTCTCAGGGTCCCCTACCCCATTCATGTTGATATTTTGACTGGCTTTATCTTGTGTTGATAACCACAACTACTGTGAGTTGATGTATACATCAACCACATTATATCCATAAGTTAGTGTTTCACCACTCTCTTCCCCTTCTTCCAGCCTCTAGGATTGTTTTTGCCCCATCTTCTATCTTGTATGAGCCGAGATTGGTATAGGTGATTTGCCCACAGCTATACTTTAAACTTTGATTAGCTAAGACTCTCAGCATTTACCCACTGAAGAGAGCTGCTTCTCCAACCAAAGCTTAGAGTAACATAATTCTATAGATATAAATGTAAATATTTAGTCGAATGCCATTTGCCAGTATGGCCATCTAGCAAAAACTCAAAGTATCCTGTACATCCTCCTTCAGTGTACAGTCTCCTATGTTTTGGGCTTTTTGACCAGGTTTACAGTAGCAAGCATGACCTCTGTCTTTGGTGCAGGCCTCATACCCACTTAGAATTGGTTGGTCACCCCGTAAGTGACATGGCACTATTGCACCAGTGAACATGTGTTGCCTGGCAGGTTGTGCATATAGGCTCCAGCTCTAGATGAGACCGTTGTGTTCTCTTCCCCTGCAGGCTGCATAGCACCTTTGGCATTATCTAAGAATAGGCAGCAGGGAGAGAGTTTGGGGATCGATTGAGGTTTATTTCCTATACCAAATGTAAGGAATGACTTCGTCATTCGGGTCTTAACATCTAGTTGTGGAGGACAATCAAGGTCAATGGGAAATAGCTTATGTTGTGTTAGGTCTTTCTTGGGCCTACCTCACCAGTATCTCAGAGAATGTATTCTGAGCCTAACACTGAAAATTTTATTTAACCCACATGCTTTGGGAGCAGCAGTAGCCACCCATGCAAGGTTTTATTCAGTTTCTTCTTTTTTAAATAAGACTTTAAAATTAGCTTACAAAGTAGTAGATTTCCAAAAGGCTTTTTTTACGTATATCATCAGTTTGGACTAACCTATCCCCAACCTCTCCTTGAGTCCTCCTATGTCCACTTACGCATTTAATTCCAGGTAGTATTCCCCTACCTCTCCTGTCATAGGGCTTGGGTTCTCGTCCCTTCAATTAATTTTTCTTCTTACCTTTCTGACTAATTTTGGTTTGAGCTTCATTTTGTCAGATAGTATAATACTAAGTATTGTTTCCTAACTACTTGCCTGAAACACATTTTTCTATTACTTTACCCCAAAATGGAACCTGTTTTCTAACCTAGTCTGCAAGCCTTTGTTTTTGTTTTTGTTTTTGTTTTTATTTTTAATTGGGAAGTTGAGGTATTGATATTCAGAGTTACTATTCAAAGTTTTGTCTATATTCATATCATTTTGCTGCTTGTTTGGTCTTCTCTTGGACCTTTTTATTTTTTATTTTTAATTGTCCTTCTGTGGCCCATTGAGTTGCTTTACCTTTCTCTTTATTTCTACATATTCTTTCTTTTGGTTTGGTGTTCAGTTAGGCCTCTTAAACCTGAATAAGGCATCTCTTCTTTTCAGTTTGGAAATTTTTCTTTTGTCGTTTTCTGGAAAGTTTAGCATAGTGTTAGCTATATTTCTTCTCTGCCCATAATTCAAATGTCATATCTTTTTACAATATCTCAAAAGAAGAAAGAAAAGAGTTCTGATATGTGTGTGTAATTGACCTTTGTTGAATGATTCAATTTCTCTTTTCATATCTTAGTGCTTTTATCAGCAGTCTTTATGGAAAGCAAAGGGCACACAGATGTCATGCAATTTGTTTGGTAGAAATACTTTGCTACTTTATGCACATTCCCACATTTCTCTACCTTACTGTCAACTCATAGTTGCCATTGTAAAACAGCTAAACTAAAGAAAACCATTTGTGGGAAGTTAGCATTTTCTTCTCTCTTTGCTATGACTTGTTGGATTTCTTGGCTTTGTAGCATAGAATTTGTTCATATTACCATTTTTAACCAA